>NC_044985.1:111687058-111996369 GCF_008728515.1 Papio anubis
TTTGCACAGTTACTTAACCAGCCCTAAGCATGTCATGAAGACCACTGGCCATCTTCACACTTGAGACAGAAAGTCATAGTCTTTTTTTTTTTTTTTTTTTGTTTCTTTTAATTGTAGCTGTGGGATGCTGCAAATGGCAAATGTGTGGCAACCTTAACAGGCCATGATGATGAAATACTAGACAGCTGCTTTGATTACACTGGAAAACTTATTGCAACTGCTTCAGCTGATGGTAGGTGATCTGTTCATACTTTTAATTTTTGGAGAGATTTATGCTTTGCTTGATGACCATGCATGATTCTACACTATGAGTCATTTCTTTGATGACCAGCTATGATTAAAAACCATGTCTCATCTCTGTGGTGACCATGTATGGCACAATAGTATGTCTATATCATATAGCTGATAACCACATGTAATGTTATACAATGTCTGTGTCACCTGCTAGACAACCAGGTATATGAGGTCTTTGTCATCTTCTTAATATCTGTATATGATGCTATATTCTGAGTCATCTCCATGATTATTAGTATTATTATTATTTTGAGATGGAGTCTCACTCTATTGCCCAGGATGGAGTGCAGTGGCGTGATCTCAGCTCAACGCAACCTCCGCCTCCCAGGTTTGAGCAATTTTCCTGCCTCAGCCTCCCGAGTAGCTGGGAATACAGGCATGTACCATCATGCCTGGCTAATTTTTGTATTTTTAGTAGAGACGGGGTTTCTCCATGTTGGCCACACTGGTCCTGTGGTCGAACTCCTGACCTCAGGTGATCCACCTGCCTTGCCCTCCCAAAGTGCTGGGATTACAGGCATGAGCCACCGCACCCGGCTTCCCTGATTATTATGTATGATGTTACCCTACGTTGGCCTTGTCAACTTAATTGCCATCAATGGTGTTATAATCTCCCTTATAACCACATGTGCTGTTCCACTGTGTCTACCACATTTTTGTGATAAGCATACATGATGCTATGCTATATACTGTCTCTTTGATTACCACTGTGATTCTACACTATGAGTCATCTTATTGATAACCATACATGGTGCTATCCTAGGTGTGCTTCAATCCTGTGACAGTCACATGTGATACTACACTATATCTGTCATCTCCCTGTGGCTCACATGTGACATGATATTGTGTCTGTCTTATCGCCCAAGGATCATGTTTATTTCTACACTGTATCTGCATCATCTTGTTGAAAGTTGATTATGCTACACTGTGTTTTCAGCTACTCCTTTAAAATCACATTTGATGCTGGGCCATATCTACATCATATCCTTGATAATCATATATGATGCAAAACCTTGAGTCATCTTGCTGACAAATATGTATGATACTAACTCTGTGTCCACATCATGTCATTGAAGCCACATGCAATGCTATACGACGTCTTTATTCTCTCAGTGACAACCATCTGTATGGGCGTACTATGCATGCATCATGTCCTGGGTAACATTTTATGATACTGAACAACAAGTCATTCCCATGACAAACATATATGATGCTGTATTATGTGTCATCTCTTTGACAACCACATGTGATGATTCATTGTGTCTGCACTATTTCCCTGGCAAGTATTTATGATGCGACTCTATGTCTGCAGCATATTCCTGACAAACACGTGTTAACACTATACAACTTCTACATTATCTCCCTGACAATTTCCTATTTTACACTAAACTATGTCTACACCATATCCTTGGTAACCACATGGTACTATACTATGTCTCCATAATCCTATGTCTCCTTGGCAAGCATACGTGATGCTATACTAAGTCTATGTTATATCATGGCATCACATACCATGTGTGATGCTATTCTATGAGGCATAGAATATGAAGTATGAACTATGTGTCATCTTCCTGAAGACACAGGTGATGCTAAACTACATCAATACCATCTACCTGATGATCACGTATGAAGCTACACCAAGTCTATGTTATCCGTCTGATGACCACATATGATGCTATATTTTATCTATGTCATGTATCTGACTACTATGTTTTAATTTACACTGTTTGTTATCCTCTTTATAATAATGTATGATAGTATACTATATCTTTATCCTATTCTTTATAACCATGTATGATACTGTTCCATATCTTAGTATTTCTTAGAAATCCATGTATGATGCTATAGTATTTATACCTCATTGCCCTGACCAACATGGTCTGCAGGGTCCACTATATCACATCGCCACCTTTAGAAAGGTGGTGATATTTTATGTATATATCCTATTGGTTCTGTTTTGTACATATGTATATATCCTATTGGTTCTGTTTTATACATATATCCTATTATATTTTATATATATATCCTATTGGTTCTGTTTTATCTTATATATAATTTTATATATTTTATATATTTATATATTAAATATATTTATATATTTTTATATATTATATATTTATATGTATTATACTATATTTACTCTATGTATAATTCTGTTTATACTATATATAAATATAAAACCAATAGTATATAAATACACACACACATATAGTATGTAACCAATATTATATAAGTATACACACACACATATTTATATATGAAGGCTGAGAAATCTTGCGATATGCCATCTGCAAGCTGGAGAATCAGGAAAATCAGTGGTGTAATTCAGTCCAAGTCTGAAAACCGAAAAACTTGGGAAACCAATGGTGTAACTCTTAGTCTGAGGCCAAAAACTTGAGAGAACTGAGGAGGGCACTGGTGTCAGTCTTGGAGTCTGAGGATCTGAGAACCAGGAGCTCTGATGACCGAGGGCCAGAGAAGATGAAGATGGATGTCCCAGCTCCAGAAGAGAGAAGAATTTCATCCTTCCTCCACCTTTTGTTGTATCTAGGTCCTCAATGGATTGGATGATACCTGCCCACATTGGTGAGGGTGGCTCTTCTTTACTCAGTCTAACACCCTCACAGACACACCCAGAAATAATGTTTTACCAACTACCTGGGTATCCCTTAACACAGTCAAGTTGATGCATAAAATTAACCATCGCAATGCCACACTGTGTCTGTGTATAACCTGTTACCCACATATGACACTATACCATATGTGCATCATCTCCCTGATAACCAAATACATTGTCATGATGTTTCTGAGGTATCCCAAAGCATGTGTTACGCCTACCTTATTCTTTGGTAGTCATATATGATGTTGTACTATGATAATTTCCTAGATGATCATGTATGATGCTATATAATATATGCATCATGGCCAGGTGTGGTGGCTTATGCCTGTAATTTCAATACTTTGGGAGGCCAAGGTGGGAGGATCGCTTGAGGCCAGGAGTTTGAGGCCAGCCTGGGCAACATAGGGAGACCCCATCACTACAAAATATTAAAACAAAATTAGCCAGGTGTGGTGGCATGCACCTGTAGAACTAACTACTCAGTAAGCTGAGGAAAATAACTTGAGCCTAGGAGTTCAGGGTTACAGTGAACTATGATTATGCCTCTACACTCCAGTCTGAGTGATAGAGCAAGACCCTGTCTCCTTGATGAATATATTCGTTGATGAACACACACACACACGCACACACACACACACACCCCTCATATTCTAGACAGCCATATGTGGTGTTACATTATTTGAAATATATTGGATAACGATGTGTTATATTATTGCTATATCGCCCCTTTAATAACCCCATAAGATGCTATAATATGTTACTTTATACTATTTCTGCATCATATTCGTAATAACCATTTATTACACTAGGCTACAATTAATCTCCAGGACAAACATATATGATACTACACTATGTCTGTGCCATTTGGAAAACAGGGTATGATGATACAATATTTTTGTGTTACTTTCCTGACCACTTAATTTATGATGCTGCAATATGTCTGCTTCATTTTCATGATAAGCACCTGTGACATTACAACATATCTGTGTCAAATCCATGGTATCTTCATATGACACAAAATTATATGTCATCACCCAGATACCTTTTTTTTCTGCATCCAATCATCCATGAGACCCCGATGCCTTGTACGGCACTATGCTATGTGTCATCTCCCTGATAATGTATGACACCGCCCTATGTCTGCATTATCTCTCTGACAACCTAAGTAAGCTTATACTACTTTTTGAGCCATATCCTTGACAATTGTATATGAAGCTATACTATGTCTCATCATGTTCTTGACAATGGAAGAAACTATGCTATGCTTGCATATATTTAAGAATCATGTATAATTTTATATATATGTGTGTATATATACAAACATGTATATACATACATGTATATATACATACATGTTTGTATATATACACATGTATATACATATATACATGTGTATATGTATACCCATACATATATATGTATATATACACACATACATACTATGTGTATATATACATATATATACGAATATATATCATATATATAATATATATGTTATATATACACGCATATATATAACATTATACATGATTATATATTATGTGTATATATATTACATTCCGAGATATTGGGAATTAGAACTTCAACATATGAATTTTAAAAGAACACAATTCAGCATACAATATCACATATGACATACTGTGTATTTGCTTCTTCTGCCTGAAGACTGAATATTATTTTATGTTTTTATAATCTTCTTGAAGCGACTTAAATTACACTGTAACTTCATCATGCCCTTTGCAAAGGACTGTGCTACACCTTATGGGTGACACAGCCTAGTTATTTAAGGATGATGCTACAATATATTTACTTTGTCTCCCTGATGATCATTTTATTTGTAAGAAAGTGTTTTCATCCTCTCCTTGGCAACAACTTATAATTCTCCACTATGTCTGTGTCATTGCCT
Organism: Papio anubis; assembly: GCF_008728515.1. Lineage (NCBI taxonomy): Eukaryota > Metazoa > Chordata > Mammalia > Primates > Cercopithecidae > Papio > Papio anubis. The sequence continues at coordinate 111,691,879 of NC_044985.1, forward strand.
TGATAACCACATGTACTCTTTCTGTATCATCTTTCTGACTACCACATATGATGCTGTATAACATATGTCTTGTATCCCTGATAGCCACATGTGATGCTGTCTTATCTCTTACCTCTCTGTAGGACCTTTATGAGATTACACTATGTCTACGTCATCTCCCTGATGGCCACAAATGGCAGCTGCATTACATGTGTGCCATCTCCCTGACCACATATGCCCCTATGCTGTCTGATTCATCTTTCTCATGACCATATATCCTGCTTCACTATGTGTAGATCCTTTCATGACAACAGTTTTTGGCTCTGTGCCGTGTCTGTGTGTGTCTATGTGTCCATACTGTGCTACACTATGCTCTGCTCTGCTATGCCATATCATACCATACCATACTATACTGACTTATGTGTACACATTGTCTTTTTTGGAACCAAGTATAATGTTACATTCTGTCTCATCTCCATGGTCAACATGTATGATGTTATGCGATATTGAGGTCATCTTCTTTCTCTTTTTCTTTTTTCTTTGAGACAGAGTCTCGCTCTGTTGCCCAGGCTGGAGTGCAGTGGCATGATCTTGGCTCACTGCAACCTCCACCTCCCAGGTTCAAGCGATTCTCCTGCCTCAGCCTCCCGAGTTATGTCACGTTCTTGGTAATCATGTGTGATGTTATCCAATGTGTTATCTCTTTGATCACTGCATGTGATGCTAAACTATGCCTGTGTCATCTGCTGTCAACAATATGTTATGCTACATACTGTGTTCCTTATCTTCTTGATGATCATATATAATGCTGCACTGTCTGGTATGTCTGTTTCATATCACTGGAGGCCTGGACATTGCTACATCATCTCAGTGATGACCACCTATTGCGCTTCATTTGTATTCTTCATTTCCTTGAAAACAGAAATGTTTTCCTAAGTCTGTGTCACCTTGTTGAAAACCACACCTAAGCTATACTGCTGTCATCCCCTACCTGTTAATCATGTAGGATGGTATATTCTGGGTTATCTCCTTGGTGATCATATAAAAGGCTGCCAAGTGTCTGCAATGATAAACATGCTAATTGTGGACTGTGCTCTCATATGTTTGCATCTATGTGTCTTAGACAACTATGTATGCTACAATATCACTCCAAATATCCTTGGCAACCATATGTGATGCCACATTTTGGGTCCTATCACTGATGGTCATGTTTGGTGCCCCAAGACATCTGCATCATCTCTGACCGCTATGTGTTGTACAATATTATCACTGCGTATAGCATCCTAAATGCTACAAAGGAGCGTGTAACATTTGACAAGCATGTATATTGCTAAACTATTTCTCTGTCATCTCCTTTACAATCGCAATCATGTATGAGTCTGTACTATATCTGAATCATCTCCTAGATAACAAAGTGACATGCAATTTTAGGATTCATCTTTCAGAACCACACATGAGAAGATCATCTTCTTGATGATGATTTGTGACACTGTCCTTTGCTTGGGTCTTGGTATCACCACATATTGTGTTAAAACACGACTGCATGATATCATTCATATCCACATGTGATGTTATACTATGTGTACTTCATTTCCTTAAAAACTATAGATGATATTATACTAAGTTATCGCCTTTATAACCATGTGTTATACCTCCCTATTTCTGAGTTATCACCTTGATAACCACACGTGACATTATACTGTCCCTTTCATCATGGGTAATGTTTTTGTCCTTGGTAACCACATATGATGCCTGCTGTTTATACGGACCAGCTCCTTTGTGATATTTATGATGCCATAATATAGGTTATTTCCATAAGGAAAACCTACAGTGCTACATTTGTGTAAATCATCTCCTTGATATTCATGTATAATGGTATCCTATGTGCCATTTTAAAATTACCATATGTGATGGTACTCTACGTGTACATCATCCCACTGATAACCATGTGATACTGTAAGTGTGTCATCTCCTTGGAACTAGGTATGGTTCTAAAATCAATCTTTGTAGAGTCCTTGTACACCACATATATCCCTGCACTATGCGTATGTCATGCTCTTGATGGCCACTAGTATGCTACAGTGTCTCTGTCATCTCCCTGATCATCATGTATGACATTACAACATGTCTACACCTTCTGCCAGAAGATAGTCATCCTATCTATCTATCTATCTATCTATCTATCTATCTATCTATCTATCTACCTACCTATCTACCTACCTATCTACCTATCTATCTATCTATCTATCTATCTATCTATCTATCTATCTATCTATCTATCTATCTACCTATCTATCTATCTATCTATCTATCTATCTATCTATCTGTCTATCTATCTATCTATCTGTCTATCTATCTATCTATCTGATCTATTGAGAGAGTCATCTCTCTCTCTCTCTCTCTCTACATTAGGTCTACTCATGTTCCTAAAGGCCTTTATAATGCAACAATATTTCTGTGGCATTTCTTTGATAAACACATAGTACCTTACATCACATCTGTGTCTACCTCATTTACTTTATAACCATGAGTGACACTGTACTATGTCTGCACCACCTCCTTGATAAACAAATATGGTGCTATACTGCATCTTCATCATCTTTATAACCATGTATGATCTTGGAACCTGGTCTTTTCCCTGATCCCGTACTGAGGATTATCCTATATTTTGGGTCATTTCTCTGACCATAATGTATGATGCTACAATATGTCTACATCATAAACTTGATAACCATGGATGGTGCTGTAATACTACATGCACCATCTCTTTGATAACCACAAACGATGCTCTACTATGTGTACCACATCTCCTTTACAATCATTGATGATCTATTTTATTTGTCACCACTTTGATTACTACTTATGATTCGACACTGAGCCATCATGTTGATATCCATATATGATGCCACTCTCTGTCATCTCTTTGAAAACCATGTATGATGTTACACTCTGTGGACCTTACATCCAAGAAGACTACATATGATGTTACACTAGATTATGTCATCTCCCTTATCCCGCCATTTGGCATTATATTGTCTGTCTTCCTCATCTCACTGATGATCACTTATGAGGATACATGATGTCTGCTTCACTGTCTGCATTAATATGTATTGTGCTACATCTTATCAGAGTCATCACCTTGAAAACCACCCACGATGCTACATGTTTTCATCACCATCTTGAAATTTATGCTGGATTCAATACAATATCTGTTTTAGATAATGTTGCACTAATGTTGCACCTTTGCCAATCACATGATATGTTTGCGTCATTGATAATCATATATAATTCTAGGCTATAGCCCACCATGACAACCACGTATAATGCTATACTATGTCTGTATCACCTTTTAACATACTATATATGTTGTTACATTATGACTTTTTCACCTCCTTGAGAGCCATGTATGATACTGCTGTACTATGGCTAAACTCCCTGATGACAGTGATGCTACATAATGTCTGTATCATACCCTTGACAAAAACATGTGGTGCCACACTCTGTCTGCATCATAATTTTATTAAGTATGTGTTATGGTATAGTATTACTGCAGCACACTTTGACAAATATATGATGCTCTGCTTTAATTCATGTCGCGTAGTGAAGTGAACTATATTTGCATTCTTTACTTGATGACAATATATGATGCTATATTATGATTTTATCATTTCCACAATATTCTCAAATGACAATCTATTATGGGTCATCTTTTTGATGGTAACGTATGGTGTTACTCTATGTATGTGTCATCAAGTTAAGTACCATGTATATGCTATTCTATATTTGCCTCTTTCTCTTGATATCCATAAAGTATGCTAATTTATGGGTCAGTTTCCTGATGACCATGTTTGATGCTGGAAGATGTCTGCATTATCTCTTTGAACATCAAGTGGGATTAATACTATAACTATGTCGTTTCTGCGATGACCCTGTGTGGTGCTAAACTATTTATGTGTTGCCCCCTTGACAATAACCTCTGATAATCATCTCCCTGAGAATGATGTGTGAAGCTGTAACATACCCCGTCTGTAGTAAATCCTGTGATACTAGACTCTATGTGGGTCTTCTTAATAACACTGAATATACGTACTATGTTTCATCTCACTACTCCCAGTTATTATACTACAATATAATTGCCTCCGTCAACCATATGCAATGCTATCTTATGTGTCATATCCTTAATAGCCATATATAATGCTACACTATATCTACTTCCTCTTCTTGATAACCACATGCAATGTTATACTATTGTCTATATCATGTCCTTGAAAACTCCTTATAATATTATGCTGTAGTTCATCTCATTTAGGACAGTTTATAATGCTACAATGTTTGTGCCATCACCTTGAAAGTTACATATGATTATACATTATTTCTGCATATTTTCACTATAGCTATTTTATCAGTCACATATTTCTAATAAACATCTGTGACATTTAAACCTTTGTGATTTCTCTGACAACCATGTATGATGCAACATTATGTCTTCGTTGTCTTACTGAGACCCTGTATGACTATTACCCTGAAAATAATATACTGCTACACTATATCTAATATGTAATTATCTCCTTGACAACCACTTACGGTTACATACCATGTCTGCATTGTTTTTAACAGCAATACATGAATTTGTACTACGTTTCCATCAATTTTAAAATAACTATGCATGATATTATGAGTAATCTCACTGATGACAGTATTTGAGGCTGCAAGATATCTGTGTTATCACCTTGACAACTATATATGGTGCCACACTATATGTGCAGAATCTGCTTGAGAAGTACATATGATGCTGTTATGACTGCATTATCTCTTTGATAACTATGTATGATGTTTAAACCAAGGTTGTTCTCTTTGATAGTCACATATTATGAATGTCAATGTGCATGTCATCTACTTGAAAACCAAGTATGATGCTATACTATTTCTCTCTCACCTCCTTGATAACCTTGTAGAGTGCCATACTATTCTGCATCATCTTCTGGACAATTACACATGATAATCATGGATATGTGTCATATCCATGATGGCCATGTATACTATGTTATTTGGGTATCATCTTTTATAGTCCACATACGACCCTACACGATGTCTCCATTATTTTCTTGATGATCATATGTGATGCTACACTATGTCTTTTTCATCTACTTGAACTTGACAATGATCACACGTCAGGCTATACTATGTCTGCATCATCTCCTTTAAATCCTCATGTAATGTACAGCATGTCTGCATGAACATTCGGACTCCTGTGTAGGTACTACTATACATCCGGATCATCTTATTGATGATCATGTATGATGCTACACTGGGTATGTGTCAGCTCCGTAATTCTGACCTATGTCTGTATAATCTCCTTGTCAACAATGTATGACACTACACTATATCTGCATTATCTCCTTGATAACCACATTTGACCCTACAGTACGTTTATGTCATCTCTCTGACCACATGTGACACTAAACTATGTCTGTGTCATCTCTGTCATGGCCATGCATGACATTACTCTATGTCTACATCTGTGTTGACTACATATGACACCATATTATATCTGTGTCACCCCCTGTGATATGTGTCATGCTGAATTATGACCATGTCATTGCTTGGCAATCATATATGAGAATACATTGTGTCTACACTATCGTCTCTTTGACAGGCACATATTTCTGTCTGATTCCTCTGATGACTACATTCCTCTGATTCTTCCGATTCCTCTGATGACTACATGTGGTGACTCGACATCATGTCTGCATAAACTCCTTGACAGCCATTTAAGAGATTCTGGAAGTTCATCCATTCACTAATGGACAATTTAAGTTGTTTTTATATCTTGGCTACTGTGACTAATACTGCGATGAGCATGAGGGTGGAGATACCTCTTCAAGTTACTGATTTTATTTTCTTTGGATATGTACCCAGTAGAGGGATTGCTGGATTGTATGGTAGCTCTATTTTAATTTTTTTTGAGGAGCCTTCATACTGTTTTCCATAATGGCTGTATCAATTAGCATTCCCACTAGCAACATTCAAGGGTTTCTTTTTCTCTACACGTTTGCTACCATTTTAAAATCCCTTGTCTTTTTGACAATAACCATCCTAAGTGCAGGTGATATTTCATCGTGGTTTTGATATGCATTTCTCTAATGATTAGTGGAAGGAGCACCTTTTCATATGTACCTGTTGGCCATTAATATGTCTTCTTTGGAAAAATCTATTCAGGTTCTTTGCCCATTTTTATTTTTTGCTATTGAGTTGTGTGAACTACATTTAGGATGTTAACCCCTTATTACATATGTGATTTACAAACATTTTCTCCCATTTCATGGGTTGCCTTTTCATTTTTAAAATTATTTTCTTGGCTGTGCAGTAGCCTTTACTTTCATGTGGTCCCACTTGTTTATTTTTGCTTTTGTTGCCTGTGCTTTTGGTGTCATGTCCAAAAAGTCATTGCCAAGACCAATGTCAAGCTGCCTTTTATATTGTCTTCTAGAAGTTATACAGCTTCGTATCTTGTGTTTGTCTTTAATTTATTTAGGGTTAATTTTTGTAAATAGTGTAATATTCTTCAGCATGTGGATATCCAATTTTGCTAGCACCATTTATTAAAGAGATTTTTCTTTCTCCATTGTGTATTTTTGATGCCTTTGTTAAAGATTAGTTGACCATATATGTGTGAGTTTATTTTTAGGCTTTCTATTGGTCTATGTGTCTGTTTTTATGCCAGTACTATTTTGATTACTATAGCTTCGTAGTATAGCCAAGATATGGTAACAACCAAAGTGTTCATTGACAGATAAATGGATAAATAAATGTGAGATATATATATATATATATATATATATATATATATATAATACTTTTATTTTCACCATAAAAGAAGAAAACATTGCCATTTGTGACAATATGGATGAACCTGGAGGATTTAAGTGAAATAAACCAGACACAAAAGGACAAAATACTGTATGATATACTTTGACGTGGAATCTAAAAAAGTTGAACTCATGCAGATAGACTAGGAGGGTGACTACCAGGGGTCAAGGGGTGGGAAAAATGGGGAGATATTGGTCAAAGGGCACAAACTTAGGTTATGAGAGGAACAGGTTCTGGGGTCTCAAGTATAGCATGGGTGGTGGTGGATGTGCTAATTAACTCAATTTTGATGTCATTACACAATATATTTGTGTATAAAATCATCATGTTGTACAATTTGAATATATATAATTTTTATTTGTCAAAAACAAACATTTTAAAAAAGTACTTACAAGAATTTTTTTTTTAGACAGCAGTTCTTCTCTTTTATTCAATATAATGATTGTATAACTACATTCCCTGTATGCCTCAAAATCTCTTATAAAGGTCAATATTTGCTGGATAGACAAACTTGGAGTTGCAGAACTTAGATATGTGATTTGCTGGCTGAGGGGTTATGAGCAAGGTTTTTATTTTTATTTATTTATTTATTTATTTTTAAATTTGAGTTCTAGAATACATGTGCAGAACGTGCAGGTTTGTTACATGGGTATACATGTGCCATGGTGGTTTGCTGCACCTATCAATCCTAGGTTTTAAGCCCTGCATACATTAGGTATTTGTCCTAATGCTTTCTCTCCCCTTTCTCCTCTTGCCCCTACCCCCAGACAGACCCTGGTGTGTGATGTTCCCCTCCCTGTGTCCATGTGTTCTCATTATTCACCTACCACTTATGAGTGAGAACATGCAGTGTTTGGTTTTCTGTTCCTGCGTTAGTCTGCTGAGAATAATGGCTTCCAGCTTCATCCATGTCTCTGCAAAGGACATGAACTCATTCTTTTTTATGGCTGCAAGGAAAGTTTTGGATACAAAAATTCTGGCAAAAATGGAAACATCTTGTGACTAACATACTTTTAAGCAGTCACATATCCTTTATGTTATAATCAGGTGTAGAATTTTATTGGTGATTTATTGTAATTACACAGTATTTCATTGTCTCCTTCAAAATTACATTTGCATGCTTGCTGTCTTACTCGCTAGGACTTTTCAAAGGTGATCCCTTGCTCATACATATAAGTCTTCCTTATACCCTAGAATGTAAATGTCCTGAGGCTGAAGAATTTTATTTTTTTAAATAACTATTTACTTTTTAAAAATCTTCTCATAGATCCTGGCTTTTAATAACCATATCTTAAGTGTAATTAATCCACCCCTCTCATTTTAAATATCATTATTGATAGAAATAATTTACTCAATCATATGTATCAAAATATCTACTTTGTGCCAGAATTGTTTTAGGAATATGGGATATTTGAGTGAACAAAAGAGATAGGGATCCCTGCCTTCATGGAGTTACATTGTGAAGGGAGAGGCAGACAATATGTAACACCATACTCGTATCTTATATAGAATGCTAGATTACATGGAATGTTTGACTGCATGGAATGTTAGAAGTTGGTTCACACTAAGGGGGGATAAAAAAGGTAGAATTAAAGAATCAGGATTCTTAGGGTGAATGAGAATAAAATCAAGCCAATTCTAGTTTTATATTCTCTATAATCTGGTATTTGCTCTGGCCGTGATTCTATTCTTCCCTTGTTTGATAAAACATTGCTTTGAAAATATCTTTTTTTTTTTCCCCTTTTGCATGCTTTGTAAACTTCTTCTCATTCTAGGAATGAGAAGTCTTTCTAGGAAGTCTTGATGTTTAGAATGATCTTTTTTTATTTATCTCTGGTCTTTGCTCCTAATTCCCTTCTTAAAATTTAGATCTCATCTAATAGTTAGCTGTGCAGCAACATCTATCTATGTATCTATCTATCTGTCTATCTATCTATCTACTTTTTCTTCTTCATTGGAATTATTCTGAAGGCTGGTTCCAATGACCTTCATTGGAATTATTCTGAAGGCTGAATTATTCTGAAGGCTGCTTTGCTTTCTCATTTGGAGGAGTTTATTTACTTTCAAAAAAACAGATAGTTGTATCCCTATCTGTAAAAAAATTACAGTGTTTCAGGCCATATTATTTCTGAGTTTTCTGAAGTTTAGAAATATAGTTTTATAAAATTTAAGGTGTAGATTTATGCAGGACATTCTCTTTCTTGTTATTGACTCTGAAACCAAATTGGTCACTTCCCTTTGAGGCTTTTGAAATGTCCAACTGAATTTCAAGTTATATGTTTTTAAATTACATTAATTCTAAAATGGCAAGTTTTATCATTTTTGTACTTTCTCATGAAGTTGACATTGTCAGAAAGGCAAGTAAAAAATTTATTACAATATTTTACTTTTCTCTGGATGCAAATCAAGTACCTACAATTTTGTATCCTTGCTATATTTTACTACTATGTAAAGCTATAATTAGATATTTAAAAAAGCAATCTTCATCTGGCAAGGCAAATTATAACTTTTCTTCTAACAAAAATTTTACTACTCATGTTTTTCTTTTTCAATACTTATTTATTTAACTTATTCATCCTTTACTTATAAGGAAATGTCCATAGTACTTACTCCATCCATTTCTCCATCCATCCATCATCCATCCATCCATCCATCCATCCATCCATCCATCCATCCATCATCCATCCATCCACTCATCCATCCATCATCTGTCCATCATCCATTCATCCATCCATCCATCCATCCATCCGTCCATCCATCCATCATCCATCCATCCATCTATCCATCCATCCATCATCCATCCATCCATCCATCCATCCATCATCCATCCATCCATCCATCCATCCATCCTACAGCTATTTATTGAATGGCTACTATAGGCTTGGCACTTTTGGCTGCTGGAGGCAGAGCAGGAACAAAGTGTTCGATTAGGTTTTTCTGTGGAAAAGGGTTTTTGAAGCCTGTTTTTTTCCCTGTTGAGTAGCGGCTGATGCTTCCTCTTGGGATGTTCCTTGCACACCTTGCAGAAACTCAGACTCCCACCTAGTGTATCATGCTGGTCTTGCTGCTTATTTCATCACCTGCCTCTTGAAACTTGCTCTAATTCCTCTTTTTCTCTTAAAGGTTTTTCTTTCTGGATTCCTGTTTCTTGCTCTCTTTTCTACCTTGGAATACATTATTTCTTCTAATAAGCTCAGGGCTACAGGGGAGCTCCCTCTCGCCCTCTCCTGCAGTGGCACCAGCAGGCATTTAGAGTATTAAGTATCCGGCTCTCACCACTGGCAAGAAGATGAACTTAGCACAGAGCTTGTGTGTCAGGGGGATAGATATTTATACAATGCAGGGTCTTTTATCCAAAGTTCTGTATTTAAGATGAATTTATATATATCCCCACCCCTCTCAAAAAGGAACAGCAAGAATTTTCAGTGCTGCCACAAGAAAATGCATTGCCAAACTGGAAGGCCATGAAGGTGAAATTTCAAAGGTGAGTTGCTTTCTCATTTGGAGGAGTTTATTTACTTTCAAAAAATAAAGAGCAGGGCATGGGTGCAGTGCCTTATACCTATAATCCCAGCACTTTGAGAAGAAGAGGTGAGAAGATTGCTTGAGGCCAGGAGTTCAAGACCAACCTGGGCAACGTAAGGATACCACATCTCTACTAAAAAACAAAAAAAGTCAGCTGCGCATGGTGTCACACACCTGTAGTCCCACCTACTCTGGAGGTTGAGGCAGGAGGATCGCTTGAGCCCAGGAGGTCAAGGCTGTAGTGAGATGTGATTGCACCATTGCATTCCAGCCTGGGTGACAGAGCAAGACCCTATCTCGAATTAAAAAAGCAAAAAGCGCATGCTCATTATGAATAGGTCTACTGGAACTGAAGTACTAAAATTTGTTCAATTGTCTCATTTTTTTTTTCTAGAAATCACTCACCTAAAGACTTTATTTTTAACTGTGCCCTCAAATTTAGCGTAATAATGATTTCTAAAACCTCTTAAAAAGTATGGAGCAACATTCTCTTCCACTCTCAGCAAAAGATTTAGTTAGCTGAAAATACTTAATACAGCAATTTAAGGAGTGTGTAAAGTGCTTTTCCTGGTTCCAATAAACACATAAGTTTATGTTGTGCAAAAAATATGCTGTGCAGCAAGTGTGAAGTGTTCTGTAAGTTAGATGCAATTGAGGAAGTAGTTCCTGGAAATACGTAACACCTAAAATATAAAATTATCCACTTTGAAACTACAAAGCTGTATCTTAGGATTTGTATAAACTTCCCCCAAAAGATCATTCACAGAGCAGGCCCACCTAGTCAGTGATCTGAAGTTTAGATGTGTCATCAGAACTTTGTAGATTAGACTAGGACTTGGTGGCTCTCACCTCCCAGCTCAGCCTAATCCCTTGGTTCCCTGTCTGAGATCAGCTGTGTTCCTGCTTTGTAAAATTTCAGCTTGATGATTTTAGGTTTCTGAAGGCTCCATCTAGACCCTGGAACTCTGCCTCATGCTGTGCTCTCGGCTCTTCTGCCTCTGCACCCGCAGCTTGTGATCATTGCCCTCTGGCTGGTCAGTGGAGGTCTCCAGGGCATGCAGACTATGGCCTCTTCATAAGCTGGGAGGCTTATGGATAGCAGGAGGGGATGGAAAAGTGGGGTGTGGGTGTGGGAGGCAGGACGAGGAGGAAGCCTGGCCCACATTTCTGAGTGTCTGACTAGGTAGCTATTGATACATCTGGTGTGTCCCCTCCACAAGTAAACATCTATTTTCATGAATGAGTGACTATAAAGAATTCTCTAGTGCTATTTTATTAAATTTTATCCTTTTTAAGTGAACATATTATTGAATTGGCATCTGGTAAGGGCATTTCTATGGGGTACAAAGCTGAAGTATTCAGTCATTCAGCAAACATTTTTAGAGAGTGTCCACTATGCTGGGCATTGCACAGCCACTGGTAACACAGTGATAAAAACAGAAATGGCCCTGCCCTCCTCAAACCTTCATTGACGAGATGGCCCGAATCACTGTCTTCCGGTGGTAAGAGAGGGATGTAAGCATGATGCCCAAAGGAATGCAGGACTAACAGGTTCCTCTGATGGTCACTCAGATACCAACTGGCCACACCTGGCACATGGGAGGCACAGAAGGTTATTTATGGAAAATGCTATACTTGGGGTGGCAGTAGATGAGAACTTCCTTTCTTGTAGGTTCTAACATTCACTTATTCTGTGGCACAGATTAGAGAAGGATCTGTGTGCTTTTTTAAATTTATTTATTTAAATTTATTATTATTATTTTTATTTATTATTATTCTTTTTTTGAGATGGAGTCTTGCTCTGTCGCCCAGACTAGAGTGCAGTGGCATGATCTCGGCTCACTGCAACCTCGACCTCCCGGGTTCAAGCGATTCTCCTGCCTCAGCCTCCCCAGTAGCTGGAATTATAGGTGTGCGCCACCACGCCTGGCTAATTTTTGTGTTTTAAGTAGAGATGGGGTTTCGCCATGTTGGTCAGGCAGTCTTGAACTCCTGGCCTCAGGTGATCCACCTGACTCGGCCTCCCAAAGTGCTAGGATTACAGGCCTGAGCCACCGCCCCCAGCCTGGATCTGTGTGCTTTTGACCACAAAGACGACACCAGGGTTTGGCTATGAAGGATCCTGACTCGTGTGTTCATCCACACCAGGGCCCTGCATCTTTGCATGGAGAAGGGCATCATGCATCTTTGGAAAGAAGCTGGGTGGGGAATACTCAAATTATATGGATGCTTTGGTCTTTATGCTTAAAAATGTGTGGAGTAGGCAATTTTCTCTCTGTATTTTAATTTCCATGTATTAATCCCTGCAATATTTTTTTTCCATCATGAAGAAATTGTTCTATGCAAGAATAAATACCAGACTAGGAAGGTGACATGTGCTTAGTAATGTCCTCTTTTTGCTGATAAGAAATGTGTTTGGAACCGTTACACAAAGCTGTGATCATTTTTCTTTCTTTTTTGCAGATTTCTTTCAACCCTCAAGGGAACCGTCTTCTAACTGGCAGCTCTGATAAAACGGCTAGAATCTGGGATGCTCAGACTGGCCAGTGCCTCCAGGTTCTTGAGGGGCACACTGATGAAATCTTTTCATGTACTTTCAACTATAAAGGCAACATAGTCATTACAGGTATGGAAGACATCAACACCATAGACTCATTTTTTCTTGATTGGCTGTTAGAGGTTCCAAGCTGAATACTAACAGGAGTTCATCCCCATTCCTTACCTCTTTTCTACAGTCACTAGCTCATCTTGGCCTGCCCTCATATTTTCATTATTTAATTTTAGTTTTATGAGGACCTGCAGGAGTGAGCTCTGCCATTGACTATAGTAAGTCTTTGTGAACTTTGAATTTTATTTGCTCTAGATAAGGTAATAATTTATCTAGATTTAGTAACCTTACTGGTTACTAAATTTTCCCAGGTGTTGTGTATCAATTGAATGGTTGATATTTAGTCAGCCAGGCGCATTGGCTCATGCCAGCAGTGTCAGTGCTTTGAGAGGCTGAGGCAGAAAGAATGCTTGAGGCCAGCCTGGGCAACATAGTGAGACCCTGTCTCTACAAAAAATAGAGCATTAGCTGGGCATGGTGGCATGCACCTGTAGTCCCAGCTGCTCAGGAGGCTGAGGCTGGAGGAGCACTTGAGCCAAGGAGTTGGAGGCTTCGATGATCTATGATCGTGCCACTGTACTCCAGTCTGGGTGACAGAGTAAGACCCTGTCTCAAGAAAAAAATTCAGTTTATGGCAGTAAGTGTTAGTAACCAAAACAAGTCAGGATCAAAATTCTCCCTAGTTGGCTTTACAGCCCATTAGAGATTTATTCTTTGAGCAGAGTTGTTTTCTCCCCTGCTAAAGCGCTGATGTTTGGGGGGAAAAGAACATGTATTAACCATTTTTCAACCATTAACAGTTTATGGTGAATTAATAATATTAGCAACTTTTCATAAGAAAAGGGTAGCTTAGATTGTGGAAGGGGGAGAAAAATGACAAGATGATGGTATCATGTTAGTGCAGTGGCTCGAGGGGAGGCCTTGGCAGGGAACGGGTGCCACAGTGGTGTGGAGCAGGGTGCCCTAAGTGAGCACGGAAGACCGGATCTGCCTACGTACCAGTGATTCTCATTGTGTTGAGCAAATTTAAAAATTACTGGTCTAATAAGTTAAATGCCACAGGCCCAAGGTTGGCTTTACATATTGGCTAATTAGGTGGTTTCCTAGTCAGGTAACTTCAGGGGTGCTGAGAATTATCTCCCCTTACCACTTAGAATGCCTCCCCAGTCTACTTAATCATGGACAGTTTCCAAAATCACAGGGCTTATGATCTTCAGAATCTTCAGGCTTATGATTTTCAAGTGTTAACTAAAATGTAGGTACTTCGAAAACACTGGGAAAATAAGCCATAGATTTTTGTTGTCAACACAATATCAAATCCTTCTCCTTGATGAGAAAAGAGGTGAGGGGCTATGATGGAGGGCACAGGGCGCTCCTGCAGGGAATGAGAAAGAAGGAAGACCAGCCTTTCCTAGTCCACATGGCCTCATGTGAGGCTGGCTCTGCAGCACCTCTTCTCTCAACCAGTTTTCACAGAGGACCCTGGAGGGTTTAGCAAAAGAAATTTTGTTGTTGTGCCTTGCTTTGGTGCCGGCACATACATTCCTGAGTGCTTCTAAGATGCCACTGAGTAATTTAGTGTATCCCAAAGCACCAAAGTGCTTAACGTTGGCTCACTAGACAACAGAGTTTATTAGAATGGGGTGACACTTCTGTCTTGCCATCAATAGAGCAACCACTTTATTTGAAAGAGTCTACTCTATTTTCTGGGTGGACGCCAGTGTGATTAACTGCAGGCATTTTGTAGTGGGCTGCCTGAGGCTGGGTTTAGAATCACAAAGAAAATGGCAGAAAAGTAGCTGGCATGGTCTTTAGATTTTTTAAAACATGAAGTGTCGTTTTGTGAGATACGGTTTTTATAGGCTTTCCTAGTTCCTAAGGCACTCACACTTCTTATACTGATGTTATTTGCCTAGCCCCTGAAGGTGAGAAAACCAGTAGTGCCCACTGATGATGATAAAACCCCCCTAAAATTTTAAAAAGTTCCAGAGTGGTATGTCCTGCCTCCTCCTAAGCTTATCACCCAAACCCGGAGATATTCAAAGTTACTGTATTTCCACTGAGCAGTGATGTTTGAGGGGACAGCAGAGGGAATGGCTGAGGTGGCTGCATTCTCAAGTTCTCTCCCATTCTAAGAAGCCATGAATCTTGCCAGTGTAAGTAAGCAGGATGTGTACCTGCTTAATTTACAACTAACTGGTATCGTGGGGAAAAAAAAAAAATCACTACTTCAAAGGTGCCTGAGCTGCTCAGAGACTCTGCAGCTAGGTGCGGAGTACCTAGTCCATTTAGCACATTGCTAATTACCGATGGCCCAGAAAAGGTCAACTTGTAGAAAGAGAGAATGAGGTGAATGAAATGAAGAAAAAAATAACTCTGTGAAATCTGTTTTATTAGGCAGCAAGGATAATACCTGTAGGATATGGCGTTGACTGAACGAAGCTGGTCAGTGAGCAACCTTGCTAGCAACGGTAATCCAGAACTGGAACTTCACAGACAGCAGCTCATTTAATATTTCTTACACTTTCTCTTTTTCTACAAGTCAACTATTTATACAACTGTCCTTTATTTCATGGATATGACCATTAAACATGACAAAGTTATGCCACTCCAATATTATTATTTGATGGAAATGGCAAGACACAGCATAATGTTTGGCTAATGCCACCAGTTATTTCCATTGTGTTTGTTTTTTAAAAGCATTATGATACTGAAAAAGGAAACCAGAGTAACTTAACAACGTGTCTCCTGGATTTTACTTTGAAGCCTATTGTTATAATTTCTGTTGAATAAAGTGTTTGGAGGAAATTCCTTGTACATCTGTATTTATGATGTATGTTTTTAGGGTGAAGTAAGGGAAATAATGTGGATCTTATTTAATAGCAAATATCTTCTGTATTGATACGTTGAAAAAAATGTTGGCAGGTTTATTTCTAAGGAAAAGTTAAACAGAATATTCAGACTATTGCATTTGAAAATCTGGGTGGGGCCAGGTGCCATGGCTCACACCTGTAATCCCAGTGCCTTAGGAGGCCGAGGCAGGTGGATCACTTGAGGTCACAAGTTCAAGACCAGCCTGGCCAACAGGGTGAAACCCCATCTCTACCAAAAATACAAAAAAAAAAAAAAAAAAAAAGAAAAAAATTAGGCAGGCGTGGCAGTGGGTGCCTGTAGTCCCAGCTACTCGGAAGATTGGAGCAGAAGAATTGCTTGAACCCAGGAGGCAGAGGTTTCAGTAAGCCGAAATCGTGCCACTACACTCCAGGCTGGGTGACAGAGCGAGACGCCATCTCACACACACACTAAATAAATAAATAAATAAATAAGTAAATAAATACAATCTGGGTGGAAAACAATTGAAGCATGAGAGAAAATGATCAAATGCCAACCTTAGTACTGCTGGAATATTTTTAAATGTTTTTTAAAAGCTTGGTTTATGTAAAAGTACCCAAATGCATATTAAAATTAACATTAAAAGAAAAGCACAAGCATTAATAAGGCCTGAATCTGAAGCAAGAGAATGCCTGAAAATCTTATAAAATTATTTTTCAAAAAGAGCTTCATTGATAATCAATATATAAAATAATGCATATATTTAATGTATACATTTTCATGAGTTTGAACATATATGACGCCATCATTAAAATCAAGGTACTAAATATACTCATCATCTTCAACTATTTCCTTGTGTTGTTTTGTGTTTTTTGTTGTTTATTGGTACGAGCACTTTACATGAGCTCTATCCTTTTAGCATATTTCAAGCTGTATAATACTTTATTGTCAACTATGGGTACTGTGGTTTACAGCAGACCCCCAGAACGTGTTCTAGAACTCATTTTCTTAATAATGCGAATAATACCAGTATGGCTGAGTGCTTACCATGTGCCAGTAGTGCCCAACCACTTCATGTAGAATATCTCATTTAATCTTCCTAGCAACGGTTACAAAGTAGATACAAGCCCTGATTTAAAAACGAGGAAACTGAGTCCCTGAGAAGTTAAGTAATTTGCCAAGGGCATCTGGATATTAGGTGGTGATGCTGGTTTTAGAGAGGTGAGGAAGGTACAGAAGCAAAGTTTGAAGCTAGCAGAGGTTGGTACATGAAGTTTAAGAAACTGCTTCCATACATAAAAGTGCAAGGTGAGCAGCAAATGCTGTAGAAAGTTATCCAGAAGGTCTAGCTAAGATCATTAATGAAGGTGGCTACATTAAATAGAAGAGTTTCAATGTAAATGAAACATCCTTTCATTAGAACAAAATGCCATTTAGGACTTTCATAGCTAGAGAGGAGAGGTCAGTGCCTCACTTCAAAGCTTTAAAGGATAGGGCTGATTCTCTTGCTAGGGGATAAGACAATTGGTGACTTTAGTTGAGGCAGTCCTCATGTACCATTCCTGAAATCCTAAGGCCCTTAAGAATTAGGTTAAATGAACTCTGTCTGTGCCCTGTAAATGGAAAAACAAAGCCCGGATGACAGCACTTCTGTTTATAGCATAGTTTACTGAATATTTTAAGTCTACTGTTGAGACCCACTGCTCAGAAATAAAAAAGATTTTTTTTTTTCAAAAATATTACTACTCATTGACAATTCACCTGGTCATCCAAGAGCTCTGTTGGAGATGAATGAGAGGATTAGTTTTGTTTTCATGCTTGCTAACACAATATTCATTCTGTAGCCTATAGATCAAGGAGTAATTTTGACTCTCAAGTCTAATTATTTAAGAAGTACATTTTGTAAGGCTATACCTGCCATAAATTGTGATTCCTCTGATGGATCTTGGTGAAGTAGATTGAAAACTTTCTAAAAGGGTTTTACCATTCTAGTTGCCATTAACAACATTCATGATTCATCCTGAATGATGAATCATTTTGAGGAGGTCAAAACATCAACATTAACAAGGGTTTAGTACAAGTTGATTTCAGTCCTCATGGATGACTGAGGGGTTCAAGAGATGTGGTTCAAAATAGCAAAAGAACTAGAACTAGAATTAGAAGGTGTGACTGAAATGCTACAATGGCACAATAAAACTTCAGTGGATGAGGAGTTGCCTCTTATGGATATACAGAGTGGTTTCTTGAGATGGAATCTACTCCTGGTGAAGATGCTGTGAACATTGTTGAAATGACAACAAAGGATTTAGAATATTATATAAACTTAGTTGATAAAGCAGCAGCAGGGTTTGAGAGAATTGACTTCAATTTTAAAAGAAGTTTACTGGGGTAAAATGCTATCAAACAGCATCACATGCTACAGAGAAGTCTTTCATGAAAGGCAGAGTCAATTGATGCAGCAACCTTTATTGCCATCTTATTTTAAGAAACTGCCACAGGCATCTGAACTGAACCTGCAATATCTCCAAGGTCTGCCTGCATCTGTATTGTACCTCTGCATACCTGCATTCATTGCAGCATTATTCACAATTGTCAGGATATGGAAACAACCTCCTAAGTGTTCACTGATGAACATATGAATAAATAAAATGTGATATATATGAGATAGAGATATATACATATATGTGTATTAGATTTTCTTACATTACATTGTCAGATAAAGAGATATATACATATATATTACATTTTCTTTATTGATATAGACATATATGTATCACTATATCCATATAGATATATAGATATCACATATTCTTTATCCATCATCCATCCATGCATGCTTAGGTGGTTTCCATGTCTTGGTTATTGTGAATAATGCTGCGGTGAACATGGGAGTTCACACACCTCTTTGAGATACTGATTTTATTTCCTTTGGATATATATCTAGAAGTGGGATTGCTGGATCATATGGTAGTTGTATTTTCAATTCTTTGAGGTTCTTTCATACTATTTTCCATAATGACTGCACCATAACTCCTTATCTTACATATGGTTTGCAAATATTTTCTCCCATTCTATGGTTGCCTTTTATTTCTGTTGATTATTTTCTTATTTGTGCAGAATATTTTTAGTTTGATGTAATCTTATTTGCTTCTTTTTTTTTTTTCTTTTACTGCTGGTGCTTTTCCTGTCATGACAAAAAAAAAAAAAAAAAAAAAGAAAAAGAAATATTTGCCACAACCAACTCTGTGGAGCTCTCCCCCTATGTTTCCTTCTAGGATTTTTTATAGTTTCAGGTCTTATATTTAAATCTCTAATCCATTTTGAGTTGATTCTTGAGTATGATGTAAGATAAGGATCCAATTTCATTTGTTCTTATGTGGATATCCAGTTTTTTCAGCATCATTTATTAAAGAGACTATCATTTTCCCATTGTGGTTACTTCTTTTAAAACTCCAAAGAAATAGAAGCAGACGCTGACTCTTGCCTATCTAACTCTTTGATTGCTTTAGGGAAGGGTGATACTGTTTTGTTACATTATTCAAAAGAGTTGGCCAATGTATGGTAGTGGAGATCCAATGTCCCATAGACCAATTTAGATGGAGGAAGGCCTTGGCCAGAAAATGGCTTATTTCGCTAGTTTTTATATGTTGAGGAAGTCTTTCTTAATATTTATTACGATTTTCAGATATTCCAACCTACTTAAAATAAGTGTTTGATTACTTACAGTCATAAGAAAAGTGATAATATGCCCACTTTATTTTCATTTGCCGGAAAAGGCATTGAAGAGTTGTAGTGCGGTATGTGTGGGGTCTGGAAGTCAGATTGCCTGCTTGTGGATTCTGATTCCAACTCTTAATCACTAGGCAAGTTACCTGACCAGTTTACTTGCTGTGTCTCAGTTTCCTTACTGTGTCTCAGTTTCCTTACTTAAAAAGTGATAACAATAGTTCTCTTCTTTAGGATTAGGAATACCTGGCACAGGCTGGGTGCAGTGGCTCATACCTGCAATCCCAGCATTGTGGGAGGCTGAGGCAGGAGGATCACTTGAGCCCACGAGTTTGAGACCAGCCTGGGCAACAAAGTGAGACCCTATTTCAAAAAAAAAAAAAAAACAGGAATACCTGGCACATAATAAACATAGTAATCAACATTTACTATTATTATTATTATTATTGTTTGAGACAGGGTCTTACTCTCTTGCCCAGGCTGGAGTGCAGTGGTGTAATCTGTAACCTCTGCCCCCAGAGCTTAAGCAATCCTCCCACCTCAGCCTCCCAAATAGCTGGGACTAGAGGCACATGCCCCCACACCCGGCTAATTTTTTGTTACTTTTTGTAGAGATGAGGGCTTCCAATGTTGCCCAGGATGGTCTCAAACTCCTGGGCTCAAGCAATCTGCCCACCTCAGCCTCCCAGATTGCTAGGATTACAGGTGTGAGCCCCTGTACTGGCCAACATTTACTACTATTTTTATGAACAAAACCTTAGTCATCTTATTTAAACACATTTCTCCAGAAAGAACATGGTATTACTTCCTCAGAAATCATACTTGAGATATAACTGACTTTAATGTGTTATAGGTATAGTAAGGAGAATTATCTAGATCAATTTTTTATCAATTAGAAATAAAATTTAAGGTTCTTTAGAGTATTATCCTTTTAAAAGTTCTGTATTGAACAGAGGAACTGAGAAGTAAATCATCAATGTAGACCATTATGATCTAATCCATCTTCTTCATATGTTTAGATTTCTTATGAGTCTATGAAAGAGGATTATTCTTATAAAAAGAAATAGTTTCTAACAGCTCATATATAAAAATATATTAGCTCATGATTTAGCATAATTCCCATTTTAAAATTAAAACAAATGCACTTTTGAACTAAACAATGCTTTTTATACATGTGTGTTTCACATTGCCATTTAAAAACATATCAATCATCTTTAAATTACAAGTAAATTTATCTTCTATATTTTCACTGCTAGTGTTACTCTAAAACAACTTATTTTTTTAAGTTTCCAAAGGAGTAAAATTTGAAGTTAAAGAAAAAACTGTTATCTTACCAAGATTACTTCATATTTTGCTGAATTCAAATTTGCTGTTGTCTTGGTTAGAAATGCTTTGGTTGTAAGTAACAGAATACTTGCCATGATTAAATACCACGATTAATACCATGATTAAACCAAAGTTAGTCCCAAAGGTGGCTAGGCAATGGCATGAGGACTCAAGGACCCAGAGTTTGGTGACTTTCCACTTTTCTATGGTTAGCATGTTGGCTTCTGTCCTCCTGAGTAACCTTCCTGCTTGCAAGATTGAGGACACAGCTTTATTAGCTTAAGCATCTTGCCATCTATTTTAATCTCATCAAGGCTAAAAGAGAACTACTTACTCCCCTCCCTATTCCTTCCATTTTCTGTATCATCTCAGCAATGCTATTTCTGCTAACAATAGACTTGTCATTCCCTTTTTTCCTTTATTTTCTCTATCCGCCAAATCATAAAGATTTCCCTCAATTAAAAAATCCTAGTTACCCAGTCTTACTCCATTTTAATCTAGAATCTAGAATCTCATTATCACCCTGGCACTAGAAACTGAAATAATCCTCTAGCTAATTGTCCTAGCTTCCTCCTGCCCTATCAGGCTACTTCTTTCTAATATAAACAGAAAACATTCCAAATATCTGTATATTTTATATTTTACAAGACTTTTGCATTAACTAGTTCATTTAATAATAGGAACAAAGTAGGAATTATTAGAGCCTTAATTTAAGCTGACAATGCATGTTTAGGAGTTGGTATAACTTTGAGTCTTTTAACGCTTTTTACTACCTGCCCCCACCTTCTTCTCCTTGCCTTTCCTCTGAAACACCCTGGTCTATGTAAGAGATTCCTAGGATGAACATCGATTCAACATATGAAGGGGAAGTGATACAGTTGTGGATGCTGCACATCAGAGCAAAACCATCAGTTTCTCTCTAGTCCGAATTTTTCTCCTGTGCTTTGTAGTTTCAGGTTTTATTACTTAGAAGCTTAAAAATGAGTTTATGGGTACTTGTGGGCATGCAAACAATAGGAATTCCGGAAAGGCTCTATGGCAGCTGTAAAGACCATGAAGGTGAAGGTTGCTCTTCGTCTTACCTTTTGGGAAATGTTGGATGGATTGCTTTGAAAAAAGTTGCCTTTGCTGTTATTTTCTTGGGACTATAGGATCTCAATCAAGTAATCACCACAACAGGCCAGATGTTCATGTATTTCTCTTAACAACGAAGCGAATACGTTTCACTGCTCTCACTAATGAAAACTAGAAAATGTTGCTGTTTTAGAAGTGCATAACTTTGCACACTTTTGTTAGTTCTCTTATCTCAGCAGGTGGCAGTGTTCATCTTTCAGCAGATAAGTAAACACTTGCTTCTTTTCTTGCAGCTACACATGAAGAATATAGAGTAGGCTTTGTATTGTGTCCCTGACAGATCAGGTTTATGGGTGAATACATAACAATGCTCAGATTGTGGTATAAACTTAGGACCACACTGGCAGATTGGGGCAAATGACATATCTTCTTAATCCTGATGCACTGTAGAGACATCTTCTATTCTATTTGTGAGGACATAGACCAATAAGGTGAGTAAGTGATAGTTCTATTTTTCTTTGCAGGCCCCTCTGTTGAAAGCCATATTATGATCATTTATCTTACAGGACTGCTGTTCAAATTAAAGCATGAGAACACCCTGGGAAATATTTTACCCTTAATATATATTTTTTAAAGTATTTGATGAATTCCCTCTAATTTTTCTTATAAAAATTCTTTATCATCTCAAGTACTGGGAGGAGAATTTTAAGATTTGTCAATTGCTTTTAATGATATTTACATCTTCCTCCTCATGAACAATGATTTGCATTGCTGTGCAGAATGGAGGAGGCTTCTTAACCTACTTAGAGGTTTAGAGATTTGCAAAGGGGAAAAGTTGCTATAAAGCTGGATTGATTCAGAGTCATGACTACCACGTGTGATCCAGGGAATTCAACACTCAATTATGTCTTTTAGTGTTAGTATCTGATCAGAGTATGACATGGATTATTTTTGTTTTAATAAAGTTTACTGTGTTTTCAGTGGATTGAGTGTCTAATAATTGTAAGTACTTTGAATTTGATTACTTTTGCATGATTATAAACCTAAAGGGTCAAACTGATTTGTGTTTGGTTGTCAAAGACTAAAGTAAGTCTGAGACCAGATAGGGAAATCATCTGCTGTCACTTGCGTTTCAGCAGGAGATCAGAGGTTCAGAGGGGAATCCATTTTATTGAGTAAAAAGAGGAAATGTGAGGCAGCCACTCATTAGCAAGCGTTCTGTGAAGATAGGGAGCTTTGGAAGTCGGGAGACTTTCTAACTGGTCTTCAGGTACATTTGGCAGTTTCTTTAAGGATTGCTCAATGCTATGGATGGAAGGTTTTCTGTGGTGGCTGTTTCCTGGAATAAGTGGAGGTCAAGGGTGCTTTGTTGACATCAAGCTGTCATAATGGTTTTTATTTGAGAGGAGGGGTGGCTGCCATGACAGCCCGTTTCTCATGAGTGGCAGTATTTTGGTGATTGAAAATATGGACTCTGGAATCAGAATGCCTGTTTTAATATCCTGCTCCACCACTTTGTGGTTCTGAGACCTTGAGAATTCTGTTTGTGACTCAGTTTTCTCACCTACAAAATGACCTTCCCTTTCTCCATTGAGAATGTGCCACTTTGAGGCTGGAATCAGTTCTGTCTGTGTGACGGGAAGGAAGATCTTGCATGCACTGCCCTTCCTGCAAAGTGCAAGGGCAGCTCCTCTGCCTTTCTGAAGACCGTTCATTGCTGCTGTAGCAGAGCCTTTCTCTCTCCAGTGTGCTTCTGAGTCACTCAGGTTTTACTGAGTCCCTTGGGGAAAGCAGGTGGTCTATATTTAGAATAGCGTTAGCGGCTTTCCCAAGCATTTGAGCTAATACTTAGCGAGTATTAATCCAAACCTTTTTGTAGCATTGGCTATATGTACATTTCAGATAATCTCTTGCTATCTATAAGATCTTCCTCTTAGGGTTGGTTTGAAAGAAGAGGATAAAAATAGGAGAATGTGAATATATACATCTCTCTATATATCTGAAAGCGAGTTTCTTTAGAGGGAAGTGTTGATTGCTGCAAAATATACATTATAACATTCAAAGATAATTTATTTGTAAATGAATTGTAAATAATTATTTCAATTTTGAAGGTTAAATGAGTGAAGTATGTCATCTCAGGTGCTCATATAGCTAGCTATCTAAAGAAGTTCAAGTTTCCCATTCTTTTTTTTTTTTTTTTGAACAGAGCGAGACTTTGTCGCCCAGGCTGGAGTGCAGTGGCGCGATCTCAGCTCACTGCAAGCTCCGCCTCCCGGGTTCACGCCATTCTCCTGCCTCAGCCTCCCGAGTAGCTGGGACTACAGGCGCCCGCCACCTCGCCCAGCTAGTTTTTTGTATTTTTTTAGTAGAGACGGGGTTTCACTGTGCTAGCCAGGATGGTCTCGATCTCCTGACCTCGTGATCCGCCCGCCTCGGCCTCCCAAAGTGCTGGGATTACAGGCTTGAGCCACCGCGCCCGGCCAGTTTCCCATTCTTATATTCCCAGGCATCTGTGAGCTGACCCTAATCTGCATTTCTGACTGCATCTTTCCTGCTCCTGTATATCCCAGATGGTATAGGTTGAGTTGTGTCCCTCCTAAAATTCATCTGTTGGAGTCCTAATGCCCAATACCTCAAAATGTAATTATTAGAAGATAGGGTCTTTAAAGAGGTAATTAAGTTAAAATGAGACCACAGGGGATGGGGGGCGGTCCTAATGCAATATGACTGGTATTCTTTTTTTTTTTTTTTTTAATCCATTCCCTCAAGCATTTATTTATTTATTTTACTTTACGTTCTGGGATACATGTGCTGAACATGCAGGTTTGTTACATAGGTATACATGTGCCATGGTGGTTTGCTGCACCTATCAACCTGTCATCTAGGTTTTAAGTCCCACATGCGTTAGGTATTTGTTCTAATGATCTCCCTCCCCTTTCCCCCACCCCCTCCGACAGGCCTTGGTGTGTGATGTTCCCCTCCCTGTGTCCATGTGTTCTCATTGTTCAACTCCCACTTATGAGCCAAAACATGCAGTGTTTGGTTTTCTGTTCCTGTGTTACTGTGCTGAGAATGATGGTTTCCAGCTTCGTCCATGTCCCTGCAAAGGACATGAACTCATTCTTTTTTATGGCTGCATAGTATTCCATGGTATATATATGCTATATTTTCTTTATTCAATGACTGGCATTCTTATAAGAAAAGAAAGAAACACGAGGCAGGCAAATGGCCAGAGGAAAGAGCATGTGAGGACACAGCGGGAAGGTGCCATCTGCCAGCCAGGGAGAGAGATCTCAGAAGAAACCATACCTGGGCGCACCTTGATCTTGGACTTCTAGCCTCCAAAACTGGGATTAAACAAGTTGTTTAAGCCACACAGTCTGGTATTTTGTTATGGTAGCCCTAGTAAACTAATACAGCAGATAGACTGCTCACTAGGTCTCAAAAATGTGCCATGCTTTCCTTTCTCTGTGATTTTACTTTTACCTAACTACTCTAAAATTCCTTTTCCTATCCCCACAACTGGACAATCTTACCCCCTCACATTTTAGAATTTACTCCAGATATCATTATTTTCTTGTACTCTTTTTTGAGTCTCTCCCACCGACTCTTGCCCTCCACACTGGGAAAGATAGGCTTCCCAAATTCCACTCATGCATGCCTATTAATTATCCTCCTCTTGCAAATGTAGACTAGGGTTTTCAGAACTTGGGGTGGAGATGGAAAAGGTGAAGGAACCGTGGGTCATTGGAGGTAATTGTGGTTTGTTTTTAGAGTGAAAGAGGCTTACATCTGACTGAGAAGATGGTCCTAGGGGAAAGAGAAATGAAGAATCAGAAGAAAATTGTTATTTGCTGATGCCAGTTGCTTAAGGCAGAAGAGGAGGGGTGAAACAGCAGACAGAGGGGGGAGGCTGACATTATAAGGAGGAACAACTCCTGTTCGGAGACCGGAGGAGAGGATGTGAGGAAGACAATGGTCTTGCTAAATTTTCTTAGTTTTTATTTCTAAAATCATTAAGAGCATGAGCTCCAGAGTGTGAGACAAACTCACTCACTCGTCCAAACCCAAAGGATGGACTCAGAGATCTGGAGGTGAGGCCAGAAATGAAGATTAGGATCAGCTCACAGGTGCCAGGAGACTTTTAATGAGGATCTTGCAAGATCAGGTGTCTGATAGGCAGGTACACCCAGCACAGTTTCCACAAGCAATTTAACCTCTAGAGCGCAGGTCCCTCCCGTGGCTCCCCGTAGGCTGAGTACTATGGGGTCACAATCTTCCCGGATGTCACCTATTAATTGTTGTGCAGGGTCTTCAGGTGTTTTTTTTTTTTTTTTTTTTTTTTTTTTCAGGGTCCTCTTGCTGCATTTTGTTGCAGCCCACAATGCATTGCAATCCTAGTTAGCTCAGGGGCTCTTCAAGTATTTGATTTATGACCTAAGTAGCTGGGCAGGCTGATAACAGATAAAACAAGCTATTTTGCAGGCTAGTAAACTTTCATCTTAGACTAAACTTCTTTGGTTTGGGTAAAGGCAACTAAGTTGGTGGGGGGAGGGGGAGGCTGACAAGCAGGCATCGGCTATCCAAGGAGGGGCCTAGTATACTCTGTTTCTTCTGTAGTTTGCTGACCTAAGCCGATTCAAGGCACTTTGTCTTGGAAATGGACCACTGTATACATTATTTCATTCAGGAGCCAGACTCCTGAATCCCTCTATCCTTTATGCTGGATCTGTGACTTGGATGGCTTTTTATTTGATTCAGTGTTAGTGTTTCCATGTGTACAATGGGTACAAATCCTCACTATCACCAAAGGATAAAATGGATAACACATGTAAGTTACTTAGTATGGAACCCAACGAAAACAATCATTTTTTTTTAATCACTCTTGTCAATATCCTCCAGCTGAACACCAACAGGAACAGGACTATAGTTGAATGAATTTGGTTGATGATGCCTTGCAGAGAAAATGCACTCCCTGGGAAACCATGGAATGTCTCAGAGAATTTTAGAGATAATTTATTATAGGATGTGAGCTTGTGTTAGGTTGGGTTTAGGGACTTCGCTCTTTGCTCTATATTGGATGCTATCAGGAAGTGAGGATAATTTTGCATGATGGGGTACTTCATAAATTATCCATAGGGATAGCAGACTAGAGCAAGGCTAACGTAATTGGTAAAGGAGCAGCTGTCACTCATATCAGCCAAGAGAGGGGGTTGTTTCATCATTTTTGTGGCTTGGACAATGCTCACATTCTGTCCGTTCGGACATGACTCTAGCGTGGTCTTGCTTTTGGTCTTGGTCTCCATCATGATCACAGAGTAGCCTTGTTTATGTTGATGTTCTGTGAAGTTGTGTTCAACTGGAAAACACTGAGACCTGGCTCTGAGTATCAGCCCAGTAGCAACACCAAGACCTGAATAATGAATGCCTGATGACTTTGCTTTCTGGTGATGTCTGCTGAGAATGAGGTGTTTAAAGATGGAGATGGACATTGGCAATTTTTTTTTTTTTTTTTTTTGTGGGGAGAATAGTCACTGAAGAGAATCATAAAGGGCTGATGGGCAGCATCAGAGGTGCAGCCAAAGTTGGAGGTGATGGAGTAACTGTAGCGATCAGCATTCTGATTGGGCTAGGCTGTGCAGCACTGGTGTGGAGAAGGCACAACCTAACACTGGCCCTGGGCTGGGGGTTTACAAAGAGATCAGGACAAAGGACAGGAGTTCAGACTTGAAAGTGCCAGGGAGCACAGATCTGTTGGTTGCTTGTGAGGAATGGGCTATTCCACGAATAAAGACAGAATATGAGAGAAGACTAACCACCAAGAAAAGAGGAGACTAGATATCTTTTAGAGAGTGTTCTGAGCTGAAGCCCTGCTGGGTGACGGGAAGATTATTGTCTGTAAAGAGCCTAGGCCATTGGAAATAAGGAGGTTGGGGAAAAATGGAAAGTCTTGCAAGAAGGCCCAGGCAAGTAGACTTTGAATTCTCCTTGGGACTCTTTGGATTTGTCAAACATCCAGGTTTTTCCAAGACAGGATGCGGGTGAAGTGACAAGTACTTTTATCTCTGGGATCATCACCTTTTCCTGTTAGGATGGATAACATTTTCTCATATTCCATTTAAAAAATCTATTCCACCTCAAGTCCCTTTTAGCACTGCTTTAGCAGTTTGCTGTGTGGACTGTAAAGCAGCTTTGCTGCTGCCCCAGTGTTTCACAGAGATGTTTATGATGGAACACTTTGTTTTTAACTCATCTCCCCAGGGCTGTGGCACAAGTTCATGGAGAGATGAGGTCAGGAAAAATCTGGCTAGTATACATCCACAGTGTTCACAACAGTCCGCCTCTCTGTCAGGGACTCATTGTCTTTGGAATAAGCCTCATAGAACCTGGAGGCTGCTGCTGGACCTCAGTCATGTCCAGAAAGACTTGCAACCTCAGGAGTGTTCTTGTCCCTTTTCATTCTGGTCCCACCACCAGGAGACAAAGCTTCTCTTCTTACTTGGAGCTTCTCCAAAATGTAGCATGTTAGAATTCTCTAAATACTGAATTAATTGATTGATTGATGGAGTAAATACATGAATGAATTAATACTAATATGGCATTGAATTTCAAACTCAGCTTTATGGAGCCTCAGGTATTTTTTAAAGCTCAGTGAGTGAGGAGCTGAGTACACTGAATCCTGTCTTCCACGTTGTACTTTAGCCAGTGGAGTGCCATTAAAAACACTTTGTTTTCGTCTTTGATTTTAGCCTCCAAGTAAAATGCATTTGAAGAAAAAAATTTTGAATCTTGAGATAGAGAGATAGTTAAATAGATAAATAGCAAGAAACAACTGGCTGAAAGAATGAAGTTCTGCATTTAATTGTGCAACATCTGGTCATGATCTATTCTTCCACATTTGTTTTCCCTCACTTGCTCACATGAATTCTTTGTTTATTTATTTTGTACGATGTGTCCAGATATGTCCTTTCTAATCTCTACACTTTTGTTCCCCCACTCTCTATCCTTTAACCCCAGGTCATATTATAAACCTTCCCTGATCTCCATGGCCAGATGTGCTTATTCCTTATGCTGAATTCTGATAGCATTTATTATGGCTCAAGGCCCACCCTTTATGTTGCATGTTTTGCCTCTTCAACCAGATTGTTCCTCCTTCCCTTCCCTTCCCTTCCCTTCCCTTCCCTTCCCTTCCTGTTTTGGTCTTTGGTCTAGATGGAATACTCTCAGGAAGTGAGAATAATTTTATATTATTGGGGATCTTCATAAAATTATCCATAGAGAAAGCAAACTAGAGCAAGGTTAAAGTTGTAATTGGTAAAGGAGCAGCTATCTCTCAAACCAGCCAGGAGAGGGGGCTGTTTAGTCATTTTTGTGGCTTGGACAATGGTCATGTTCTATCTGTTCAGATGGCTGTATGGTGATTTTTTTTGTTTTGTTTTGTCTTTTGTCTTGGCCCACATCACGATCACAGAGTAGCCTTGTTTGTGTTGATGTTCACTGGGTGCCTGTTATGGGCCAGACATGTTGCTAGGCACTGGGATTCATAAAAAGGAAGACAGACACCTCTCCCTCACGGTTTACAATTTATTGAGGGTGGTGGACTATATCAGTCGAGGTTCAGACAATGAACAGAGTAAGTAGAAAACATAAAGAGATTTACTGTAAGGAATTGTCTTCCAGGCTTATGAGGCTGACTAGGTAAGTCTGAAATTCTTAGGGAAGGCCATCAGGATAAGTGTCAGCTGAAACTTTTGTCCACAGGAGGAATATTTCATTCTCCTGAGAAGCTTTTATTATTCTCTTTAGGTCTTTCAGCTGAGTGAATCAGGGCCATTCAGACTATGTAAGATAATTGCCGTTACCTAAAGTCGGTTGATTATGGATTGTAATCACCTCTACAAAATACCTTCATAAGACCCAGTACAGTGGCTCACGCCTATAATCACAACATTTTGGGAGGCCGAGGTGGGAGAATTGCTTGAACCCAAGAGTTGGAGACCAGCCTGGGCAACATAACAAGACCCTATCTTTACCAAAAATTAAAACAAAATACCTTCATAGCAACACATAGATTAGTGTTTGATTGAATAACTGGGGACTGTAGCTTAGCCAGGTTGACACACAACTGACCATCACAGGGAAAAATATTTTAAAAATTATTTTAAAAATCATAATATGTTTCAGGAAAGAGAAATGCATTTCTTTTAAAAATTCATTTATTATGCTTTCATTTGTTTTTTTAAATTTTTTATTTCCATAGGTTTTGGGGGAACAGGTGGTATTTGGTGGTATAAGTTCTTCAATGGTGATTTGTGAGATTTTGGTGCACTCATCACCTGAGCAGTATACACTGAACCCAATTTGTAGTCTTTTATCACTTACCCCCTCCCACACTTTCCTCAAAGCCCATTGTATCATTGTTATGCATTTGCATCCTTATAGCTTAGCTCCCACATATCAGTGAGAACACACGATATTTGGTTTTCCATTGCTGAGTTACTTCACTTAGAATAATAGTCTCCAGTTCCATCCAGGTTGCTGCAAATGCCATTAATTCACTTCATTTTATTACTGAGTAGTATTCCATTGTATATATAGGACAATTTCTTTATCCACTTGTTGACTGATGGGCATTTGGGCTGGTTCCATATTTTGCAATTACGAATTGTGCGCTATAAACATGAGTGTGCAATTAATGACTTCTTTTCCTCTGGATAGACATAGGGGGATTTCTGGATCAAATGGTAGTTCTACTTTTAGTTCTTTAAGGGATCTCCACATTGTTTTCCATAGTGGTTGTACTAGTTTACATTCCCAACAGCAGTGTAGAAGTGTTCCCTTTTAACCACAACCATGCCAACATCGATTATTTTTTAATTTTTTGATTACGGCCATTCTTGTAGGAGTAAGGTGGTATTTTATTGTGGTTTTGATTTGCATTTCCCTGATCGTTAGTGATGCTGAGCATTTTTTCATATGTTTCTTGGCTGTTTGTGTATCTTCTTTTGAGAATTGTTTATCCATGTCCTTAGTCCACTTTTTCATGGAACTGTTTGGTTTTTTTCTTGCTGATTTGTTTGAGTTCCTTGTTGATTCTGGATATTAGTTCTTTTTTGGATGTATAGATTGTGAAGATTTTCTCCCATTCTGTGGGTTGTCTGTTCACTATACTGACTGTTCCTTTTGCTGTGCAGAAGCTCTTTAGTTTAATTAAGTCCCACCTATTTATCTTTGTTTTTGTTGCACTTGCTTTTTGGTTCTTGGTCATGAAGCCTAAGCCAATGTCTAGAAGGATTTTTCTGATGTTACCTTCTATAATTTTTATTGTTTCAGGTCTTAGATTTAAGTTCTTGATCTGTCTTGAGTTGATTTTTGTATAAGGTGAGTGACAAGAATCTAGTTTCATTCTTCTACGTGTGTCTTGCCAATTATTCCAGCATCATTTGTTGAACACGGTGTCCTTTCCCCACTTTATGTTTTTGCTTGCTTTATCAAAGATCAGTTGACTGTAAGTATTTGGGTTTATTTCTGGGTTTTCTATTCTGTTCCATTGGTCTGTGTGCCTACTATTATATCAGTGCCATGCTGTTTGGTGACTATGGGCTTATAGTATAGTTTGAAATCAGTTAATGTGATGCTTCCAGATTTGTTCTTTTTGTAAGTCTTGTTTTGGCTATGCAGGCTCATTGTGGTTCCATATGAATTTTAGGATGTTTTTTCTAGTTCTGTGAAGAATGATGGTGGTATTTTGATGGGAATTGCATTGAATTGGTAGACTGCTTTTGGCAGTATGGTCATTTTCACAATATTGATTCTACCCATCCATGAGCATGGGATGTGTTTTCATTTGCTTGTGTTGTCCATGATTTATTTCAGCCATGTTTTGTAGTTTTCCTTGTGGAGGTCTTTCACCTCCTTGGTTAGGCATATTCCAAAGTATTTTATTTTTTTGCAGCTATTGTAAAAGAGATTGAGTTCTTGATTTTGTTCTCAGCTTGGTCACTGTTGGTGTATAGCAGAGCTACTGATTTGCATACATTAATTTTGATGAATTAGTTTTATGAAACTTGATGAATTAGTTTCATCAGTTCTGGGAGCTTTTTGGAGATGTCTTTAGGGTTTTCTAGGTATATAATCATATCATCAGGAAACAGTGACAGTTTGACTTCCTCTTTACCAATGTGAATATCCTTTACTTCTTTCTCTTGTCTGTTGGCTCTCGCTAGGACTTCCGGTACCATGTTGAATAGAAGTGGTGAGAGTGGACATCCTTGTCTTGTGTCAGTTCTCAGAGGGAATGTTTTCAACTTTCCCCCATTCAATATTATGTTTGCTGTGGGTTTGTCATAGATGGATTTTATTACATTATACATTACAGAGGTATGTCCCTTGTATGCTGATTTTGCTGAGGGTTTTAATCATAAAGGGATGCTGGATTTTGTCAAATATTTTTCTGCATCTATCAAGATGATCATGTGAGTTTTAGTTTTAGTTCTGTACATGTGGTGTATTAAATTTATTTGTTACACTGCATCCCTGGTAAGAAACTCACTTAATCATAGTGGATTATCTTTTTGATATGCTATTGGATTTGCTTAGCTAGTATTTTGTTAAGGATATTTGCATCTATGTTCATCAGGGATATTGGTCTGTAGTTTTCTTTTTTGGTTATGTCCTTTCCTGGTTTTGGTAATAGGGTGATACTGTCTTCATAGAATGAATTGGGGAGGGTTCCCTCTTTCTCTATCTTGTGGAATAGTATTAATAAGATTTGTACCAATTCTTCTTTGCATAGCTCTTCTTTGTGTGGCTTTGAAGGTTGCTTTAGAGTTGATTTTCAATTTTATTCCACTGTTGTGTGACAGAGTACTTGATATAATTTCAATTTTCTTAAATTTATTAGACTTGTCTTGTGGCCTATCCTATGGTCTATCTTGGAGAAAGTTCCATGCACTAATGAATAGAATGTGCATTCTGAGGTTGTTGGGTAGAAGGTTCTGTAAATATCTGTTAAGTTCGTTTGTTCTAGGGTATAGCGTAAATCTATTGCTTTTTATTGACTTTGTGTCTTGATGACCTGTCTAGTGCTGTTAGTGTGGTCTTGAAGTTCCCCACCATTACTGTGTTGCTATCTCATTTCTTTTCTTTTCTTTTTTTTTTTGAAATGGAGTTTCACTCTTATCACCCAGGCTGGAGCGCAATGGCGGGATCTCGGCTCACTGCAAACTCCGCCTTCCAGGTTCAAGCGATTCTCCTGCCTCAGTCTCCTGAGTAGCTGGGATTACAGGCATGCACCACCACGTCTGGCTAATTTTGTATTTTTAGTAGAGACAGGGTTTCTCCATATTGGTCAGGCTGATCTCAAACTCCTGACATTAGGTGATCCACCCACCTTGGCCTCCCAAAGTGCTGGGATTACAGGCGTGAGCCACCTTGCCAAGCACTATCTCATTTCTTAAGTCTAGTAGAAATTGTTTTATAAATTTGGGAGCTCCAGTCTTAGGTGCATATGTATTTAGGATTGTGATATTCTCCTGTGGGACAAGGCCTTTTGTCATTGTATAATGGCCCTCTTTGTCCTTTTTAACTGCTGTTGCTTTAAAGTTTGTTTTGTCTGACATAAAAATAGTTACTTCTGCTTGCTTTTGGTGTCCATTTTCATTAATGTCTTCTTTTCACCCTTTTACTTTAAGTTTATTTGAGTCCTTATGTGTTAGATGAGTCTCTTGAAGGCAGCAGATACTTGGTTGGTGAATTCTTATCCATTGAGCAATTCTGTGTTTTGTAAGTGGCGCATTTAGGTCATTTACATTCAACATTAGTATTGAGATGTGAGGTACTATTCCATTCATCATGCTATTTGTTACTTGAATGTCTTGTTTTTTTTTGTTGTTGTTGTTGTTTATTTGTTGTATTTTTGTTTTATAGGTCCTGTGAGATTCATGCTTTAAAGAGGTTCTGTTTTCATGTGCTTCCAGAATTTGTTTCAAGATTTAGAGCTCCTTTTAGCAGTTCTTGTAGTGGTGGCTTGGTAGTGGTGAATTCTCTCAGCATTTGTTTGTCTGAAAAAGACTGTATCTTTCCTTCATTTATGAAGCTTGGTTTTGCTGGGTACAAAATCATTGGCTGATGATTGTTTTTGTTAAAGGAGACTGAAGATAGGGCCCCAGTCCCTTCTAGCTTGTAGGGTTTCTGCTGAGAAATCTGCTGTTAATCAGATAGGTTTTCCTTTATAGGTTACCTGATGCTTTGCCTCATAGTTCTTAAGATTCTTTCCTCTGTCTTGACTTTAGATAACCTGATGACAGTGTGCCTAGGCGATGATCTTTTTGTGATGAATTTCCCATGTGTTCTTTGAGCTTCTTATATTTGGATATCTAGAGCTCTAGCAAGGCTGGGGAAAGTTTTTTTGATTATGCCCCCAAATATAGTTTCCAAACTTTTAAATTTCCTCAGGAATGCTGATCTTTCTCAGGAATGCCAATTATTATCAGATTTGGTCATTTAACATAGTCCCAAATTTCTTGGGGGTTTCTTCATTTTTAAAATGATCTTTTCTTGTCTTTGTTGGATTGGGTTATTTCAAAAACCTTGTCTTTGATCTCTGAAGTTCTCTCTTCTGCTTGTTCAGTTCTATTGCTGAGACTCTCCAGTACATTTTGCATTTCTCTAAGTGTGTCCTTTATTTCCTGAAGTTGTGATTGCTTTTTATTTATGCTATCTGTTTCACTGAAGATTTCTCCCCTCATATCTTGTATCATTTATTTGATTTCCTTAAGTTGGACTTCACCTTTCTCTGGTGCCTGCTTGAATAGCTTAATAATTGACCTTCTGAGTTCTTTTTCTGGCAATTCAGAGTTTTCTTCTTGGTTTGGATCCAGTCTTAGGTGCATATATATTTAGGACTGTTGGTGAGCTAGTGTTACTTTTTGGGGTGTTAAAGGACCTTCTTTTGTCATATTACCAGAATTGTTTTCCTGGTTCCTTCTCATTCAGGTAGGCTATGTCAGAGGGGAGATCTGGAGCTCAAGGCTGCTGTTCAGACTCCTTTGTGCCACGGGGTACTCCCTTGATGTAATACTCTCCCCCTTTTCCTAGGGATGTGGCTTCCTGAGAACTAAACTGTAGTGACTGTTATTTCTCTTCTGAATCTAGCCAGCAAGCAGGGCTACCAGGCTCTGGGCTGGTACTGGGGGGTGTCTGCACAGATTCCTGTGAGGTGAACTGTGTTCAGTTCTCTCAGCTGTGGATACTAGCACAGTATTTGAGCTGTCTCCTGGGCCCTGCAGGAGCAATCCACTTCCTTCAAAGGGTCTGTGGATTCTCTCAGCTTTTCTGGTGTATGCCTGCATTTAGTTTTTGGAGCAAAAGTCCACAATGCTAGTCTCCACATTCTGCTCTGTCCATCCAGAGTGGGAGCTGCAATTTAGTCCTGCCTCCTATCTGCCATTTTTTTTCAGTCACCTGTCAGTTGAGAAATGTATTTCTACTTTCCTTTGGATAACTGAAAGCTAACTAAAGTTAAATTTAATTTTTAATTTAATGTTTAATATTAAGACAACTTAAAAGACTTATCCCAGGAGCTTAATGCAATTATTAAAGTCATTGAATCTGAAACTAGGGAACTTTGAAAAATACCAATGCCTAGGCTCCACTGTGGACCAATTAAATCAGAATCTCTGACAATTAGGGCCCTGACCTTGGTATTTTGAAAATGTTCCCCAGGTGATTCTGAGATAGCCAACGTTGAGAATAAATGCTCTAAATATATTTGAAACCAAAAGTTTTCCTGTTTTATACATGTTTTGATAATGAAATGATCATTCCATCATCTTTGGAAATAAACGCCTTCATAAGTTGGAAATAACTAATTATTTCAGTAAAAATAAATGTATGTTATCAAAGCCATGGAGACACTTGATATCATCTTCCTAGACTGTAAGCACATGGAGGGCAGGTACTATGTGTTACTTAGACATTCATTAGGATAGGCAATGTTGTGCTATAGAAACAAACAAACACAAAATACACAAATTGCTCCCCTCTCAATTCTTAGATGATTAATAAAACAGAAGTTTATTTCTGACTTCTGTAAAGTAAGTCTGCTGTGACTCTAGGTGACTCTTCAGGGCACCATTTCTCTGTGGATGACTCATGTGCCGCTCCACATCAGCATATGGTCTCAGGATCACTGAGACAAGGGAAGAGAGGTTGTAGAGTTCAGAATTGACAACTGACACATGACACTTCTGTTCAGTTTTTTTGGTCACCTGACCATACATAACTTAAAAAAAAGGGGGGAAAGGGCTGTGCACAGTGGCTCATGCCTGTAATCCCAAAACTTTGGGATGTCAAGGTGGGAAGATCACTTGAGTCCAGGAGTTCAAGACCAGTCTGGGCAACATAGTGAGACCCTGTCTCTACCAAAAAAATAAAATAAAATAAAAAAATTAGTGAGGCAGGTGGCATGTGCCTGTAGTCTTAGCTATTCAGGAGGCTGAGGGGTGAGGATTACATGGGCACAGGAGTTTGAGCCTGCAATGAGCTATGATTGTGCCACTGTAATCCAATCTGGGCAACAGAGTGAGACCCTGTCTCTATAAAAAAGGTGGGGAGGAATGTAATCCTTTGAGTATGTGGAAGTTGAAGAAAACTAGATATTGATGAACTTTAGTAATATCTAGTCTGTTTGGCTTTATATTTCTGCACTTCCCCCAATAACTGTCATAGCATCAGAACTTACTAGATATTCAGGAATCCATGGTAAGTTATCTCTCTCTTATCCTTACAGGATATGTTCCAATCACCAGTGGATGCCTGAAACCTATACATATAACGTTGATCCCTATATATACTATGTTTTTTCTGTACATGCATGTCTATGATGAAGTTTAATTTATAAATTAGGCACTGTATGAGACTAACAATGATAATTAATAATAAAATAGAACAGTTAGAACAGCTATCACAATACACTGTAATAAAAATTATGTGAATGTGATCTCTCTTTTCCCTCAGCTACTGACTGAGGGCAGGTAGTGTCTATAGCCACGTGCAGGTCAAAGGGATGATTCACTTCCCAAATGGGACAGAGTGGGATGGCATAAGATTTCATCATGCTACTCAGAATGGAAAGCAATTAAAAATATATGCATTGTTTATTTCTGGAACTTTTTACTGATTATTTTTGGACCACAGTTGACCTTGGGTAACAAAACTACAGAAAGTGAAATTGTGGATAAGGGGCAACTACGGCACCACATTTTCTTCACTGTTGGAGATTATGCATCATTGTGTGTGTTCATGCACATGTGTGCATGTATATTTTTCTCTCCATGCAGGTGCATCTCAGCATACTGACTCTGCGAGTCTATAGCTCTGCAGATTTGTTACCACTGGGAGTGGAAGAGCAGAGCTGGGATCCCCATACCTATAGCTGGGAGATCCAAGGTGACCTCAATCACAATGATAGTGCCACTGAAGAGCAGCTCCCTTGACACCACAGACACTCCAACTACTCATTGATCCTCACTCATGTTTTCAGACTTTTCTCATTTACACTCAATAAAAAAGCAAATAGAACTTCCAGAGTGTTTGAATAACTGGGGATGATAGCCTCACCAAGTAGACATATAAAACTGACCCAACTTGGGAAGAACAGTGAACACATTATTCAAAAATATCACAATAAGTTTCAGGAAGGAGACGAATCATTCTATTTTCTATAGTTAAAAACCATCATTTTGCCACAAACCCAGATAAGTTCTGTCGTGAGTCAGTAATGTGGTTCCTGGATTGCTCCCCTGGTCAGATACATACCACTGGCTAGTGCTGTGCCTGCATCCCCAGATCTGCATAGCTCTGGAGAATGGTGACTTGACTAGAAAGGGAAGGACAGGCTGTCCGGAGGTCAAGTCTTCTCAAGAATCTTGCCAGTGACCTGACAAGCCTCTGCACTTCCCAACGCCAGCTGTTCAGGTGTCACTACCTCAAAAGGAAGGTTCACTTGACAGAGACTTCCACAGGACAAACTCACCAGAAACCCTCCTTCCTGAGACAAATTAGAATGAGAACATTTTTATAGTAGAGAGAAAATGAGGACAGACTCATATTTATTCAGACACTAAATTTTCACTGGAAACACCGTTTGTATTTACGTTTTATAAAATCCCCAGTTGAAAAATTAGATTGTGATCCGAGTTGTTCCAGCCATATTGTAAAAATTGTTTAATAACTAAACTGAGTACCAAATAATCATTTTTCCTTAATAATCACACCCACATTGACAGGTCTGGTATATCTTTTTTAGAAGAATTGATTTTTTTTTTTTTTTTTTGAGACAGAGTCTCACTCTGTCACCCAGGCTGGAGTACGGTGTGCTATCTTGCCTCATTGAAATCTCCGCCTCCCAGGTTCAAGCTGTTCTCCTGCCTCAACCTCCAAGTACCTGGGATTACAGGCGCCCACCACCACGCCTGGCTAATTTTCATATTTTCAGTAGAGATGGGGTTTCTCCATATTGGTCAGGCTGATCTTGAACTCCTGACCTCAAGTGATCTGCACACCTTGGTCTCCCAAAGTGCTGGGATTACAGGCATGAGTCACTGCGCCCAGCCAGAATTGATTTGACTTTAAAGCAAAAACATCTGTTTCAAAACTACATTTATTCAAGTTAAGTAAATTTGTTAATTCTTGTGTCAACTCAGTATGATTAACATCAAATTAATAAAGTGAAAATGTCAGTTCTTTAGTCACACCAGCCACATTGTGGGTACTCAATAACCATATGTCACCAGTGGCCACTATTTTGGACAGCATGGATATAGAAGATAAAATACTGCTTCTGCATAATGCAGTCACATGTATTTACAGCTGTAAACTCTAGCCACATCAAGACAATGGCCAAGGTCAGGGCAGTGAATAGCATTTGCTTTTCCTCTACCTAGCTTGTAAGTCTTATACTTTATGGGCATATTTGTAATCACCTGATGTATTCTTGCCTGCTGCACAGATAAACCCAATTCACTGAGACAGTGTGATTACAGTAAAGAAAGAGTTTAGGCCAGGTGCAGTGGCTCATGCATGCCTGTAATCCCAGCACTTTGGGAGGTCAAGGTGGGTAGATCACAAGGTCAGGAGATCGAGACCAGCCTGGTCAATATGGTGAAACATCGTCTCTACTAAAAATACAAAAATTAGCCAGGTGTGGTGGCACGTGCCTGTAGTCCCAGCTACTCGGGAGGCTGAGTAAGAAGAATTGCTTGAACCCAGGAAGCAGAGGTTGCAGTGAGCTGAGATCGTGCTACTGAACTCCAGCCTGGGTGACAAAGTGAGACTCTGCCTCAAAAAAAAAAAAAGTTTAATTAACTTAAGGCTGGTCAAGCAGAAAGGCTAGATTTATTACTCAAATCAGTCTCCCTGAGAACTCAGAGGCTAGGCTTTTATGATTTGGTGGGTAAGGGGCTGCTGATTGGTTGGTGGTGAAATTATTGGGGTATGAAAAATGGTCCTTGTGTACTGAGTCTGCCTCTGGGTAGAGGCGGGCACAGTACCAGCTGAGTCACGAGTCACAGGTCTGGGTGGGGTCAATCAGTTGCCAGACTGCAAAAATCTGAAAAATAATCTCAAAAGACTAACTTTAAGTTCGTAATAGTGATGTTATCTATAGGAGCAATTGAGGAAGTCACAAATCTTGTGACCTCTGGCCATGACTCCTGAGCGAAAAGGGATTATAGAAACTATGCTTGACCAGGCATGGTGGCTCATGCTTGTAATCCCAGCACATTGGGTGGCTGAGGCAGCAGGATCAATTCAGCCCAAGAGTTCAAGACCAGCCTGGGAAACATAACGAGATCCCATCTGTTAAAAACAAAAAACAAAAAACAAAAAACAAAAAAAAAAAAAGGAAGAAAGAAAGAAAAGAGGAGAAAAATAAAGGAAGAAAAGGAAACTACACTGACATTTTAGCAAAATTCAGGCCCCTCCAAAAATCCTAATCTTACAGCTTTTCATTAGTAAGGAGGGATTAGGTTTAGGGAGGGACTATTATCATCCTTGCTTCAAAATTAAATTATAAACTAAATTCTTCCCATGGTTAGCTTGGCCTACACCCTATACACAGGAATGAGTGAGGACAGCCAGCTTGCAAGGGTAGAAGTAAGACAGAGTCAGCCATGCTAACTTTCTCTCATTACAGTCTTTGCAAAGGTGGGTCATACTGACTTTAATTGATTGATGGCCAGGTTAGCCTCCTTGCTAGTCCAGGGCCTTGGACATATCACCCAAGGTCTTTCTGTGAAAGACAATCAAATATTTGTTCAATGATTCCTAATTTTATCCATTACTTATTTGTAGCTTTAAAAATAACGTTTGAATCTTAACTTGTTTCGCCTTGAGTGAAGTTTGTTTCTACACCTCTTCAAAGAAAAGGAAGATTGAGGGCTCTTTAACTCCTCCATTACCTCCTGCAACATGAATTTGATATACTCTCTTTTGCTGTGATTCAGCTTTGTGATTTCTGAAATGGTATCATCTGAAAGCCAGTTAAGCCAAGACCAATGAAATGTTATAGGAAATATATGAACCTAGGACTGACTGTATTTTTTGGCTCTGCTCATGTCTCTTCCAACTCTAAAATTTTATAATTTAATAATTTTGGAAATGTGTCAAAGAGAGACTTAGTGTAATTCAAAATAAATTTCAAATCTGAGGTGTCTTATTTTCCTTTTAGACAATTAGCTTAACAAATATAAAGTTTTGAATATTAAATATAATTTTCATGTTTTGCTCTATCAAAAACACAATGGCAAAATAACCGGTGGAAATGCATTTCTCAAAGGAAACTGCCCTAAATTACTTCAGCAATTCCTTCTGATAAATCTTTAGACACCTGTGTATATTATTAAAAGATCAACCAGCAGGAAAGGTATAATTTTATCTGGGTGAAAGTCTTTAGTTTTAAGGTAATGAAGACAGATGAATAAGAGCATTTTCAGATACAGCCTATTCTGAACAATGAGCTTTGACAGAACCCTGCTAGAAATTTATTCTTTGTGCTTGAGTCTTCTGATGAAAGTTTCCAGCTTGAAGCAACGGATTCAGGTACTATATTATTTATGCTTCTGCCGTAATTCTAAATGGACCCTTTTAAATCAAGAGCTAGCACATCTTCATAGGAAACGTCAAACTTGTATACCCCCCGTACCATCTAATTATAAAATTGAACATGATCAAAGAGAAGAAAAGAAATTAAAAAGAGTTTATTTAGTACTTAACAGATGAGCCATTTGATTGGTCTCTGTGTATTATAGTTTTTGTACAAGAATGCTTTTCGATGGAGCAGGGACCTTGTTTATATTTGGTGTTCCCAGGATGCTTGAGTACAGTGAAACTTAGAAAGAGCTTGTTTAACAAAGTGGCATTCAAGTTAAACCTCAGTCAGGCAGCCAAATTCCCCTTCCAAGCATTAAGCTACACTTACAGTGTACTTAAAGGATATTTTATGTGGAATTATAAAAGTTAACACTTCTAGCCAGGTGCAGTGGTGCATACCTGTAATCCCAGCACTTTGGGAGGCTGAGGTGGCAAATCATTTGAGGTCAGGAGTTTGAGACCACCTGGGTCAACATGGTGAAACCCTGTCTCTACTAAAAATTTAAAAAAAAAAAAGTTAGCTGGGCGTGGTGGCAGGTGCCTGTAATCCCAGCTACTGGGAGGCTGAGGCAGGAGAATCACTTGAACTCAGGAGGTGGAGGTTGCAGTGAGCCGAGATCATGCCACTGTACTCTAGCCTGGGCAACCGAGTGAGGCTCTGTCTCAAAAAAAAAAAAAAAAAAAGTTAACACTTCTAAACTTCTTTTGTCTGGGTCTAACTACCTTTAGAGTTTCTCTCTTCATTCATACTGAGATCTGGATAAGAGGCACATACAAATCACACTTTCCCTTTTATTGCCGGAAAAGAATCTTCAAATGTCAGGCTTCAACTCTAACATGTTTTTCTCCTTCACTGAAACAACTGATGAGAGTTGAAATGACTACTGAGTAAGTACTCTCATAAGGGCCTGTTGTTTTCCATGAAAGAAAATATATTTGCAGACCTGTGAGCACCAAGGGATTGCAATCAGGGGAAGGTTAAAGTTTTCTTCCTTCAGCAATGGATTGCTTAAAGCCCCTTTAGATAAACATAAAAGACTCATAAAATCAGGATGTTTCATTTCAAGAACAGCTTTTTCCTACTAAGCTGCTCCTACTATATGGAAATTCTGGGGATGTCAATATTTGTATGTCCAACTGAGTATCTCTTATAAAATACCCTTTTCCCAAGCCCTCACATTAAAAATTTCTGACATATAAAAAATTAAGAGTTCAGATTTAATTAATTGAGGACATTTAGGAAGGCTAATTTGAAAGTGTGTAATATGGTTAAGCTTTGTGTCCCCAGCCAAATCTCATCTTGAATTGTAATCCTGATAACCCCCACAGTCCCCATGTGTCAAGGGAGAGACCAGGTGGAGGTTATTGAATCATGGGGGTGGTTTCTCCCACGCTGTTCTAATGATAGTGAGTGAGTTCTCACGAGATCTGATGGTTTTATAACAGGCTCTGCCCCCCCTTTGCTTGCCACTTCTCCTTCCTGACACCTTGTGAAGGAGGTGCCTTGCTTCTTCTTTGCCTTCTGTCATGATTGTAAGTTGCCTGAGGCCTCCCCAGCCATGCTTAACTGTAAGTCCATAAACCTTTTTCCTTTATAAATTATCCAGTCTTAGGCAGTTCTTTATATCAGTGTAAAATCAGACTAACACAGTAAATTGGTTCTGAGGTAGTGGGGTGCCACTGTAAGGATACTCCAAAATGTGGAAGCAACTTTGGAACTGGGTAACAGGCAGAGGTTGGAACAGCTTGGAGGGCTAGA
This sequence comes from Papio anubis, assembly GCF_008728515.1. Taxonomy (NCBI): domain Eukaryota; kingdom Metazoa; phylum Chordata; class Mammalia; order Primates; family Cercopithecidae; genus Papio; species Papio anubis. The sequence continues at coordinate 111,734,730 of NC_044985.1, forward strand.
AGAAGACAGGAAGATGTGGGAAAGTTTGAAACCTCCTAGAAACACGCTGAATGGCTTTGACCAAAATGCTGATAGTGATATGGACAATGAAATCTATGCCGAGGTGGTCTCAGATGGAGATGAGGGACTTGTTGGGAACTGAAGTAAAGGTCACTCTTGCTATGCTTCAGCAAAGAGACTGGTGGCATTTTGCCCCCACCCTAGAGATCTGTGGAACTTTGAACTTGAGAGAGATGATTTAAGGTATCTGGCAGAAGAAATTTCTGAGCAGCAAAACATTCAAGAAGTGATTTGGATGCTGTTAAGAGCATTCAGCTTTATTTATTCACAAAGATATGGTTTGGAGTTGGAACTCATGTTTAAAAGGGAAGCAGAGCATAAACGTTCAGAAAATTTGCAGCCTGACAATGAAGTACAAAAGAAAAACCCATTTTCTGAGGAGAAATTCAAGCCTGCTGTAGAAATTTGCATAAGTAAGAAGGAGCCAAATGTTAATTGCCAAGGCAATGGGAAAATGTCTCCAGGGTATGTCAGAAATCTTTGTAGTAGCCCCCCCCCCATCACAGGCCTGGAGGGCTAGAAGGAAAAAATGGTTTTATGGGTGGGGCCCAGGGCCCCCCTACTCTGTGCAGCCTGGTGACTTGTCACCCTGTATCCCAGCTACTTTAGTCATGGCTAAAAGGGTCCAAGGTACAGCTCAGGCTGTGGTTTCAGAGGTGTGCTGCAGGGGTGGAGCCCTCATGGAGAACCTCTGCTGGGGCAGTGTGGAAGGGAAATGTGGGGTGTGGGCCCACACACAGAATCCCCACTGGGACACTGCCCAGTGGAGCTGTGAGAAGAAGGCCACCATCCTTCAGACCACAGATGGTAGATCCACTGACAGCTTGCACTGTGCACTTGGAAAAGCCACAGACACTCAGTGCCAGCCTGTGAAAGCTATACCCTGCAAAGCCACAGGGGTGGAGCTGCCCAAGGCTATGGGAGCCCACCTCTTGCATCAGTGTGACCTCGAAGTGAGACGTGGAGTCAAAGGAGATCATTTCAGAGCTTTAACATTTGACTACCCCACTGGATTTCAGACTTGCCTGTAGCCCCTTTGTTTTGGTCAATTTGTCCCATTTGGAACAGCTGTATCTACCCAATGCCTGTAGCCCCATTGTATCTAGGAGGTAACTAACTTGCTTTTGAGTTTACAGACTCATAGGTGGAAGAGACTTGCCTTATCTTAGATGAGACTTTGGACTTGGACTTTTGTGTTAATGCTGGAATGAATTACGACTTTGAGGCCAGGTGTGGTGGGTCATGCCTGTAATCCTAGCACTTTGGGAGGCCAACGCAGGCAGATTACTTGAGGTCAGGAATTGAGACAAGCCTAGCCAAGTTGGTGAAACCCCATCCCTACAAAAATACAAAAAATTAGCTGGGCATGGTGGTGCATGCCTGTAATCCCAGCTGTTTGGGAGGCTGAGGCAGGAAAATCACTTGCAGCTAGGAGGCAGATGTTGCAGTGAGCCAAGATCATGCCACTGCACTCCAGCCTGGGCAACAGAGCAAGATTCCATCTCAAAAAAAAAAAAAAAAAAAAAACCAAAACAAAATAAAAAAACCTTTGGAGGACTCTTGGGAAGGCATGATTGGTTTTGAAATGTGAAAGGGACATGAGATTTGGGAGGGTCCAGGGGCAGGTGGAATTATATGGTTAGGCTTTGTGTCCCCACCCAAATCTCAGGGGAGTGGTTTCCCCCATGCTGTTCTCTGATAGTGAGTTCTTATGAAATCTGATGATTTTCTAATCAGCTCTCCCCCTCTTAGCTCAGCACACCTTCCTGCGGCCTTGTGAAGGTCCCTTGCTTTCTTTTTGCCTTTTGCCATGATTGTACGTTTCCTGGGACCTATCCAGCCATGCTGAACTGTGAGTCAGTTAAACCTCTTGCCTTTATAAATTACCCAGTCTTGGGCAGTTCTTTATTGCAGTATGAAAATGGACCTTTCATTACCTAAAGTGGATTCCAACTTGAAACTTACTATGTTGATGCTGAATACTCATTACCAGTGATGCTAGGTAAGCACCAGCATGTGGTTACTGCTGGGACAAATAAGTGCACTGTAGTTCTAGGAAGATATGCTTTGTGGAGCATATTTTCACAAGTAATTATTAGTAAATATGTCTGAACTTGTCAGGGTGAAAATATAGGAGAGCATTACATTTGCATTTTAGCATTTATGTCTTTTCTAAATAATAACAATTTATCATTTATGCTTAGCACATTTATATTAAAAAAGATTTAGCAGGAGGGAGGTGAGGGTTGAAAAATTACCTATTGGGTACAATGTTCACTACTGGGGTGACAGATACACTGAAAGTCCAGACTCCATCACTACACAATATATGCATGTAAGAAACCTGCACTTGTACCCCCTACATCTACTTTTAAAAAAAGAATCTGAGAATACTCTACTTTGAGAATAGGAGAGAATTATCTTTTTCCTTTTTTCTTAAATTAGAACAAAATTTATTAGTTAATTATCTAGATCTGTTTTGCTACAACTTTGGAATGGTGTGACCAAACAAATCAATGCTCCTGGCTTGTTGCATTGGTTTTCTAAAAATGGAGTGAAGAGAAGTAAGAGGACTTACATTTCTATTGCTTTAATTTCTTATGCAATAGTGATGTTGATTTTTCAGAGCATGTCTCCTCAAAATAGTCCAGATCTTCTGTCATCACAATCCTAACTGGAGAAAACTTAGAATTTAAACATCTTTTTAAGTTTTTGATTCTGAGTGATATGGTTTGTCTGTGTCCCCACCAAAATCTCATCTTGAATTCCCACCTGGTGGGAGGTAACTGAATCATGGGGGCAAGTCCTTCCCATGCTGTTCTCATGATAGTGAATAAGTCTCATGAGATCTGATGGTTTTAAAAAGAGAACTTCTCCTGCACAAGTTTTCTCTCTTTGCCTGCTGCCATCCATGTAAGATGTGACTTGCTCCTCCTTGCCTTCCACCATGATTGAGGCTTCCCCAACCACATGAAACTGTAAGTCCAATTAAACCTCTTTCTTTTGTAAATTGCCCAGTCTTGAGTATGTCTTTATCAGCAGCATGAAAACAGGCTAATACACTGAGGAAAGGGAGAAGTAAAGGTATTTACATTTGCCATTAAATGTCTAATATGTGGCAAGTGGTTTATAAAGGTTATCACTTTTAAACTTTGCAAACTCTCTGGAATTTAAGAACCTAGCTAACCAACACTAAATAACACAACTAGTGATGACAGAGCACAGATTTGAACCCTAAAATGTCGGCTTTAAAATCTTGTATACTTTCCAATATACTGTACTACCTCCACTAGTTAAGAATCACCCCTCATGTTGAAATGTAATATAGATGGCCTTGAGATGCCAAAAATGAGATATCTATATCTATAGCTATGTCTATATCTATAGTTTTTTAGTGTTCAATACCTTTTTTCTTCTTAATGTTACAACTTCTTGAGGATAGAGTCAATGTTTCATGCTCTTTATATCTGCTGCAAACATTGGTTAGACTTGTCAAGAGCACAGTGCCTTGATGGTGTCTGATAGACTAATTGCTTACAGTTCATTGTTAATCCCCAGGCTTCTTCATTTCCTGGGTTCAAATAAGGTCAATATTAATAATAATTGCTCAAATTTCACTGCCTTCTTCACTTGTATTCTGAAGGACCTCAATTTAAAATCTCTCCTAATGATTTCCAGGGACCCCTGGAGATGTTTCATGTCAGTGCAGAGTTTAGTTGTTTAGTTCTAGACTGCCTTGACTATGTCTTTGGACTGAATCTGAGAAATACCACTCACTCTGTGATATGGTTTGGCTCTGTGTCCCTACCCAAATCTCATCCTGAATTGTACTCCCATAATTCCCATGTGTTGTGGGAGGCGCCAAGTGGGAGGTAATTGAGTCATGGGGACTGGTCTTTTCCATGCTATTCTTGTAATAGTGAACAAGTCTCATGAGATCTGATGGTTTTAAAAAGGGGAGTTTCCCTGCACAAGATCTCTCTTCTCTTGTGTGCTGCCATGTGAGACGTGCCTTTCACCTTCTGCCATGATTGTGAAACCTCTCCAGCCACATGGAACTGTAAGTCCATTAACACCTCTTTATCTTCCCAGTCTCAGGTATGTCTTTATCAGCAGTGGGAAAACTGACTAATACACTCTGCAAATCATCCGTTCACCTGGTATTTTTACTTTTTTTTTCCTTTTTGATTCACCACTAAGAGTCATAGCAGCCAGTATTTGCTTGCATGTGTGTTTTTGCTTTTTCTTTTTTTTCCTTTTCTTTTTTTTTTGAGACACAGAGTCTCACTCTGTCACCCAGGCTGGAGTGCAGTGGCATGATCTTGGCTCACTGCAACCTCTGCCTCATGGGTTAAAGCAATTCTCCTGTCTCAGTATCTGGAGTAGCTGGGATTATAGACAAGCATCATCACACCCAGCTAATTTTTTGTATTTTTAGTAGAGATGGGGTTTCACCGTGTTAGCCAGGCTGGTCTCAAACTCCTAACCTCAGGTGATCCACCCGCCTCGGCCTCCCAAAGTGCTGGAATTACAGGCATGAGACACCATGCCCAGCTGCAGCCAGTATTTTTTAATGCTTCCTTAGTATGTGGTACCAGTTACTGGGAATAGGTAAAGGGTAGGTTTTCCAGAGTTTCCAAAGCTGCAAGGCCTGACGATAAGTGGCCTTTTCCTTATACTTCTGTGTCTCATGAAAGATGAACGTAGCTCCTTCAGGTTTTATCTACAACCTGCCCTCTTCAGGGCTTAACTACCTGTTTGTGAGAGTTAGAGTAAGGAGCAAGTATTTTACTATCCTCTATAAATTCCTCGCTCCTTGCAAATCATCTCCACTAAAACCTCACCATTGCATCAGGTGCCCTCAGACATGCTTCAATCTCTAGGTACCTTGGTATCTAGGTTTTAGATATCTAGTATATTAGAACTAGGTATCCAGGTACGTAGATATCTAATGTATTGCAAAGGAAAGGTTTCAACATATTTGATTTGGGGCACCATATTGTTTTACACAATTAAGTTGGCATATGTTTGAATTCCCACAACTCTCATTTAATATTCCTATCCAGCTTTACAATGTATCTGCCTTCTTCCTATTCAAAGTTTAGCATTTCCTTCATCTAGGAGCTTGTTAGAAATACAGAAATCTGGTTATTACTCCAGGCTTACTGAATTGGAATCTGAACTACTGTTGACAATTCCACTAGTTAACATCAAAGTAATTCGTATGCATGCTAAAGTTTAAGAGCTTATGATTCTTATTAGTCTACCATGCCCTGAACTTATTAGGTAATGATGAGCTAGGTAGTTTGAACAAAACCTCCAATGAAACAACTAAAATGAACTGGATAAAATACAAAATGATCTTAAGGAAGTCTCAGACTGAAAGACTTCTCATGTGCCTGGCAGAAGCAAACAAAAATTGCCACAAGGCAATGGTTTCATCATCACAGGACTAAAATTACTTATATAGATAGTTTTTAAAGTAGATATCTAACATGCTGTCAAATATACCAGATGCTCAGAGAACCTAGGGGACATGAATGAGGTCCAGCAAAACAACAGGCCACAGCAATAGACTTTAGATCAACAAATTATTAGATACGAACCAAAAGACAACTGACTATGCTTATTTGAAGAAATATTTAAAATATCTAAACTTGGGTTCAGCCTCCATGACTCACATCTGTAATCTCAGCACTTTGGGAGGCTGAGGCATGCAGATCACTTGAGGTCAGGAGTTCGAGACCAGCCTGCCCAACATGGTGAAACACTGTTTGTACTGAAAATACAAAAATTAGCTGAGTGTGGTGGTGCACACCTGTAGTGTCAGCTATTCAGAGGGTGCAGTGTGCTGAGATCGTGCCACTGCACTCTAGCTTGGGCAACAAAGGGAGACTGTCTCAAAAAACAATCTATACTTGGAAATGTATTTAGTGAATAGGGAGCTATAATAAAAAGTGACATAATAGACTTTTTAAAGAACCAAATAGAGCTTCTACAACTGAAAAACAGTAACTGAAATTTAGACACAATTGATGAGTTTAACAGCAGGCTAAGCTGAAGAGAGAACGTGTGAACTGGTAAATGGTCAGAAGAAATTATCTAGCATGGAGAGATACTAGAAGAGTGGATGAAACACCGTGGAAAAATCTGCCATGCTTAATTGGAGACATGGAAAGAAAGGAGAGAGTGAGAAGGTACAGAAATGGCTGAGAATTTTTCAGAACTATTTAAGAAACTACCCACAGATTCAAAACGTTTATTAAATGCTATGTACAATTTTAAAAAAGCATACCTACACACATAGTAGCTGAAACATATCCAAGAAAAATCTTGCAATCTATGCTTGAAGAGGAATAAAGGCAAATATTACTGTTACTATGTGGCATAAGACACCACTGAAAACATAACGGCACAAAACAACAATCTTATGCTAACAAATTCTGGGTGGGTTAGGAATTTAGATAAGACAGAGCAGGGGTAGTTTATCTCTGCTCAATGGCATGTGCGAGTGGGATGGATGACTTGAAAGCTAGGCTCGCTAGGATTGTCAACAGGAATGACTACTTGGTTTCTCCAACATGGTAGTTTCGGGCTGATCTGTTTTGTTTTTAAACATGGCAGATGGATTCCTTCATGGTGAACACCCAAGAGCAACAGGCAGAAGATGCACTGTGTTTGATGGCCTAGCCTTAGGAGACACATTGCCTCACTTCAACCAAACACTTTTGTGTGAAGAAGTCAGAACCCCACCTAAATTCGAGCTTAGCGGGCATAGACGCTAGTGAATTGGATAAGTGTCAAAAAATCAGCTGCATTAAAAAAAAATCACCTTGAGCTGGGCACAGTGGCTCACACCTGTAATGTCAGCACTTTGGGAGGCTGAGGCATGTGGATCATTTGAGCCCAGGAGTTCAAGATCAGCCTGAGCAACATGGTGAGACTCCCTCTCTAAATAAAATAAAATAAAAATAAAAAATCACCTCATGAAAACTGGAAAAAGCTATATGCACACTAAGGACAAATCTCCTGAGTAGCATGAATTACTGCAATAACTTAACCAAGTTGTCTGATATGATTTTCATGGTGTTTATTGAACACCTATTTTAATAGATTTATGGAGCTACCAGTTACTAGAGAAGAAATCCCTGGCTTATGCAAATTTCATTCTGCAGCAAAATACCAAGACTTCTTGGAGAGACTTTCAATCACTTTAACTGTTGAACTCCAATATTAGTTGAACTATATAAACAGATGGTCAGAATGATCTTCTCAATATTTAGAAAGAAATACATTTTAGTCCCAGGAAACCCTAATTCAATAGAATGATGTGAAATGCCACAAATACTTAGTGAACACGTTAGAAAAATGGAAAATAAAAATAAAGAAAAAAGCCCATTTATCCTGACCAATCAATTTAATTAGACCACAATAGTCAACAAAATCTAGCCCAACCCTCTAGATTTGGTCATATGTTCACCCTTAAATCAACCTCTTGGCCAAAGAAATAGAATGCAGTGACTGGTTTAACCTAGGTACATATCAACCCCTATAGGCTAAAAAGCCATTAGTTTCCCTCTTAAGCAAGCAGATACATAGATGAAAATTAGGAGTCATTGGGATGGGACAAACAGATGCGAGATGAGTCACCTTCAAGTGTCCATAATAGGAGAAGGTGTACGCCAGGCAGAGCAAACAGCTTATGTAAGGTTCTGCAAGACCATCAATCATCTGTGGGAAAATGGCAAGGAACTGTTATGACTGGAGTAAATAATATCTAATATCCTTGGCCACTGAAATCACAGGAACCAGACTATAATTATGTCACACTAAAAGGAGATTACCTAATTATTTCATTAACAACACTTTTTCAAAATAAACCAGAGACCTGTATTCTTATGAAACTGAGATAGGAGAAATCTCACAAATATTCTCTGGAAAAATACAGAGAATGAGAGGGTGCAATGCAAACGTATTATATAAAGGCTTAATTCTTAAAAATCTTATTTATGCTCTCTAAGATCTTAGTAACTCTGCTTCAAGCTAACGTTGACTACCCTCAATTAGAGACTCTATTCGTGGGTCCATGAGCTTGACACTTGAAAGCTTCCCCGGAAAATTACCTGTCAAAAATATGCTTTACCCAAGTGAAAACTAGGTTTATAAATACTTCAGCCTGTTTTTAACTCTGTCTCTGTAGACTAATACGTCATTTTTCTAAGCAGACATCATTTAGGGTGACCTTTTCAGAATAGAGTCAAGGGTTCAGGAATCACATTGGCTCTGCACCTCGCTGCTTACGAAGTGTGTTTGTGAATGTTGTTATATTGTTTACTTACAACAACCCTGTAATTGAGGTATACTGATACCCCCTTTACAGAAGGATAAACTGAGGCTCAGGAAGGTCAATAATTTTCTCAAAGATACACAGATGGTCAGTGACACATGAGAATAAAGGTCACACTTCCTTACCCCAAGTGCAGCCCTCCTTTGGCAGGTGCTCGCTCCTGTCATCAGTAAAGCAGATGTCAGCCAGGTGCGGTTGCTTACACTTGTAGTCCCTAGCACTTGTGGGAGGCTGAGGCAGGTGGACTGCTTGAGAACAGGGCTTTGAGACTAGCCTGGGCAACATGGCAAACCCCATCTCTACAAAAAATAGAAAAATTAGCTGGGTATGGTGGTGCAAGACTGTGGTCCCAGCTACTTGGGAGGCTGAGGCAGGAGGATCACTTGAGCCTAGGACGTAGATGTTGCAGTGAACTGAGATTGTGCCACTGTACTCCAGCCTGGGTGACAGAGTGAGACTCTGTCTCAAAAAATAAATAAAATAAAATAAAGCAGACATCACTAGAGCTTCTCATTTATCAAAGTACAATTTGAATCACAGAACCCACATCATATATTAAGCTACGCTATGTAGCTGGAATTATGGCAATAGTTTGTCTATACCCAGAATACTAGAATAATAAAAAAATACACATTACCTATTTTCATTGTATAACTGACCCTTGAATAATTCAGGGGTCACCAGTGCTGACCCCCAGGACAGTCAAAAATCCGTGTATAATTTATGATTCCCCAAAAACTTTACTAATAACCTACTGTTGACCAGAAGCCTAACAATAACATAGTCTATTAACACCTATTTTGCACAGTATATGTATTATATACTGTATTCTCATAATAAAGTAAGCTAGGGAAAAGAGAATGTTATAAGAAAATCATGAGACTTCCCAGCCTTTAGAACTGTAAGAAATAAATCTCTGTTCTTTAAAAATTAAATAAAAAGAAAATTATAAGGAAGATAAAATACATTTACAGTATTGTTTCATATTTTTTGATACAATACATTTATGCAGTCTGTTTATAAGATGAATTGTCTGTCTGAAATAGTGGGAAACCAGTTGTAAACCTCCATCTACGATACATATCAAGAACTTCAACTTTTTCCTGTAATGTCATGACTTTTCTCTAATTTTTACAGCCACTTCCAGCATCATTAGTGGCACTTTATATCGGTCCCATGCTGTTAGTGAAGGTTTACAGTACTGAATTAAACACAATGAAAAATCTAAGAGAGATCATTTTTTACTGTGATATGCAATTTGCTGGAGAGATGAACTGCTCACACAGAGATGATTGGCATCACATGGCTTTTTAAGAGGCTACATGCAACACTTGAGCTATCTCAATAACAACAGGAGGTGAACACAAAATTGCTATGGTAGCACAATAAATACTACAGTTATTTTTATGCAGTTATGATTCAATACTGCATCTTTATGTTTGTTTACATTTTTCTTGATGGTGAATGACATCATGTACAATCTGTGCATAAGTTTTGATAAATTTTTTAATAGGTTTGTGTATATTTTATGGTAACAAATGACATAACATACTAGTATTTATATATGCTTTACGTATTCATAACATACCTGACTTCTTAATTATGTCAATATTTCTAGGCTATGCAGTTTGTCTGCATGCTTTTTCAGATTGTCACAAAACTCCAAAATAAATATATTTTCCAATTTTTTTTGCATGGGTCCACATATAAGTGTTATTGTGTTATTTGAACCTGTGTTATTTGAGTCAACTGTAATTTTTAATTGAACACTAGTTTCAAAAACAAAAATTATCAAAACACATATACAAAGCAAAGCAAAACAAAAAACCACACAAGTGTGAATAAAACACTGCATTGTATGGATGGATCCTACATTCTTAGTTGTTTGTTCAAGGCCTTCTACATTTTGACTCCAAGCACTTCTGAATCATGAGTCCCTTCATTCTCCCACGCTCTGTGTCCTATATTGTCTCAGCTTTGAGTCCCCTTACTGTGGCCTACAGTCTTTCTTTTGCTAAGAATGATCTTCGCTATACCTCTTCCATTTCTGATTTCCTACATCTGACTTGGGCTTTCAGGCACAGCCTACATAGACTCTAACAGTCATTATTCCCCACTGACCCCTCAAACTATCTCACTGTAACTCTATTTATGTCTAATCTTTGTCTCAGAATGTGTATGTGATGAGAGCAAGGCAGATGGCAGCTTCATGTTTCTCTGGCCTAATTCATAAATTACCTTTTTATTTGTCTTCAAACTCAGGTTTTTGGCTTGGGTTGCGGAAGTAAGTCCGGCACTGCCAACCAGGCCAGATGGTTCTTAATTGGTTAAATGTAACTTTCTATAAGAGTTATAAAGTTATTTGTGTACATATCTTAATAATGCTGCCAAAAATGTCCCCCAAAGCTTTAGCATTTTGCATTTCCATCAGCATTGCATGAGAATACCTGTTTCCCTCCACCTTTGCCAGTACGGAATGTTATCAATGATTTAAATTGTTGCTAATCATGTCTTAGTTTTATTTTCATTTGCATTTTCCTGATGGCTGAGCAAGCACATAATTTTTCCATATGCTTTTTGGTTTTTTTCTTTCACTATTTATTAATTGTCATTATTATCTTCTGTCCACTTACTTTGGAGATTTTTTTAAAATTTATCAATTGTAGGAGCATTAAATAGCATGATTTATTTTTGTACAATATGATATATATTATAAATATAGTGTTTCATTATAGTTTATAACATTTTAACTAAATTTACCTAAATATATAATTTAACTGAATTTATGTATTTAACTGTTAAATTAACAGTTAATTTATATATTTAACTGAAAATATTTACATTTTATTAAATATTTTTCATTTCATTTATTAAATATTTTTCATTCTTTATGGATAACTGTGATTTGGTTATCAATGGCTAGGTAACAAACTGTATTACCCCCAAACTTAGTGACTTTAAATAACACCATTTATTTTTTTCTCGTGATTTGGTGGATCAGGAATTTGAGCAAGGCTCAGCTGATTAGTTCTTCTGCTCCATGTGGCATCAGCTGGGTCACTGTGTTGGCAGCATTCAGCTGACAACTGGGCTGGACTGGCATGGAAGACAGAAGAATGAGTCCCTTCCGTATTTGTCACCTCGATGCTCCTCCCCATGACCTCTTTTTTCACATGCCCAGCTTGGGCTTCCTCATAGTATGGTGGTCTCAGGATAGTGATACTGTTACAGCAGGTAGCCAGACATAAGCAGGGCAGGAGACAGCCCTCCTGCCCCCACCCAACAACTCCAAGGGAAGTCAGGCAACCATCCGGTGATGGTCAGGTGGTCGTTAAACTGCCTCTCTAAAATAATAATTGGGTCACAGCCGGTGCCAGGGAAAGGTAGTCTCCCGATAGATAGAAACACCACAAACTGATGATCAGCAGCTTCCAGATAAGATCTCAGGAGATGGGTGAGTAGGAGCAAGCATATGCACTAAGAGACAAAATGGCGGAGTTTAACTGGTAACTTGACTGGTAAGGGAAAAACGCCTCAAGCGATCTTGTGTGCACTTCAGCAAACACTGTGCACCAGGCCCCTCCCAAGTGCTAGGAGGCCACTGTGCGTGTGGACAGCCCATCCTAAGGGGAGAGCAGGGGAGAAGAGAGGCAACCCCCTAGACACAAGCCAATGTGTAAACTGCAAGTCAAAGTTCCAACCGTGCCCTTGATCTCTCAAGTTGCCTGCTTGGCCCAGTTCCAAGAGTACTTTACTCCCTTTGATTCCTGCTCTAAAGCTTTTTAATACACCTTCACTCCCGCTTTAAAACTTGCCTCGGTCTCTCAGTCTGCCTTATGCCCCTTGGTCAAATTCTTTCTTCTGTGATGGCAAGAATTAAGGTTGCTGCAGACCTGGGCAGATTCACCGCTGTTAACATACGTTGGTGCGGCATGACTCGGATACATTTCCCTAGAGCTAACAATGCTTACATTGCTGTTAGTTTTCCCCAAGAGACTGGCAGGCCTTTTGCAGGCCACAGCCAGCACTGTGTAACATCATTTCCATGAATTCGAAAAGTTACCTCACTGAACTGGTAAGCGAGGGATAAATCAACTTACATTGCTTTGAGGGTCATTTGTTAGAGTAGTTAATGATACTGATATATATATATGTGTGTGTGTGTGTGTGTGTATATATATATATTTCTACTTATAAAACAACAATGAAGACTTTTATGATTTTATATACGTAGACACAGGACAGCTCTGAGCAGGATAAGTTGAGAGGTTTAGACCTGATCCTCTGTAATTTTTCTCAGCGGCACCTTTCCCCAATTTTCAGTCTTGACCACTTCCACATACACAGTCATGCCCAGGGGCAATTGTTTAAAGGCATTTTGTTCTTTCTTGTCTTCCTTGTAGTTTGTAGATGAGCTGATAACTTATATAAAAATGTTATCACAAGTTGCATTTTCTAAATGTAGATATTGTCCTCAAATTGATTTCACTCATTTATAATTGGGTTTATTAAGCAATATGAACTCTGCAGGCTACAAACATAAAAGTATTTAATTGTTGTTCAGTTTCTTTCCAAATCAATTTTAAATACCTGTCTTATTGCCTCCTCTTATCACTCAGGCTTGATTATGGCCTGAAGGAACTATGAGGAGAAGAGGGCATAGTTTTATCTATTCCTTTACTGTTCCGCAGGCTTCATGGGTGAGCAGCCTGTGTAGCCACCTAGGCCCTACACTTTGTAAAATCATGCACTTGGTTTAATGCTCTGCTGTTGTCATCTTGAAATTCTTAATAATTTTAGAAAAAGGGGCCCTACATTTTCATTTTGCACTGGGGCTTGCTGATTATGTAGCTGTGCTGTTTTCTTGGTTTCAAATTTCTCCAATAGGTTAGAGTGAAAGGCAGGCAGGAAAAAAAAGAATAACGTTCTACTTATCTAGCCAATTTTGAAATACTCTGTGTCATGGTTGTCACTGTTTCTCTGACCATTGACAATCTTCTCTGAACATTGATCCTGTCGACCTAAGAAAGAAACTGAGGCAAAATTTATATAATTAGAGGGTTTATTTGGGCCAAATTTGAGGACCACAACACAGGAGAAACAGATTCAAATTGCCCTGAATATATTGTCCAATTAGCAGCAGTTACAAGTGGGTTTCTAAAGCAATAAATAGGGGACAGTTCTCACATTGATTCATTAAAATAACATAAACTATTGATTGGCTATACATTGTTCTTTGTATCACAAATTTCAGGAACATGAAGATAATGGGTGAGGGTCACTTTATGCAACTCTAAGACAATAAACAGCAAAATGCTTTTAAACAATTGACCCTAGGCATACATGTGTATGTGGAGGAGGTCGAGATTCAGATCTCATGCTGTTGCCACTCTGGGCCTGATACATTTTTCATACCTCATTGTAACTCAGACTGCTCTGAGCTAATTTTCTTTTCTTTTTTCTTTATTATACTTTAAGTTCTAGGGTACATGTGCACGACGTGCAGGTTTGTTACATAGATATATATGTGCCATGTTGGTTTGCTGCACCCATTAACTCATCATTTATATTAGGTATATCTCCTAATGCTATCCCTCCCCCTTTCCCCCACCCCATGACAGGCCCCAGTGTGTGATGCTCCCCTTCCGCTGTCCAAGTGTTCTCATTGTTCAATTCCCACCTATGAGTGAGAACATGCAGTGTTTGGTTTTCTGTCCCTGTGATAGTTTGCTGAGAATGATGGTTTCCAGCTGCATTCATGTCCTTGCAAAGAACATGAACTCATCCTTTTTTATGGCTGCATAGTATTCTATGGTGTATATGTGCCACATTTTCCTAATCCAGTCTATCACTGATGGACATTTTGATTGGTTCCAAGTCTTTGCTATTGTGAATAGTGCCACAACAATCATACATGTGCATGTGTCTTTATAATAGCATGATTTGTGATCCTTTGTGTATATACCCAGTAATGGGATCTCTGGGTCAAATGGTGTTCCTAGTTCTAGATCCTTGAGGAATCGCCACACTGTCTTTCACAATGGTTGAACTAGTTTACAGTCCTACCAACAGTGTAAAAGTGTTCCTTTCTCCACATCCTCTCCAGCATCTGTTATTTCCTGACTTTTTAATGATTGCCATTCTGACTGGCATGAGATGGTATTTCATTGTGGTTTTGATTTGCATTTCTCTGATGGCCAGTGATGATGAGCATTTTTTCATGTGTCTGTTGGCTGCATAAATGTCTTCTTTTGAGAAGTGTCTATTCATATCCTTTACTCACTTTTTGATGGGGTTGTTTGTTTCTTTCTTGTAAATTTGTTTGAGTTCTTTGTAGGTTCTGGATATTAGCCCTTTGTCAGATGAGTAGATTGCCAAAATTTTCTCCCATTCTGCAGGTTGCCTGTTCACTCTGATGTAGTTTCTTTTGTTGTGCAGAAGCTCTTTAGTTTAATTAAATCCCATTTGTCAGTTTTGGCTTTTGTCGCCATTGCTTTTGGTGTTTTAGTCATGAAGTCCTTGCCCATGCCTATGTCCCGAATGGTATTGCCTAGATTTTCTTCTAAGGTTTTTATGGTTTTAGGCCTAACATTTAAGTCTTTAATCCATCTTGAATTAATTTTTGTATAAGGTGTAAGTAAGGGATCCAGTTTCGGCTTTCTACATATGGCTAGCCAGTTTTCTCAGCACCATTTATTAAATAGGGGATCCTTTCCCCATTTCTTGTTTTTGTCAGGTTTGTCGAAGATCAGATGGCTGTAGATGGGTGGTGTTATTTCTGAGGCCTCTGTTCTGTTCCATTGGTCTATATCTCTGTTTTGGTACCAGTGTCATGCTGTTTTGGTTACTGTAGTGTGTAGTATAGTTTAAAGTTAGGTAGTGTGATGCCTCCAGCTTTGTTTTTTTGGCTTAGGAGTGTCTTGGCAATGTGGGTTCTTTTTTGGTTCCATATGAACTTTAAAGTAGTTTTTGCCAATTCTGTGAAGAAACTCATTGGTAGCTTGATGGGGATGGCATTGAATCTATAAATTACCTTGGGCAGTATGGCCATTTTCACGATATTAAATCTTCCTATCCATGAGCATGGAATGTTCTTCCATTTATTTGTGTCCTCTTTTATTTAATTGAGCAGTGGTTTGTAGTTCTCCTTAAAGAGGTCCTTCATATCCCTTGTAAGTTGGATTCCTAGGTATTTTATTCTCTTTGTAGCAATTGTGAATGGGAGTTTACTCATGATTTGGCT
Source organism: Papio anubis (assembly GCF_008728515.1). Lineage (NCBI taxonomy): Eukaryota > Metazoa > Chordata > Mammalia > Primates > Cercopithecidae > Papio > Papio anubis. Next base: position 111,750,380 of record NC_044985.1, read on the forward strand.
GTCTGTTTGCCTGTTATTGTTGTGTAGGAATGCTTGTGATTTTTGCACATTGATTTTGTATCCTGAGACTTTGCTGAAGTTGCTTATCAGCTTAAGGAGATTTTGGACTGAGACAATGGGGTTTTCTAAATATACAATCATGTCATCTGCAAACAGGGACAATTCGACTTCTTCTTTTCCTAATTGAATACACTTTATTTCTTTCTCTTGCCTGAATGCCTTGGCCAGAACTTCCAACACTATGTTGAATAGGAGTGGAGAGAGAGGGCATTCTTGTCTTGTGCTGGTTTTCAAAGGGAATACTTCCAGTTTTTTCCCATTCAGTATGATATTGGCTGTGGGTTTGTCATAAATAGTTCTTATTATTTTGACCTACGTTCCATGAATACCTAGTTTATTGAGAGTTTTTAGCATGAAAGGCTGCTGAATTTTGTCAAAGGCCTTTTCTGCATCTATTGAGATAATCATGTGGTTTTTGTCTTTGGTTCTGTTTATGTGGTGGGTTATGTTTACTGATTTGCATATGTTGAACCAGCCTTACATCCCAGAGATGAAGCTGACTTGATTGTGGTGGATAAGCTTTTTGATGTGCTGCTGGATTCGGTTTGCCAGTATTTTATTGAAGATTTTTGCATTGATGTTCGTCAGTGATATTGGTCTAAAATTCCGTTTTTTTTGTTGTGTCTCTGCCAGGCTTTGGTATCAGGGTGATGCTGGCCTCATAAAATGAGTTAGGGAGGATTCTCTCTTTTTCTATTGATTGGAATAGTTTCAGAAGGAATGGTACCAGCTCCTTTTTGTACTTCTGGTAGAATTTGACTGTGAATCCATCTGGTCCTGGACTTTTTTTGGTTGGTAGGCTATTAATTATTGCCTCAATTTCAGAGCCTGTTATTGGTCTATTTAGAGATTCAAATTCTTCCTGGTTTAGTCTTGGAAGGGTGTATGTGTCCAGGAATTTATCCATTTCTTCTAGATTTTCTAGTTTATTTGCGTAGAGCTGTTTATAGTATTCTCTGATGGTAGTTTGTATTTCTGTGGGATTGGTGGTGATATCCCCTTTATCATTTTTTGTTGTGTCTATTTGATTCTTCTCTTTTTCTTCTTTATTAGTCTTGCTAGTGGTCTATCAATTTTGTTGATCTTTAAAAAAAACTAGCACCTGGATTCATTGATTTTTTTGAAGGGTTTTTTGTGTCTCTAGCTCCTTCAGTTCTGCTCTGATCTTAGTTATTTCTTGTCTTCTGCTAGCTTTGAATTTGTTTGCTCTTGCTTCTCTAGTTCTTTTAATTGTGATGTTAGGTTGTTAATTTTAGATCTTTCCTGCTTTCTGTTGTGGGCATTTAGTGCTATAATTTCCCTTTACACACTGCTTTAAATATGTCCCAGAGATTCTGGTATGCTGTTTGTTCTCATTGGTTTCAAAGAACGTCTTTATTTCTGCCTTCATTTCGTTATGTACCCAGTAGTCATTCAGGAGCAGGTTGTTCAATTTCCATGTAGTTGTGTGGTTTTGAGTGAGTTTCTTAATCCTGAGTTCTAATTTGATTAAACTGTGGTCTGAGAGACAGTTTGTTAAGATTTCTGTTCTTTTACATTTGCTGAGGAGTGCTTTACTTCCAACTATGTGGCCAATTTTGGAATAAGTGTGATGTGGTGCTGATAAGAATGTATATTCTGTTGATTTGGGGTGGAGACTTCTGTAAATGTCTATTAGGTCCGCTTGATGCAGAGCTGAGTTCAAGTCCTGGATATCCTTGTTAACTTTTCTGTCTTGTTGATCTGTCTAATGTTGACAGTGGGGTGTTAAAGTCTTCCATCATTATTGTGTGGGAGTATAAGTCTCTTTGTAGGTCTCTAAGGACTTGCTTTATGAATCTGGGTGCTCCTGTATTGGGTGCATATATATTTAGGATAATTAGTTCTTCTTGTTGAATTGATCCCTTTACCATTATGTAATGGCCTTCTTTGTCTCTTTTGATCTTTGATGGTTTAAAGTCTGTTTTATCAGAGAGTAGCATTGTAGCCCCTACTTTTTCTGCTTTTTGTTTGCTTGGTAGATCTTCCTCCATCCCTTTATTTTGAGCCTATGTGGGTCTTTGCATGTGAGATGGGTCTCCTGAACACAGCACACTGATGGGTCTTGACTCTTTATCCAATTTGCCAGTCTCTGTCTTTTAATTGTCTTTTAATCTCTGTCTTTTAGCCCATTTACATTTAAGGTTAATATTGTTATTTGTGAATCTGATCCTGTCATTATGATGTTAGCTGGTTATTTTGCCCATTAGTTGGTGCAGTTTCGTCCTAGCGTCAATAGTCTTTACAATTTGGCATGTTTTTGCAGTGGCTGGTACTGGTTGTTCCTTTCCATGTTTAGTGCTTCCTTCACAAGCTTTTGTAAGGCAGGCCTAGTGGTGATGGAATCAGTCTAAAAAACATCTCAAAAAGCCAATCTTAGATTCTACAATAGTGATGTTATCTACAGGAGCAACTGGGGAAGTTACAAACCATGTGACCGGAGCCACATGACTCCTGGGACTATAGAAACTATGCCTAGAGTTTAGCAGAATTCATGCCCCTTCCATAAAGCTAATCTTATGGTCTTTCACAGTCTTACAAAAGCAATTCAGAACAGGCATGTTGGTTCACACCTGTATTCCCAGCACTTTGGGAGGCCAAGGCAAGAGGGACCACTTGAGCCTTGGAGTTCAAGACCAACCTGGGCAACAGAGTAGGACCCTGTCTCTCCACAAAGAAAAAAAAAGGCCGGCATGGTGGCACACATCTGTAGTCCCAGCTACTTAGGAGGCTAAGGTGGGAGAATTGCTTGAGCCCAGGAGATCAAGGCTGCAGTTCGGTGTGATAACGCCAGTGTACTCTGTCCTGGGTGAGAGATTAGGTCTCTGTCTCAAAAATAAATACATAAAAAATGAAAATAAAGGTGATTTCAGCCCTGGGAAAGGGAGGTAAATTTTTTTTTTTAGGGAGGGACTTTATTATTCCTGCTTCAAAGTTATACTATAAATTCCTCCCAAAGTCAGCTGGGCCTATGACCAGGTATGACCAAGGACAGCTTGGTGGTCAGAAGCAAGATATAGTCAGCTATGTCAGATTTGTGTGTCATAATTTTGCATAGGTGATTTCAAGAAGATGGATATCTTTCCCTTCCTTCACCTTTTTGTTCTGTTCAGGTCCTCAATGGATTGGGTGATGCCTGCCCACATTGGTGAGGTGGATCTTCATTATGCAGTCTGCTGATTACAATGTATATCTTTTCCAGAAACACTGTGGCAGACTCATGAGAAGTAATGTTTTTCCTATCTGTGTATCCCTTAACCCAGTCAAACTGACACATAAAATTAACCATCACACTGTGCTTGGGAAGTTTTGTGGGTATCCTGCCCATGAGGGCTGCCTATTGGGTATTGGGGGGAATGGGAAATGGGGTTGCAGGGTCATCAGCTACAGGGAGAAGGGGTAAAGCTCAAGTTGGAGTTGTGTCTCCCACATCAGAGAAATGGTAAAGAAGTGACCCCACAGGGCCCTCCACACAATTCACACACATATTCATGAGATGGGAGACATTGAGCTTTCTGTCCCAAGGAGAACATTGAGAGCAATTGTATTAACTAGGGAAGCAATCATGGCTATCAGAGAATTGCAGTTACACTTCCAGATAAAGAAAGAAAAATTTGCTCTATTTCCCTGCTGTCTCCCCAGTGCCCACTACTAGTGGAAATATAACTAGAGAAGGCGGAAGAACAAAATCACAGACACTGCCCCTCTTCCTATTTCGAGCTCCTCAGGCCAAAGCCAGCCAGGTGCTTAGGAAAGGCAGACAAGACTGATAAGCTGCGTGCAAAAGCCAGGTCTATAAACTGGATTACACTGGCTGGAGATTTTAGTAATGCAAGTGACTGGAAGATATGGGATCTACCATAGATTCATAATAGAATGGCAGAAAAGAGATTTAACAGAATATGGTTGGCCTCATAGTTCGCAAAATTTAAAAATGCATCATATTTTTGTCTGCCTCACATAATTTGAGTCGTTTAATAAACCATTTACATTTGCAAGCTGACTGCCGAGGAAATGATTCCTTGTTCAATATTCCCAGGGAGTTGGAGCAAGAGGGGAAAGAGAGAAAGAGAGAGAGAAACAAAGAGAAAGACAGAAAGAGTGAAAGAAACAGAGAGAGACAAAGAGAGAGAGAGGGAGAAAGAGCTAGAGCCTTCTGTGTGATTCCTTCCCTTCAGATTGGGACAATTTAGGTCCCATGTCTATTTCTGGGCTAAATGCTCTGGTAAGGGAAGACTCCTCTGGGCTCGGTCCAGCCTGTATCCACCCTGGGAGCTGGGATGTCATCAGCTTCTCTTGTATCACATAGGTTATGTTCAGGAAGGTGGATGCCTACCAAAAACAAAAAAAAAAAAAAAAAAAAGGAAAAAGGAGAGAGAGAAGACATGCTGCTGACTAGGGGACCAAAAGCCTCTACCACATGGTGTCACCGTATGTGATAATCACCTGCTTCCATTTTGGCAATGACCCATGTGGCCCTTGGCAGTGTAACCAATTTTCTTTGGATTGCTTCATGCCAAAGATCCCCTCCATTACTCACAGTCACTATCAATGTCCAGATTGGGACAGGATGGTTATCATTTTCAGTGTGTAATTAGTGACCAATAGTGACCAACAGGTCTGTGTACTGTGGTGATGTTGTTCATACCCTCTTTCCATTGGCCTATCTAAAGGGAAGATTCCTCTAACTCCTAGACGTGTAATGAATTCACGTTGGCATTTGTTACTTTGAAAAATAACCTCCTGTTACTTTTTCTCTTTTCTCGCTGCCTCCTGGAGTCAAGTTCTAAAAAGAGAATTTGAAATTCATCTCCCAGTGTGTTTAGGATTCGTTCATTCTTCCCGTGCTGAGTATTTGGCTCGTGCACGCTTCCTCTGCGATCCACTGAACAATTCTGCTTTTTGGTTTGCTGCTTAATTTTCCATTTTGAACAGATGAATGGCACAGCATTATTCATTGAGTGTTTAATATAATATAGCATTTTAAAGGTTAAATATAACATTTTAAAAATACTTCTAAAAGCATTATGAGGGAAGCTAAATAATTTTTTTTTTGATGCCTTAAGAAGAAACTTTTATTTTAAATTTTAGAAAGTTTTGGATAACATAACCTGGTGTTCTTCCAGATTGAGGGCATCTTCACATGTTGCAGTTAAATGCAGTGTTTGCCTGGAGGCAGCTTATATGAATGGTCTAGAAGTAGAGGCTCCTTCCCTAGGAGTGCTCTCAAACAGTCAACCCAACTGTATAAATAGCCATCAGCTCCACTTTCCCAATTGCTCAATGTCAAGTAAGTAACACAGTTTTATTCACTGTTCTCTCTTCTTATTTTAAAAGAGTCATGGTGGCTGAGAAAATACATAGTACAATCGAGAAAGAATGATGTGTGGGTTGTGACTCTGCTTCTTTTTCTCTCTGCATTGTCCGTCCTCTGACCTCCCTTGCTTCTCATGCCTCCAACTTGTGCCAATTAACAACCTTGCAGCAGAAGTTAAGAGTGCAGCCTCGGAGACTGATCTGCCTGGGATCAATCCTGCTCTGCCTGGTTCTGGCTCTGTGACCTTAAGCAAGCCACTTATTCTCTTTGTGCCCCAAGTTTTTTAATAACGAGGCGATAACCTACTTCAGTTAGCTATGGCGGAGAGTAAATCAGTCAATACATGTACGGCACTTCAAATCGTGTCTGGAACATGGAGCAAGTGCTCATGTACATAAATGCTACTTGTTGCTGTCTCTGCTTCCTTGCTCGAGTCTTCTCAAATCTCTGCATCTTGATTTGCTTACCTATAAAGTTACATTCAATTTCCCCCCCTACATTCAAATAAGTACATGGACCTGAACAAGGAGCGCAGAGGAAGAAATCATTAATAAAACACCGACTAATTAGCGTCGGGGAGCTTCTTGTCAAGGCTGTCCTGCTTTTCCAGAACTATTAGAAGTTGACCCTTCTCGGACTTCTGTGAGATACTCATTAGCAGATGTCGCTATCTTAACTGAAGGGCTGGCCAAAACCTCCAGGCTGAGTCAGGAAACTTCATTTTCTTCCATGAATAAATTTATTTATTTATTACTAGTTTTTTGAGATGCAGTTTTACTCTTGTTGCCCAGGCTGGAGTGCAATGGCATGGACTTGGCTCACTGCAACCTCTGCCTCCCAGGTTCAAGCAATTCTCCTGCCTCAGCCTCCCCAGTAGCTGGGATTATAGGCACCCACCACCATGCCCAGCTAATTTTTGTATTTTTAGTAGAGACAGGGTTTTACCATGTTGGCCAGGCTTGTCTTGAACTCCTGACCTCAGGTGATCCACCTGCCTTGGCCTCCCAAAGTGCTGGGACTACGGATGTGAGCCACTGTGCCTGGCCAAATTTGTTTATTTTAAAATGTTGTTTATTCATCAGTCAGGGGAGTTGCAGCGATGGTGGTGTTGCCCTTGACATTCTGAAGGATGAGACCCCATGACTCAGGCAACCTGCACTTCTGTGTCACCCACCCATGTGGCAGCGCAGGGCAAACAAATGCAGCAGGTGGGGACAGAAAGAGCTGGAGACAGTTAGAAAACGTCAGGAGAGAATGAAGGTGGGAAAAATATATCACCAAAGAGACATGGGGCTGAGAGGAAAAACTGTCCAAAGAATAGAGATGTGTTGTCTCCGTGTGCACTACTGTCCTTTGATATATAGTTTACTCTTTCATCCCTGCTCCCAGCATTGTTCTCACGGTTATAACAAGCAAGCACAGACGCTCTCAGTTGATGAAGTGCAGGCAGTAGCTGGCTTTCTCACCACCTCTTTACTTGGTACCAGCAATCACACGCTGAGATTGACTAGCGTGTCAGTCCTCAGGGGCCATCTCAAGTGACGCTCTTGGACTTCTTCAAGAACTTTCAAATTTACTAAAAGGCCCTTGGAACCACTGAGGGGAGGCATGTCCTAATGAACACTTTTCACTACCCTTTAACCCTTACTCTGCTTTTAAATTAAAGTTTTTTTCCCAGCATTTTTTATTGATGCTATATGCCCAACTAAGTTTTATATATTATTAATATATTTTTGTTACGGCTCATCATTTATATCCTTTACTAGAGTGAAAATTCTCAAATGTCAAAAACACTCTCTGTTCTCCATTGCATTTCTTTGCATCATCTAGAACAGTGCTTAGTGTGCTTGGTGTTGAATAAGTATTGGTGGAACGAGTGGCTAATGAATGGAATGAGTTTTTCTCCACAACTTTGCCAGCATCTATTATTTTCTGACCTCCTATTATTTTCTGTCCTCCTTTTTTTTTTTTTTTTTTTTTGAGATGGAGTCTCTGTCACCCAGTCTAGAGTGTAGTGGCATGATCTCGGCTTACTGCAACCTTTGTCTCCTGAGTTCAAGCAATTCTCTTGCCTCAGCCTCCCAAGTAGCTGGAATTTCAGGCACGCTCCACCACACCCAACTAATTTTTGTATTTTTAGTAGAAACAAGGTTTCACCTTTTTGCCCTGGTTGGTCTTGAATTCCTGACCTCAAGTGATATGCCTGCCCCAGCCTCCCAAAGTGCTGGGATTACAGGTATGAGCCATGATGCCCAGCCCTGACTTTTTAATAATAGCCATTCTGACTGGTGATGTCTCATTGTGGTTTTAATTTGCATTTCTGTAATGATCTTGATGAGAACATGTTCCACACACAAAAAAACCCAAAAACCTTTAAAATAACATTCCTTCTGGTCAGAATCTGACTTTTTTGATCTGTCCTCCTCATGAATGAGGGTGGGGTTTCTTCAAACAAACAAGAATTGAGGATAGGAACCAGAGGTAGGGTCTGGAAGGTGAAAGCAAATGAAGAAGACATGAGCCCTACTATTTAGAAGCTAGAACTGAGTTATGTAGAAGGCTTGAACAGCTCCCTGAAGTTCTACCAATAACCCCTAAATTTTGTATATTTGCAGCTTTTCTCAGGTTTTCAAAAGAGCCTCAATATGGTTTGGCTGTGTCCTCACCCAAATCATCTTGAATTATAGCTCCTATAATCCCCATGTGTTGTAGGAGGGACCTGGTGGGAGGTAATTGAATCATGGGGGCAGTGACTTCCGTGCTGTTCTCATGATAGTGAGTTCTCACGAGATCTGATGGTTTTATAAGGGGCTTGTCCCCACCCCAACTTCGCTCTGCGCTTCTCCTTGCTGCCGCCATATGAAGAAGGATGGTTTGCTTCCCTTTCCACCGTGATTGTAAGTTTCTTGAGGCCTCCCCACCCCTGTGGACCTGAGAGTCAAACTACTTTCCTTTATAAATTACCCAGTCTCAAGTATGTCCTTATAGCAGCATGAGAAAGGACTAATAAAAGCCTATGCCATAAAAATGTTAAGAATTGTAGCTACATTTTTTCTTTGTCTCACTCAACACTCTCAGAGTTTTCCTGACCTCCTTGGGAATAATTATTCAAAATTTGATTTCTCTGCCTCTTGCTCCAGGCATTTAGAAAACAAAGAAACAAACTGTTCCTGGATGTTTAGGAGCAAGCCTCTTCTAACCTTCACGTTGCTTACCACACCCTAGACAATTGTTTTGCTCCGTCCTTGCTATCATCTGTCTGGCAGACAGCAATGTACAAAATGTTCAGTTAGAAATGGTCTCATGTATCAGATTATTCACGCACTTGTTATATTAAAACACAGATTAAAAATGAAGTATCAAAAACATTTGGTATATAGATTGGAGAGCCTAGAACTCTCCAATACTATAACCCTGCAATGAAAATTTAAAATAAGATTCTGCTGTCAAAAATACAGAGGGTAATAACTGATCTAATTCAGTGAGGTGGTTTTTTTTTTTTTTTTGGCATTTCTGTGCATTTCATAAAAGGTCAACATGTGGTCTATTGCCCTGATTACTAAAAATATTGTTAGGTTTAAAATAATTGTGTCCTGTTGCTTGAAATAGTCGGCAAGAGTATCCTTCACAAATGTCACACATGGGCCTGGAGAAGGATCCACGGCACTTAAAGCTAGAGGCTGTCTTGGTTTCATCCACCTTTATGCTGTCTCAACAAAGAGCCTTAATTCTACCTTCCTCTGTAAGAACAGAAACCTTTGTTTCTGCTTTATCTGTCCCGCATGCTGTTGTTTGTGACAAGCCAAGGGAGAGACAGGTTGTGTGCATATAAATATTTGGGCCAGATACTCAGCCCGAGGACATCACAATTTGCCATAAAACAATCTTGGCACCTGGGTTTTGAGTGCTTAGAGCATCATTGTAAAATCAGGAGTCCCTGCCAGGTTCTGGACCAGAAACTGACAGAATGAAGGGTATAGTAATGGGATGGAGTTCAACAAAGTGGTGGGAATCTTCCAAAAAGAAATAAAAACATGTTGATAGTTGTTTAATGGAAGGCCATCTCCAAGGAACAGAAGGCCTTCCCTTCCCTTTTTGCAGAAAGGAGCTGTGAACACTGACAGGAAGAATGGGAAATTAGAGGACTTTCAAGAGGGCATTTTTGAAGGAATTATTCAGGAAAAATGTAGTTGGTGAAAGGATCTCTGCAACAATAAAGATGGATTAACGTTTTGTTTGTTTGTGCACAAACAAGTTTTGCTGGGAGCAAGGCAGGCTCAAAGGATGTTTTTCTTCCTCTGTTCATTTCATTTGAATCTGCCTGCACTCAATTGGCTCCACGTTCTGCTGGCAATGTCCTGAATATCACTGAAATTCATTCTAATACCTCTAAAATATTCTCAGTTTTGTGGTATTAAAATATTTTAGTCAAACATTCTTATACAATTCCAATAACATGCAAATGTTTGTAGAACGCTTCACTTGCCTGAATCCAAAAGTAATTTCATAAGAAATTCTGAGCAGATTTATATGCCAGGTAGCAGTCTCTAATAAGCTAAGAAGAGCATAAAAACAAAACTAGAGTTTTAGAATTAATGGCTGAACTTTATCAGATATAAACCAAGGCCTCAGTTCCCCAAGGCCTATTCGTTTTCCAGGTCTCCATAATATCTGCTATTGTGCTAGAGACTATGGCGGAATTCATAGATGAGTAAAATGTGGTTTCATCCTCCAGGAATTCACAATCAGCAACGGAGACCACCTGTACACAAAGTACCATGCTAGAAGGCAGATGGTGATAAGTGCTTGTGCAGGAAAGGGTTAACTCATGATGCCTGGGTTGTTCCAACCCTGCACATTCCCCAAAGAGGTCTATTTCCAGGACTGACTTTTGGCTGGTTCTTAAGAGCTAAGCACTGAGCCTTGGGAATGTTCTGCCTGGTAAGAGTGTTTTGTGTGCCTGAGGCCTTGGGCCATGCTATACCACTTTGACCACGTAATTTACTCTAATAATAGGATGTATCATAAACATCCATTTCTGGTGTGTAGTGGAGGCTGGAGCATGAGTAGCTGAGGTCAGTCCCGTGGGTGCTGCATGCCTACATGGCTGACCTCCAGCACCAGACCTGGACCCTAAGGCTTCCCCGGTTGGCGACACTTTGCCTGTATTGTCATGTATCATTATTGGAGAGTTAAGTGCGTCCTGCGCAACTCTACTAGGAAGGGACACCCGGAAGCTTGCGTTTATTTCTCCTGGACTTTGCTCTGTGTGCCCTTTCCCCTTGCTGAATTTAATGCATCCATTTTTGCTGTGATAAATCATAACTGTGGAAACATGGCTTCTGAATCCTGTGGATCCTTCCAGCATATCGCTGAGTCTGAGGTCGGTCTTGGAGACCCCTGGTGCAGAGTGCTGTATGAGAAGAACAAGTCATAGAACTGTGAGGGGACCCCTCTACCATGAATATGCCCATGAACAAAGCTGTCTTCCATGGCATTATCTCAAATGAAAGCTAAGACTCAGTGGCCCGCACATGTATTCATTCATATTGTATATAATTCAAAAATTATATACATCCATTCATATTAGATATAATTCAAACATTCATTAATTCATATAATTCACACACATTCATTCATATTATATATAATTTTTCTTACATGTACCTCTAATTTTCCATCGCCTTTGATTAAAAGGATTCATGCTCAAATAATACATTTTGGGACAAATAGAATGGCTTATGCTTGTAGTCTCAGCACTTTGGGAGGCTAAGGCAGGAGGATTGCTTGAGGCCAGGGGTTTAAGACCAGCTTGGGCAACATAGCAAGACCCTGTCTCTATGGTGGGGGGGAAAAAGAAAAATATATTTTGGACTCCTTCGCATAGATGGAAAGCCTCTTAAAATGTGGCTTCGATTTCTATTCCCAGCTTCACACCTGGTGCCTCCCTCAGCTCATAGCTGTGTTACGATTGCATCAAATTTCCAGCTGTGTCTCAGGCTGCATATCCAGACTGCTGCTCATGATCCTTCTGCTCTGAATGCTCCCTCTTCTGCAGTTTGGGGTCTCTTCTCCCTACTTATTAAATGACTCCCTCATACCCCAAAAACTGAGCTCAGATATTCTCTCCACCACGTAGCAATGAATATTCCCCAGGGTTCCCTGCCTTGCCAGTCCGTATAGAGATGCATTATAGCCATTATTATGTTGTTCTGTTAGACTTTGATGTGTACATTTCCCCTATAGTCTGTGAACTCCTAAGTGCCGTGCCGTGTAATTCAGCTCTTCATTCCAACTGTCTAGCATGGTACCCAACGCTCAGTAGTTCCAAGGAAAATATTTATTAAATGAAGGGACATGCACTTACACTGTGAAAGGAAGACATTGGGTCCCAAGAAGATGTCAAGGACAATGGTTTCCTAAGGACTATCTGCTGAGTCTTTGATACGGACAACTGAGATGCTAGTAAACAGCCATGGTTAGGGAAATTCCCCCAACCAGTATGTTCCAGAAATAGCTTAGTGCAAGGAATCATCCTTCTGCAGACGACTTAAGACTCGTGGATTACTCTCTGGTTTACTTCTAACAAGGCCAGACACACATCCTCCAAATTCTTGTTTATTATCTCATAAAGAATTAGCCAAACTCTACCCACTGACCAACTGGAACAAGCACTTGTAACTAAACTTTAGTTAAGCTTCTCTCCTTTCCTTGGTTCCTGAATGTTGGCCCCTTCTCAGTATGATCCAGCATACAGCCCTTCCCGAAGAGGCCCCTTCCTGAGACCAGGCTGATCTCAGGATAAAACATTCTCTAATCTACTGTGTGATCACGCCACCTCACTGGCTCACCCTGTCCATCCCATTCCCCACGCCTGGTTCATTCTAGCCTTATTTACTTCTCTTTCTAACAAAACAAAACAAAACAAACAAAAAACTCCTTTTTGCCTAACCCTTAACACATTTGCAGATCTTGTGGTTGGAGCATTCTTGTTATTGCAATAGTTCCATCCTCCATTGAAAGAGTCCCCCAACCCCACATGCCATAATCGGTTTCAATAAAGCCTCTTTTTGCTAATGTACAGTGTTTGTTTTTATTTAACAATATCCTCTGGCTGACTGCAGAATTCAAAGCATGTTCGTGCCTCCTTATTAGTGAATAAAACAAAGTGCCCATGATTCTCAATGTTCTATTTGCATATATTCTAATAGTTTATTTCCTGAATTCAAAGAGTGCCATTCACTTACCTCTAACCCTGATGAGTTTACTTTGAGTTGAGTTGAGTCTAGATTGGTTTATCCCCAGGTTTCTAGACTACTTGTCTGTCTTGTGCCTCTTTCTCCTATTCCCCAGATTTAAGGCAAAAGCCACACTCTATGGGTCTTGGGTAGGGAAATACCTGGTTTTCAGGCTTCTTATGGGGATGCCCTAGATGGCTGAAGGCACCTCCTCCTTTAAGACCTCATAGAGACTCAGGCCCTGGTCCTTCAATTCATTCTTGACAACAGTGGTCCTCAACCAGTGATGATTTTGGCCTCCAGGGGACATTTGGCAAGGCTGGGAATATTTTTGGTTATCATAACTGTGAGGGAGTGGTTACTAGCATCTAGTGGGTAGAGGCCAGGGATGTTGCTAAACACGTCACAATATTCAGGATAACCCTTTGCAACAAAGAATGATGTGGTCCCAAATGTCAATAGTGCCAAGTTTGAGAAACGGATTTCCATGAATATTACTGATTTTAACAAATGAAGCCAAGAACATTTACGTTTTCCAATAAATGAAAGCAGGACAACAAAACTTTTCTAAGGGATGTATAGGCCTTTATCCAATTGTACCGTGACTGTTTTTCCTATGAGGTGCTTAAAGCTCGTGCAGAAAAAATAATCGACAATCTGACAACAGAGATTTATTGATTAATTTGCAACATGAGGTACAACATAGATAACTTCATCACATGGTTACAATCCAGTATTTGTGCTTTGTAAGATAAGTAAACGTTTATTCAAGCACAACAAAAGTCTACACACAATATTCTGGGATTGTTTAAAAAATAAGTGTATTCTATTCCATTTGATAGCACAAAGAAGCACATTTCAGCATGAATTGATGGATATATTTTAAAACTGGGCATTTGGTTAATGTGTCAAATTAAGCATAATAACCTAAATTTGGACTATTTCAATAATAAATGCCTAATGAGCACTGGGCAACTATCCTAGGATGGGAGTGGGGAAGGAAGGATGGCTTACAAGGGAGCTTTCTTTGCATTTCAAAATGTGGCTGATAGAGCAGGTGAGGCCAGCATTCATGTATGAGAATTTGTTGACATTTAAAATTACTTCGTGATCTTGAAAAATAGAGTAAAAGTATAGTATATCCAGAAATCCTTAATAAACACCTCTTTGATCAAGAAAATAAAAGTCCGTGTAGGTCATTATTTGGAAGGAAAGAAGACTTATTAAGAGACATTAGATACTTTTATTTTTCAAAAGAGTAAATCTCTGTTATTAAAATAACTAAAATGTGACAAAATCTTCTTTTCCCCCAATTCAAGGCTAATATCCACGAGTCAGGGAAAGTCTATCATCCTAACTGATCATGTCAAATACATTACCCTGCTTCTGTCATTAAAAATGTCATTGGAGTGGTGTGTCTGCTGTACAGCTACCAGCACACACGTGATGAAACAAACCATGAGCTCAATGTCAATATGTGACTTTAGACAACAATCTCTTCATAAGTTAGGAAGCTCAAAGCTAACTCAATATATTATTTAAGACAATAATCTCTTTATAATTTACAATAAAGTAGAAGTTTGTATGTCATATTATTCAAGACACAAGCAGATTTTATCTGAAATTTTTTTTTTTTTTTTTTTTTAAATATGAGAGCTTTCTGTTAGGATAAGAATTACGTGATCATGTTACCCAAGTAATACAGGGGTGGAAACAAGACAATCTTTGATTTTCCTCTTCTTCAGTTGAATGCCAATTGACACTAGTTTTCTGCTTAGCTGGGAGCCCAGACACTATTTGGGAGAAGTGGGATATTTATCAGTGGGCTGCAGGGAATAAATGAAGTCATCTCAGTAGGGGATGCTGCTATCCTTTTATCAGTGTCCACTGACATTGGTTTGAAAGTGGAAATCTTTTGTATAAAAGCCTGGGGATTCCTCACTCATATCTTAAGTATTTCCCTGGGCTGGCAGCCCCTTAACATAATCAGAAAAAGTAAAATATAGGTTACAGAATACTTTTAAAAATTATTTTGACCACTGAGTTTGTTAATTAGAGATATTACAAATCATTTTATATGATTAAACATATGTGAGCGTTGTTTTCCTGGAGACTGGATCTCATTATAAGCCTTCTAATTTGGGCCCCATTGAAATTTCTCTTTGTCCAGCCCTTCTAATCCAAGCTCTTTGGAACTCACCCACAAGTTGTATGAATTTGGACAGACCTATATTTTGCTTTTCCTCCGATTTATTCTGTATGCAGTGGATTTGAGTAGCAGATTTTTTTTATAGCTCTATGCTAATGTGATGTGATGTTTTGAGAATGTTTAGAGCATTTAGAACAAACCACTGTAATCTAAGCTGAATAAAGGGAAGGAATGCTCTATAGGGCAGACTGCCTTATCCCAGTTCCAAGAGCCAGTCAAAGAGACTCAGTCTCCCATCCTTCTGCTCCTCATACATTTTGCAGTACTGGACAACTGCATGGAAGATATCGCCCACTTTCCAGGACTTCTGATGAACCAGCCGCACGACATCTAGAAACTAAAATAAAACAGAGAGTTAGGGCTCACAGAGCATAGAGGGTCCTGAAAGCCACCTCATTCAACCACCCTCGCAAAGCCAATGGCTCTCCAGTCCCTATTTAAATGTCTCTAGTGTCAGAGGACTGTTTTCCAGGATAATCTATTTTCTTTTTAAAGATTCCAGATTATTACCAAGCTTCATCAACTGCTTTTTTTTTTTTTTTTTTTCACAGCAGTTTGCCATTCCCTGATTGCAGAGGATTAGATGGAATGAGACTAATTCTTTTTTTTAAGAGCCAGTCTTTTAGATATTTAGTGTTTTCTCGGGTCTGCTTTTTTCTGGGTTAGACTTTCTGTAATAGGACTGTGTATTACAGCTCCCAGTTCCTTCTATTTCTGTCACAAATAAGATCTCATTGGGTGTGTACATTTAGGCCAAATAAATCAAGTGGTAAACTTTGAAGCAGGACCACCTGTTGGTTTCTCATTCCATCCTGAGAAGCAACTCCCTCACCCTCCAGGCTAAGACGAAGGATCAGGAAAGTCTGGCTTTCCACAGCCACAGGATCAGGAAAGATGGAGGAAACACCTTAGATTTGTCACCTGGTTATTGGTACCAGTTCTATCGGCCACAGCCTAGAGAGAAAGTCTGGACTGCAAGGGAAATTGAGGGCTTGAAGGGAGGAAAAATGGGGAAATAATTATAAGTGGTTCTCTTCATGGAACTGATGAAGTCCAGTGTGAAGGACTCTCTAATTTCTTAGGTACTTTCTTGAGGAAAGATGTCATGAAAGCCAGGAACTACAGGAAATATTTTAACACGTGGAATCTCATTCAGTTCCATCACAACTCTATGATGTGAGCATTTGCAATGAAAAAGATGTGGGCTTGGAAGATGAAAAGTTGTCAGTAGGATTATGGTCTTCTAATGCTTCCGTCCAATGCTCTTTCTACCACCGTAACTTTCTGCATTTTGGTGGCAGAAGAACTATGTGCCTGCACATAGTAGGTGCTCCATGCATATTTGCTGAGCAACAGAAGGGATGCAAGACCAAGTGTGAGTCAAATATATTCAAAGATCTCAAGAAGACTGTTTGGAATATGGATAAGTAAATTCTATGTTCTTGATATTTACTTGGAGCACTAGGAGAAAAAATAGGCTGGAAATTTAGCAGTTTTATGAGGAAGAGAGCCTTATTTGCTAAAAAGATGAGGATTGTGGTTCAGTTACTATTTCTTTGATTTTTTTTTTTCTAGGATTTTAAAAAATTAAATTTCTTTTCTTTTCTTTTTTTTTTTTTTTGGTATTTGTTTGCTCAGACTTCAGAGATCAGCCAGGAACTGGAATGCTAATTTCTTTCCAGTTTGAGTATGTTAATTCATTTCAATTACTGAGAAGTTGTCTCATAAAGATCCGCTGTTAAATGATGTTTCTTCTCCCAGCTGTGATGGTACCAACCATTTGCACAGTGACAGTAATCAGTGCTTTATTGTACTCATTTGGCTTGTATTGGCTGAATCAAAATAAAGCAATTTCCTAGGCTGGAAAATGACATCCTTAATTTTTAATACCTGGAAACATAAACATTGTCTTAAAGAGTTTTAGGATGTTGTGAAAAGGGAGACAGATGGAAGGCAGATGGTAACCACAGACAGAGATCTCCCAGCAGAAGGACAACATCTTAGCCATCTTTTCATATCTCATGCCTGCACATAGTAGGTGCTCCATGCATATTTGCTGAATGACAGAAGGGATGCAAGACCAAGCGTGAGTCAAATACATTCAAAGATCTCAAGAAGGCTGTTTGGAATATGGATAAACATTTAGCATCATTGAGGATGAACTTTCACTAAGTATTCAGTCTTGAGTTTTGGGTAATGTATTTTCACATATATAATTTAAATATGCATCTCTTGAGGCTGTTGCTCAATAATTTTCTACTGCAAGAGCGCTCCTCGAAAATGATTGGAGGTTATAGATCTAGGAAAAGGCTGAACAGAGCCTGGAGTGGGAGAGTGGTGGGCATGCGGCAAAATAAAAGCTGGTCATGGGGCATGTTTCTTATCACGTGGTGACTGAGTGGGCATATACGTTGTGGGGGTGAGATGTGGGGCTGCTTCATGCTCATGGTAGCAGCCATGGTGAGCCAGCTCATTCACTCCCATCAGTCTCAGTGTTAGAATTTCAGAGAGACTGGGTGCGGTGGCTCACGCCTGTAATCCCAGCACTTTGGGAGGCTGAGGTGGGTTGATCACGAGTTCAGGAGTTCGAGACTAACCTGACCAATGTGGTGAAAACCCCATCTCTATTAAACAAATACAAAAATTAACCAGGCGTGGTGGCATGCACCAGTAATCACAGCTGCTCAGGGGGCTGAAGTGGGAGAATCGCTTGAACCCGGGAGGCAGAAGTTGCAGTGAGCTGAGATCTCACCACTGCACTTCAGCCTGGGTGACAGAGTGAGACTCCATCCCCAAAAAAAAAAAAAAAAAAAAAAAAAAAAAGGAAAGAAAGAAAGAAAGAAAAAATTTAAAAGAAAGTATTCATTGCCTGGGACCTCTCACCATCCTTCTGAGCTTCTTGTCCATCTGATTCTTGACATTTTAGGAACAGAGTGCAAACCCTTTAGGTTAAGGCTTTGCTAATGATGAAAATACTTTTGGGAAGGGAAACATTTCAAGCAGCTATTAGTGATTTATGGAGATACATAAAAATAATTTTGTGAGCTGTTACTTATTATCTAAGAGTGTATGTAAGATCCAAGCCACGATTTTGATTCAACAAAGGGATGATGACATGTGGCTTTGGAATAGTGGTCTTGAAGGGAATAAAGGGGAGAAAGGCTAAAATGACAGCTTTTGTGTGATTCCACTAAGCAGGCTTTTCCTCACTCTCCAGCTCTTACTGGAAATCTAGAAAGTAGAGCTCCTAGTGCAGAAGGTGGGGACATTGAATTTCTGAGGTCTCACTGGGAGAGGCTCACAGGTTGTTGATTTGTTTCTCGAGATTTCACCAAAGCATCCCCAGTAGTCTTGGTGTCTCCTTTCACTTAGCAAGTCTGAAAAGATTCCATCGATGAAAACATGACATTTGCCTTGGCTCCTTTCTGTAAACCGTGGCTCACGGGACCACCACCTTATCCCCAGCTTTTATCTCTGAGTCACTGTCTGGGTGGGGGAAGAATCAAAGCTTTGGAGCAGATGCCAATATTTTCCCAGAATTCTCCCTGCCTCATACTTTTCCAGAAGCCCTAACAGCAGCTTCTTTCCATCTATTTGGGGCCTGTGAAGGACAATCTCTCCAAACTTGTCAAAATAACCCACCAGCTAGGCCACTCTGCGTATAGTTTGTGGTGTGGTCACAAGCTGGAATCTGTCATGATTTCTAAGTCCAGGCTGATATCCCAAAAAAGTGGCATTTAACAATGGTCTGGCCCCACTACACAGAGCATGCTCTGAGGCTATGATAACTTAATCTTGGATATTGAGACCTGGAAACATCTTTGGGGCTAATAAGCAAGAAGATCTCATGTTTTCTTTTCTTCCATTAAAAAAAGGTAAGAATGAAAAATGGTTGTGAAGAAGTCAGAAAAGGACATTCTAGTTCTTTACTGGGCTGAAATTTTAAAACCACGTCCTACTCAGCAGCAATTCCTAGAGCTCTCGTTGTGTCTGTTCATGCTATTGCCTGGGTATTTTCACAATCAGCTTTAGCATGTCAGGATCTGAGTTTTTCTTTCAATGGTATTGAAAAATAAAAATGAAAATATTTCATTTTCTGCCATTTCACAATCAGTAATAATGAGGTTCCCTTCCCTTAAATCATAGTTGGCATTTCGAATGTTTTGTCTTAGGAAACTAGAAGAATTTACATTCTATCATCTGTAGACTCGTTTGAAGAAAAGAATCACATAGGAGATAGTTTTTATATTCTCAGGTGCATTTAATAAATTAGATTAATTGTTTACAAAATTGTATCATGAAATCTATGGGAGTTGTTGCAAGTTGTATAATTTTTTGGAAACATTCAACTTAGGTTTCTGAAAGCAACTACATCCTTTTGCTCCAAGGCAGAATTAGATTGCATTAAGCATAAGAGAGTTGGTTCTTATATTGCTCCTGCAATTAAGGCCCGTAGAGCTACCAGCCTTAGCCTTGGCTGCACCCTGGAACCCCAGGCACCTTTACAAAACCCTGATGCCTGGGCAGCATTGCCGGAGAAGATTCTGATCTAATTGATTGGAGCACTGGAATTTGTAAAACCTCCCTGCGTTACTCTAACATGCACTAAATCTGACTAAAGAAATCAGTTCAAGGCACTTTATTATGATTACAGATGAAGCGCCTCAGTATTGAATTCTTCCTAATTTTCCCCTTCCTTTGCGATGAGTTTCTTTGAAACTAATAACCTTAACTGTAGTTTTTTTGTCTTCGTATTTGCAAAGTTAAGTCAAAAGTCAATACCATCAAATTGGAGACTATTATTCTAAGTGAAGTAACTCAGGAGTGGAAGACCTAACATTGTATGTTCTCACTCATAAGTGGTAGCTAAGTTATGAGGATGCAAAGGCATAAGAATGATATAATGGACTTTGGAGAGAATCTTAGATGACTCAAAAAAAATTAGAAGATTTTATTCCTAAAATTACATTATTTAGAATTAAAGTTCTTGGGCTGGTGCTAATTGAATGAGTGAAATATCATTTAATATCCTTCTTAATAACATTAGCGGAATGTCTATTTTCTCAGAAAAAGAGTTATATCCAAAAAGAAGTATTCTCTTTGAGAATTGAAAATCAGGTTGGGATAAACAAATACCAAGTCAGGGCATGATTTACGTAACCCAGGTGTTTGTGAGACACCTCTTACCCTTGCACCGACAGGGGGATTTCTGAGACATATATTCATATAACATTGTTTCTTCAAGAAGATACATTGTATAAACATCTATTCCATTAAGGTACCACCTAAAAATCTACCACGTCATACTCTTATTCAGTAAGTGGCAGGCGATAGAGCTGGAACCAGCTCATCTTTCATTTTCCCATGAGCCTGGGAATGTATTCCTGAGAATGCTTTTCTCTCCTCTATGTAGAAGAGGGTCTTTGGGACAGTGTATGGCATGGGCGTAGGCTCACATGTGATTGTGTTTTTTTATTGCACCCTTTGCAGCTGAGTGGTAAGGTTGGAGGAGAATTTATCAAGTAGTGAACCGCTCAACACCTTGTAAATGAAAGTATGACAAGTATAGCAAGGTGCCTAGAATAATTTTGGGTATAACAGCAGGCAGGCATAGGCATGAAAGGATGTATTAATTACCAGTTGGTAAAAGGTTGAAGTGAGAGAGGGTATGAACAGTGAATTAGATCTCCTTTTCAATTTTTCCTATAGTCGATCCCATGGACTCGTGATGCAGAAATAGAGAATCTGCTCTAACTACCGTAAGCAGGGGCAAGAAGGTAAAGAACATTCCATTTCAGACTGCTAGATTTTGGCACAGATAATTAAAATGCAATTACACAGTTAAAAAAAAATCCAGATTGTAAGCCTAAGGTCATTTAACTTGAGAAAGGTCCTTTTAAAATAAAGAACTACTGAGAAGTATTTTATGGAGAAAGCAGGGTGCAGGGACTTGGCCCGGGAAATCGTTCATGTACCTGATTTGCTCCTTAGTCAAAAAGGGACAATAATATCTGTTCTGTTTTTTCACAGGCTTGTTGAGAAGCAAGTAGGATGAGGCACATGGAGGCACCTTGTGACAACAAGACATGAAAATCCTACCCGGTGGCTTGATAGGCAGGATCCTAAAACAGTACTCAAGGTTTTTCACCCTAATCCCTGGGACTATGAATAAGATGAGATATCATACCCTTATTACGCTACCTTACATGGCAAAAAGGATTTATCAGTTACCTTTGAGTTAATCAGAAACCTATCTGGTGATTATAATCTAATAACACATATTCTTTTTTTTTTTTTTTTTTGAGACAAAGTCTCAAGTCTCAGTCTGCCACCAGGATGCCAGGATGGAGTGCAGTGGTGAAATCTTGGCTCACTGCAACCTCCACCTCCTGGGTTCAAGCAATTCTCCTGTCTCAGCCCCCTGAGTAGCTAGGATTACAGGTGCCTGCCATCACACCCGGCTATTTTTTTTTTTTTTTTAAGTAGAGATGTGGTTTCACCATGTTGCAGGCTGGTCTTGAACTCCTGACCTCAGGTGATCTGCCCACCTCAGCCTCCCAAACGGCTGGGATTATAGGCATGAGCCACTGCACCTGGCCTAATCACACAAACTCTTTAAAGACAGAGCTTTTTCTGGCTGGTGGCTGAGGTATCAGAGAGATTGATACCAAAAGGACATAAAGGAGCCACGTGACAGGGAATGTGGGTGGCTGTGGGAGCTGAGAGCGGCCCTCTGCTGACAGCCAGCAGGGAAACAGGACCTCAGTCCTACAACCACCTGAAACTGAGTTAGCACAACAACCTGAACGAGCTTGGACTCCTTCTGTTCCCTGGAACTTCTGGATAAGTGCCTAGTCAGGCTAATGCCTTCATTTCCGCCTTGTAAAACCTAAAGCAAAGATTACAATGGAACTCACCCTAACTTCAGACCTACGGAGCTGAGTGCTGTTTTAAGCTGGTAAATTTGTGGCAGTTTGTTACACAGCAATACAAAACTAATATGTTATTATTAATTTGAAATCTTTTAAAATGAGTCTACTTTTAAACTATGGAAAATGGAGCTTGAAGACATTGGCAGACAGATTCATGCCTTACTCTTAATAGCTAAGATTCTACCACAGTTACAGATATAGAATTAGAGTGATAGTTACTATTAATTTTGATGTTGGCCAAGGATCCCTTGCCTAGCTTTATATTTCTGGTAGGTGGAGAATAATAAATAAAAAGTCTTCCTAATGCAAATCTGTTTGGAAGGGAATTAAAAATGCCTTCTCTTGGCTTGTTTTAGATGTCAATGTGGCTTCACTTTGGTTTCTGTTATATATCAGGTTCTTCTTTCTTTCTTTTATTTAAAGAAGTGCTATGAAGAAGTTTGTCCCAGAGCAAGAAAAGACCAAAAACTAAGAGACTCTAAAAAAGTTCCCAAACCCCCAATTTGCTTTTCTCACAACCACCTACTAGCCAAGACAAAGTAAGGATCAAAGAAATGCTAATTATATTATATTTACACAGGTGGAAGATTTCAATGTTCTAGCTACAATTTTAAGGTCAAGAACAGTCAGCATCAAATAATTCAAATGGAAATAGGGCATTTACTGAGCATTTACTGAGTTTCCAGTGGTGATAAAAACACAAAGCTTCATTGATACCCAAACCTTGGAACATGATACCTTTTCAATTCTGTTTTCCTGAGACTTCTTAAAGTAGATGGTGGGAATCCCAAGTTCAGAGGCAGCTATCCACTGCAGGGTGGCTCGGAGCTCGGCATCCGGACACTCTGGCTCCAGGTCAAAGTTGATCACCAGCAGGCTCCTCTGGGGGCTGGCTGTTCCCATGGGCAGTCCAGATGCAGGCGCTGGGCACAGACACAACCACAGCCTTATCCCTCTTTCCAAAGGGAGAGCCCAGGCAATTGTGTGTCAAAAGTATGGAAAGGTGGCTTACCCTCTATGCTTTCTGACTGTCCTTTAAGAATCTCCTTTTCTTCTAGTAATTCACTTTGGGAGAAAACAACAGTATATGATTGGTAATGTTTAGAAGAATAAGCTGTAAATGAAAGATGAGGCGATGGGTCTTACTGATCTAAAGGCTTCTGAAGTTCATTCTGGATTTATTGTTTTTGTAGAGTGGAGTAATGCTGGGAAAATACCAATGTGGCTATTATGTAGGATCACTGGGTCTGCAATAAATGTCCTCCTCCAACAACAACAGGCCAGATAACTCAAGTTACTTTA
Source organism: Papio anubis (assembly GCF_008728515.1). Taxonomy (NCBI): domain Eukaryota; kingdom Metazoa; phylum Chordata; class Mammalia; order Primates; family Cercopithecidae; genus Papio; species Papio anubis. Next base: position 111,773,456 of record NC_044985.1, read on the forward strand.
GTTAGGATAGCTGGTGTGGGAGACTGAGAGATGCATCCTTCTCTTCTCTTCAACCTCCTTACCATAAACCTTCATAGGTTTAAACAATCAAAGAGAGATTTTGTGGGTAACTGTTCTGATTTGGAGATTTATTCTTCCGCATTTTACTTTCATGTTAATGAATCATATGTTCCCATCTTGTCACTATGTTTTTTTTTCTATACTACAATAGCAACCTAGCTTTTATTTTATTTAAAAAATAATTTTACAGGTATACGGTTCTTTGATCTGAAATAAGAAAAAAGACAACTGGCTGGGTGTGGTGGCTCACGCCTGTAATCCCAGCACTTTGGGAGGCCGAGGCGGGCGGATCACAAGGTCAGGAGATCGAGACCATCCTGACTAACATGGTGAAACCCCGTCTCTACCAAAAATACAAAAAATTAGCCGGGCGTGGTGGCAGGCACCTGTAGTCCCAGCTACTCGGGAGGCTGAGGCAGGAGAATGGCGTGAACTCAGGAGGCGGAGTTTGCAGTGAGCTGAGATCACGCCACTGCACTCCAGCCTGGGCGACAGAGCAAGACTCCATCTCAAAAAAAAAAAAAAGAAAAAAGAAAAAGAAAAAAGACAACCAACAAACTGCAGAACTTACATTTGACAGAAAAATATCTCAATTAAAAATTTTCTTTTTCTTTCTTTTTATTGGGGAAGTGTAGTAGGCTGGGTGGTTTAGAATGAGGGACTCATAACTGAAGTATTTCATTAGATATGGTAGAGTTCAATATCGGAGGTGTTTTCATATGGTGTGTACTTATTACAGAGCCTTGCACGTAGTGGGAGGACTTGGTAAATGTTTCTAAAGTAAGAACATATGGCCAGCAGCTGAAAGGAAGTGGCTATCCTGGGAAGCCTGTGGTTGTCCTATATTTTTGTCGTGTCTAGAAATTGGAGTACAGGAGCCCTTAAAAATGTGTTGTTTGATGTTAGACAATTCTCTCATTCTGTTACTGCTAAGATATGGCTGAAAAATTCCATTGCGTTCCTGATGTTAAGAGAAAGAGTATAGTAATTCTTTCATTCATACATATTTATTTGCAGAAATGTTAATTTTTCAAGGATCTAGATTTTCTTCTAGATCTCTATGCAAGTGACATTGAGGGTATGACAAATGGGAGGCACAGTTTCTGCTGTTTTGGATGCTGACCATGGAGGTGATTTCTTGGCTTTCTTAGAATACAAATTTTCCCTGGGGTCATAGGCTCATAGGCTCATACTGCAGAGAAAGTTGGGAAAAGTAGCTAAATAAATGTTTCCTGAAAGAGAAAAATAAATTTACCCCAAGGTAGTTTTTGTTTGTTTGTTTTGGTTTTTGGTTTCTCCTTAAAACAAAACAAAACAAAACAACAAGATAATGTGTATGTTTATCTCCACTGAATAATGGCTGTGTGGAGCAACAAAAGATGCACCGTCACCCTCAATCACTGAGGAACACACCTGGTTAAATGGTGAAATAAAAGTGCTGTAGTTATAGATAGTGATGGAGAGAATAGGTCAGGGAGCAACTTTAGCCTACACTTACTTATCATTGTTCTGAAATTTCAGAAATCTCCAAATCATAAGCTAAATCAGAATGGTCAAAAATAGATTTCGATCATTTTAATTTTCCAGAATAACCACATATTCTAGAAGTACTCCTGACCTCATGTTGCCCTCTCTTTCTGCGGCATATTTTAAGATGCATGTACTTCCTAGAAGTACTCGTCCTTCTCTAAGTCCTTTTTTCCTTTGGTCTTAAGGAAGTCCCCATATTGTGGAGAGCATAGTCACTGGGTGAGAATGACACATATCCATCATGACAACCATTTAATATTAGACACATTTAGTAGTGATAATCCCAGGTTTCTACATGTAAAGGAAAAGTCATTCACATTTGATTTTACTGAAGTGATGATGTTTCACAGTGAAGACTATTGAGTAGTCTTCTTTAGTTGGCATGGTATAATTTAAATGGATTTTTGCTTCTGTTTCTAGGTAGGCAAAATGACATACACTTCAGATTATATTGATAAGTTTTATCTGAAATAATTATTCCACAGGGGGCAGATCTGAAACCCAGAAAGCAGGTGGTGGCAGGGCAGGGCCTATTCTAGGCTTGAATTCTTGCTCCAGTGACATGGAACCACAGCAGTACAGACACGATGAGGTCAGTGGTTGGGCACACCCTGAATGATCAAAATGGATTGCCAGATGGAATTGGAGTAGTGGTCTCACAATCACTGCATCTCAGTGGCTACTTACTTAATCATGGGAGAAGATGGCATGCTTTCCTGATAAATGTCCAGGTCCATAATGCCAAGACTGCTAGTGGCACTACTGTTGCCATTGCTGACAAAGCAAAAGTTTACATATTAATGCCCATCTCCAGCCCCTAACATGCTGCTGACAGTGATGTTCCATTGTTGTACAAGCTCCTTCCTTTGGTCCCCAGAAGAATATCGCTTTGTGCCTAGGACACCTCAATTAATATTTATTTCTGACCAAATTAAGAGAAATCATAATGAGACATAAGCCTAACAAGCTCAGCAGATACTAATAATACTACTAATAATTTGTGAATAATACTAAGTTGTGATACCACTTTTTGAAGTGGTATCACAGCTGGTAGATCACACCCAGGGGATAACAATCAGTATGCCTCATTTCTTCATTCTAGTTACAGCGAAGGTATTTATCTATTGGCAAGAGATTTCTTGCTGCTGGGGACACCTGCAGAGATGAAGGAACTTCTGAAAACATGGGCTGGCAGAAACCAGTTTTGACAGAAACCAGTGGACTCATGTTCTCCCTTTGCCATTTGGGGGATTTTCTCAGGGACATTCCATAGGATTTCATAGGCTAAGCATCTGGCTTGTTATTTTCCTATGAGACTACAGAACCCCAAGCACAAAGCTGGGCAGTGTCAATGTTTTATTGGTCCTTTATCTTACAATCTTCAAGAAAGAGCAACACCTGGTACCTTTTTTTATTGTAGAGAAGGAGGACCCAGATTGCATCATTTTCATAGGCTGCACAATCAACATATGGTCTAGTTACTAGCCTGGAACTTACTGACTGAAACACAGCAAAGTTGAGCCAATTTTTAGGCTCTGTTTGTGCTTGTGAAATGATATATATCCAATTTTACCAAACCACTCAGTCTCCTCACACCTTCTCTGTTTCCAGTGACGTCTCTTTCAAGCAAGGCTTTCAAAGGGTGAGTGGTGGTGCATCGTGTAGTGGGACAGTTTGCTCCTGAATATACCAAGAGTAGATGGTACTCTAAGAGTAGAAAATATCAACTGGATGCCTTCAATTTTAAATTCTTGTCTTAGCTTTTGAGGGGGACATCAGATATATTCACATATTGAAACCTGATGACTCAAAATTGCACTGGAGGTAATCAACCCTGTAAACCTTACTGTTGAGTCCAAAGATTCGAGTTCTCTTTGCTTTTTGTTTCTATCTTGTAATACTTTCCACTAGTTTTAGAAGTTTTGACAAACCGTTTAACATTGTGAAATGTTAAGTCTAAACAGACTAAACTCCCAGAAATAAAACTTTCCAAGAGTCATACATACACCCAGATGCTGATCCCATTTTCCAGTCGGCCTCTGCAAAGCCTGCGGTCCAGTATCAAATGAGATTTTGGGCAGAAACACAGGGAGTCTTTTTTTTTTTTTTTTTTTTTTTTGAGACGGAGTCTCGCTCTGTCGCCCAGGCTGGAGTGCAGTGGCCGGATCTCGGCTCACTGCAAGCTCTGCCTCCCAGGTTCACGCCATTCTCCTGCCTCAGCCTCCCGGGTAGCTGGGACTACAGGCGCTCGCCACATCACCCAGCTAGTTTTTTGTATTTTTTAGTAGAGACGGGGTTTCACCGGGTTAGCCAGGATGGTCTCGATCTCCTGACCTCGTGATCCACCCGCCTCGGCCTCCCAAAGTGCTGGGATTACAGGCTTGAGCCACCGCGCCCGGCCAGGGAGTCTTTTAGAGGTTCCACCTCAACGGGGAATAGTTTTTAGTTAATGTCTCTGGATTGGCTTGAGCCCTTCCAGATCTGATGTCTCCTAATCTCCTCTCTGGCTTTGTGGGAGGAACCATACAGAGGCAGGGGAGATGGAGGGAGGAACAGTCAGGCCAAACAATAGAACACAGTGTGGAAACACTTGCCTCGTGTAAACCCAGCCTGTGTTGCATCTGAAATACAAACGAACCAGAGGCAGAGCATCAAACACACCAGGTGTAAAAGCAGCTCACCATGGAAAAAAATTTTCAGTTGTTATCACAGAATGTACTAGCTGGGGCTTGCAGGGAAGGGAACGCAGCTCATTCTTAATCACGGCCAATGAAATTTAAGCCATAACTGGATGTTAAGATACCTCTCAGCACACAAATCATGACACGCAGGCACCTTGACATAGTGGGAACTTTCCTTTTTTTGTTCTCTCCTCCTCTCTTTATTAGAGACCCTTTGCAGAGAACCATTAAAGTGCATTTTTTAGAATCTGTGTTGAGACCAATTTCCCTGGGAAGTCAAGGGAAGAGCAGGTACCTCATGGATCGCTCACTGAGCTGCAGAAAGCTACTTGTGTCATCTGGGTTGTCCTCCTCATTGGCAAGCTGGGTCCAGCTGCCTGTGCTCTCCTCACTGCTGCTTGGAGGGTTGGGGGACTCATCGGGGGCTCTGGCTTCTGTGGAGGCTTCAGTCTGTGGTACATCTCTGGCATCAAGGCTATCACTGTAGAGGGCAGGATATTATTACCAAGAGAGGCAGCACACACACACACACACACACACACAGAAACTTCACAGAGCCACTTTGTAGAGTCCCAATAAACAGGATGTCACTGGACACAGGCAGAGTCTCCCTGAGCTGATCCTTCTGCTGGTTCTCCAGGTACCATTTGCCTTTTCAGGATTACTCCCCATCAGCCAGCTTTTCCATCTCTTCTATTAATCTCTGTCTACTGACTCCCTCCAATCATTTGAAAAACAGGTTGAATGTATGTAGCCTGGCCTATACACAAAAGAATTATCGAGGGACAATGGTGTTTAAAAAGAAGATACACAAAGCATTCACCCCAGAGATTATGACTCAGCGTTTCTGGAAGGAGGCTCACAAATCTGCATTTGCATCCATCACTCCTGGTTGATTCTAACGCAAGAGGATCATTAGAAAAATACCTGCCCCGTTTCTGGTGATTTTTACCAAGTCATTTTGCACTGACTTGGTAAAAAGCAAGATGCTTCTATATTTTGATATACATATCCTCTGTATTTTGCACTTGCACTGTATTTTGTGCTGTGTTTTACCCCATCTCATCCCTTTGAAACCCCTGATTTATATCAGCACCACTCTTTTGAGCACTTGAATTTTTAGACCAAGGAGCTTGCCAGAGCATTTAACCCTTGATCTGACAGGCCTTTGTTCTAGAAACTTCTCCTCCCCGGCCTCCTGTGAATTTCTGTCTCTCTGATCCCTTCTTGCCTGGAACCCAGTTCTCTGTTTTCCCTTTAAGTGTAGTTATAGCTGACTTTGATTTCCTGTCCTCCTTTCCACAGTCGGTTCCTAAGCAATCTCATCTACTTGCCTGTCTGTGAAAATAGCTTCCAAGTCTGGATCCCAGTCAGGACCCTTCTAGATTCTGGGGCTCTTTTATCATTGGGTCTTCTGCATAGCTCATTAACATCTCGAAATCAATACATCTAAAATGAAGTCTAATTGCCTTCCCACCCTCTTCCCGGGCTTCTTATTTCCATTGACTTTTCTGAGTGCCTAGGCTTAAAATCTTGCAGGCTTCCAATTTCTTCTCTTTGCCCTTTACATTTAATGAATTTCTATGTTCATTCAGTTCCAACTCTAAAGTATCTTTTACTTACTCACTCATCCCTGTCTCCGTGTACATGAAATTATTAGGTTGGTGCAAAAGTAATTGCGGTTTTTGCAATTACTTTTAATGGCAAAACCCTCAATTACTATTGCACCAACATAATCCTTCAATTTGTCTTTCTAAATTGCTAGAATTCCAGATTCGGAAGGAAGACTTCCTGTAGATGAAGATCCAGAAGCCCAGTGAGATTGGAGGGCTTATCCTGAAACAGGAGTTGGTACTAGGCATTTAGACCTTGAGTTTTGCGATCGGTGGGCATCGCACTACTTGTGCTTGCCAGGACTATATTGCACCAGCCTTCCAACGGTTGTGCCTCAACTAGTCATCCACTTTCAAAACCTTCTTAACCCTGGTGCCAGATTAAAGTTCCTAAAGCATATTGTTGGTTGCTCTCGTGAGGAGCCTTCAGGAACTTCCTGAAGCCAAACTCTATATGTCATGGCCTTCCCCTGCTTACCAAGTTTCATGTGCCTCAACCCTAATCACTACTAAACAAACAAAACTATCTACTGTTTTTCAAAAATGCAGGGATTTCTTGCCTCCCAGCCTTCGCCTAGCTGAGTCCTCTGACCAAATGGTGGAGAAGTGTGTTTGAGCACACTTTCTGCCATCCAACTGCTGTAGATTCCTGTTCCACGACTCGTCACCTGTTCAACTTAGGTAAGTTAATAAATTTCTCCAAGAAAAGTAATAACATCTCATAAAGGTTTTTGGAAGATATAAATTAGAAAAAAATTCATTTAATGCATTTAGCTTAGTGCCTGTATATAAGTATCCAATAAGTATTCCTCCTTATTAATAAATTATATAATTCATTAAGTCTACTAACATGCTTTTTTAAAGAATCATAAGTCTAATAACACGCTTTTTTGATCTTTGCTTCTCACTACTCCTCAAGCCTCAGCCAAGACACTCCCACCTCCCCAAGGCATTTCTCAATCTCCTTAGCTGGAGCTCTCTCCCTTGAATGGTTGAAGTACTCTATTTGTTTTTCTTTCTTTTTGGTGAAATGGAAAGCTTCCTGACTCACATTCTGGTCCATACAGTTATTTGTGTATATATTCATTATTAAGAATTTTTGCACTTTTTTGTATTTTAAGAACAGAGCTGTGAACACATAAACTGTTCTTCGGATGAATATGTTATTGCTAAAAGTATCTAGTTTTATAAGTAGAGCCACACTCTCAGTCTACAGAGCTCCACTTGTTAAGTTGTAAACTGTGGAAGATCTGAGATGTTGCACTACTTGCAAGCTAATAGTTGTTTTTTGTTTGTTTGTTTGTTTGAGACAAAGTCTTGCTCTGTTGCCCAGGCTGAAGTGCAGTAGCGTGATCTCGGCTCGCTGCAACCTACGCCTCCCAGATACAAGCAATTCCCCTGCCTCAGCCTCCCAGGTAGCTGGGATTACAGGCATGTATCACCACGTCTGGCTAATTTTTTTACTTTTAGTAGAGATGGGTTTTGCCATGTTGGCCAGGCTGGTCTCGAACTCAAGTGATCTGCACTCCTGAGCCTCCCAAAATGCTGGGATTACAGGCATGAACCACCGCGCCTGGCCTTTAGGGTTAATATACAATCACCCTTTAATTCAGGTGTCAGTGCCCTTTGCTCAGAAAACTCCGAGTGTACAGAAATGTAAATAAGTTTATGGAAATTTCTCTGCAGACTATTTACAGGGTCATCAAAAACTAACAGTATTTATGTTTTTGGCATTAACAGACATAAATGACTACAAACAAAAAACAACAGCATATTTTGCTATTGACAATGAAAATAGAGTCACTTGATCTAGTAGATGCTGGAATGCTTTACTCCAGGCCATGGTACCCTGACTGTGGAGAACACAGGCTGCTGACTATACACACTGGGAATTACCCTCAGTGAAGGAATTGTCTTGCCAAGGTTAGACCCTTTCCCAGTGAGGATCCTAATGTCTGGCTAATACAGAGATACAAAAGCCCACTCCTTGCTTCCATTTGCATCAAAACTGACAGACCATCCCATCTTCAGGGTTTCCTGCAGGATGTGCCAAGGCCTCAGTTGCAAACACATTTGGGGAGGACCTCTCCTCTTGGCCAATCTTGCCTTTCTCACTTCCTTACATGTGTATGCACGTATTTCTGCAGAGAAGTCCCTGACAAATTATCTGCCTGCAATTCTCCCTCTCAGAGTCTGTGCCCAGGGAATACAACCTAAGACAGGTGGCCTCTTTCATTGAAAATAAAATATTGGCTACAGAAAGGTCTATATAATTTTCCTCAATCTTAGAATTAGTACTGTTATCCCTTCTCTGAGAATGGTTATATTTTAAAAATTTAAAAAAGTTCTCATATAGAGAGCAGAGTTTCAAATGCATAACTTTTTGAATGTGATTAAAAATCTTCTTTTTGGTGTATGAACTTGTCACCCCAGGAATTTTACAAAAGGTTTTGGATGTTTGCTCCTGACAGTCCTTCTCACAGCATTCTGGGTAGGTTTGGCATTAAGGTGTGGTTATTTCTAATATGCTATGCTGCTAACACTTTGTGAAAGAAGGTCCTTGCTTGGTTTTTTCCTTTTGAAATATTGAGATTTTTCCAAATCGTGCAAGGGGGAAGGAGGAGAATGGTGCAGCCAAAGAGGCAGCATGGACTTAAATTCAAATGAAAGAAAAGTTCATTGATGACAAATGGAAGTAATACACATATTCCCAACACAGTGCAAATGAGCCAAGGACCAGATACAAAGGAGAAGGTTCCCAAACCATTCATTTGCCTAGTTAAAAAGTCATTTCCTGGACCAATTTCTTACTAAGTTAGAATCTCCTGTTATTAGAAACATTTATTCCAGGCTATTTCTTACTAAAGAAGTTAAATCTCAGTGATTGACATCCAATACCCTTATTAAAAAATGAGTCTGTTAGTGTATTTTACTTTATCTCAATTTCATGCTCTATTTAAAGTAAATCTTACGTTCCACGTCACATAACTAGGAATTCAGAATGAATAATCGTTATCCACAACACTAGTTTTCATTTTCTTTTGAGAGAAATGTATAGTTCTGCTCATTAGTGAATAATGCACAGAGGTGTTGTGCAGATGCATGCAGATGGCTTCCTTCTTATCTTACATGTCATCCACAGAGATTCAGGAGACTACGTCATATCAAATTCCACCACAGAATCTAATCTCTGAGTTGGCAGAGATTTCAGAGACCATCGAGCCTGTAATTTCCATTAGGGTTCACTCTTTTTTCTTTTTTTGGTGAGATGGAGTCTTGCTCTGCTGCCCAGGCTGGAGTGCAGTGGCGCAATCTCGGCTCACTGCAAGCTCCACCTCCCGGGTTCACACCATTCTCCTGCCTCAGTCTCCTGAGTAGCTGGGACTACAGGTGCCCACCACCACGCCCGGCTAATTTTTTTTTTTTTTCTTAGTAGAGACGGGGTTTCACCCTAGTCTCGATCTCCTGACCTTGTGATCCGCCCACCTCGTTCTCCCAAAGTGCTGGGATTACAGGCATGAGCTACTGCGCCCGGCCAGGGTTCACTCTTGATGTTGCATGTTCTATAGGCTTTAACAAATGTATAACGACTAATATCACACAGCATAAGTTCAGTGCCCTAAAAATCCTCTGTGCTCTACCTATTCATCCTTCCTGCCCTCTAACCTCTGACAACCACTGATCTTTTTATTGTCTCCATAGTTTTGCCTTTTTCAGAATGTCATATAGTTGGAATTATATAGCATGTAGCATCTTACAATTGGCAACATTTGGCCAGGTGTGGTGGCTCACAGCTGTAATTCCAGCACTTTGGGAGGCCAAGGCGGGCAGATCACCTGAGGTCAGGAGTTCGAGACCAGCCTGGCCAACATGGCAAAATCCTGTCTCTACTAAAAGTACAAAAATTATTTGGCTGGGCGTGGTGGTTCACACCTGTAGTCCCAGCACTTTGGGAGGCTGAGGAGGGTGGATCACGAGGTCAGGAGATGGAGACCATCCTGGCTAACATGGTGAAAACCTGTCTTTACTAAATATACAAAAAATTAGCCAGGCATGGTGGTAGGCGCCTGTAGTCCCAGTTACCTGGGAGGCTGAGGTAGGAGAATCACTTGAACCCACAAGGTGGAGGTTGCAGTGAGTCAAGATGGCGCCACTGCACTGCACTCCAGCCTGGGAGACAGAGTGAGACTCCATCTCAAAAAAAAAAAAAAAAAAAAGATTGACAACATTTAATAACATGCATTTAAGCATTTAAGATGCCTCTGTATCTTTTCATGGCTTGATAGTTCTTTTTTGTTAGGGCTGAATAAAATTCTATTGTTTGGATGTACCACAGTTTATCCATTTACCTACTGAAGAATCCCTGGTTGCTTCTAAGTTTTGGCAATTCTAACTAAAGCTACAATAAACATCTGTGTGCAGGTTTTTATATGGGCATAAGTGTTCAACGTATTTGGGTAAATACCAAGGAGCAGGATTGCTGGGTTGTATGCTAAGAGTATCTAGTTTTGTAAAACACTCCCCAAATGTCTTCAAAAGTGGCTGCTTCATTTTGCATTCCAATCAGCAATGAATGAGTTTCTGTTGCTCCACATCTTTGCCAGCATCTGGTTTTGTCAGTATTTTGAATTTTGGGGTTCTAATACATATGTGGTGGTATCTGATTGTTTTGATTTGCAAGTCCCTAATGACAAAATGTTGAGCATCTTTCTATATGCTTATATGCTATCCGTACATGTTCTTTGGTGAAGTGTCTCTTCAGGTCTCTTGATCATTTTTCAAGTTTTGTATTATCTTTAATGGACAAATAATAATTGTATCTATGTATGGGATACAATACAATAATTTGATATATGTATACACTGTGGGATGATTAAATCAGGGTAATAAGAATATCCACCATGCCAAATGTTTATTATTTATTTTTGATGAGAACATTTAAAACCTTCTCTTTTAGCTATTTTGAGATATATATGTTATTATTAACTGTAGTCACCTTTCTGTGCAATAGAGCACCAGAACATGTTCTGTCTAACTGTAGCTTTTTGCCTATTGACAAGAATATTCCTTTCTCTGTCCACCTCCCCCAGTCCCCAGCCTCTGGAAATCATAATTTTACTCTCTCTTTCTATGAGTTTGACTTTTTAAGATTCCATACGTAAGTGAGATCAGACTGTATTTGTCTCTGTGTTTGGCGTGTTTCATTTAACATAAAATCCTCTAGGTTCATTCATGTTGTCACAAATGACAGAATTTCCTGATTTCAAAATATACTACAAAGCAATAATAATTAAAACAGGATGGTAATGGCATAAAAACAGACACACTGACCAATGATATAGGATAGAGAGTCCAGAAATAAGCCGACATATCTATGATCAACTGATTTTTGACAAAGGTGCCAAAAACACACAATGAAGAAAGGATAGTCTCTTCAATAAATGGTGTGGAAAAACTGGATATCCACATACAGAAGACTAAAAAGGGACCCTTTTCTTACCTCTTACATAAAAATCAACTAAAAATGTATTAAATACTTAAATGTAAGGACTAAAACTATAAAACTACTAGAAGAAAACATAGCTGAAAAACTCCATGACATTGCTCATTTTTAAATCAGTTTATGTTGTTGAGTTTTAAGAGTTCTTTGTATATTTTGGGTAATAGTCTTTTATTAGATATGTATTTAGAAATATTTTCTCCCAATCTGTGGCTTGTCTTCTCATTCTCTTGTCAGTGTCTTTCACAGAGCAAAAGTTTTTAATTTTAATAAAGTCTATCTTATCAAGCCTTTCTTTTATAGATTGTGCCTTTGGTGTATCTAAAATGTCATTGCCATACCCATGATCCATCTAGATTTGTCTCCTACATTATCTTCTAGGAGTTTTTTTTTTTTTTCCTGAGACAGAGTCTTGCTTTGTCACCCAGGCTGGAGTGCAGTGGTGTGATCTCGGCTCACTGCAACCTCTACCTCCCAGGTTCAAGAGATTCTCCTGTCTCAGCCTCCTAAGTAGCTGGGATTATAGGCGCATCACCACACCCAACTAATTTTTGTATTTTTAGTAGAGATAGCATTTCACCATGTTGGCTGGACTGTCTCAAACTCCTGACCTCAGGTGATTCACCCGCCTTGGCCTCCTAAAGTGCTGGAATTACAGGCTTGAGCCACTGTACCCGGCCATTCCAGGAGTTATATAGCTTTGTGTTTACATTTAGGTCTGTGATCCATTCGTGTTATTTTTTGCAAAGGGTGTAATGTCTGTGTCTAGATTCATTTTCTTTGGCATGTAAATGTCCAGTTGTTTCTGTACTGTTTGTTGAAAAGACTATCTTTTCTTCAATATATTGTGTTTGTTTCTTTGTCAAAGATCCATTGACTGTATTTGTGAGTGTCTATTATTTGGCTCTCTGTTCTGTTCCATTGATTGATTTATCAATTCTTTTGCCAATACGACACTATCTTGATTACTATAGCTGTAAAGTAAATCATTGTGTCAGGTAGTCTCAATCCTCTGACTTTGTTCTTCCTCTTCAATCTTGTGTTCAAAATTCTTGGTCTTTTGGTCTCCTTATAAACTTTGGAATTAGTTTGTTGATATCTGCAAAATAATTTGCTGGAATTTTGATTGGGATTGCAATGAATTATAGATTCAGTTGGGAAGAACTGACATCTTGACAATATCGAATCTTCCTATTAATGAATAGCCTTTACTGTTGAAGGAATTTTTGCTGGATAAAGTATACTAGGCTGACAGTTTTTTTCTCCTTCAGCGTAGTATAGTTGTCATGCTTTGTCTTTTATCTTACATTGTTTCTGATAAGAAATCTGCAGTTTTTATTTGTGCTCCTTAGTATGTAATTTTTTTTCTCTGGACTGCTTTTAAGATATTTCTTTACGATTTGTTTTTAATAATTTGATTATCATGTGCCTTGATGTGATTTTCTTCTGTTGATCATGCTTAGAGTTCATTATATTTCTTAATCTGTCAGTTTATAACTTCCATCAAATCTTATATTCATGGGTACCTTTAAATCTTTCAGCATATTTATAAGAGATATTTAAAGTCCTTGTCTGCTAATTTCATCTTCTCTGTAATTTCTGGATATGTTTCTTTTGATGATTATACTCCTTATTATGAGTGATATTTTACCTCTTCTTTGTGTAGCATTTTTTTGCTTGGATGTTACATTGCAAGTTTATGTTGTTGAGTACTAGATTTTGTCATCTTTTCTTTAAACAATGTTGAACTTTATTCTAGATTAAATTAGTTTCAGCTCAGCTTGATCTTTTTGATGTTTGCTTTTAAGTTTTGTTAGAATAAGTGTAGATTAGCCTTTATTTTTAGGGCTAGTTTAGCCTTAATTCTATGATGTGATCTTTTTAGGGTCTCTACTAAGTACTGTGTGTATGTAAGATGGATTCTTCACTCTGGCTAGTTGGGACTAAACATCTTCTAGTACTATGTGAGCTTGTGGCATTGTTCAGCTTACAACTCTCTAGCGTCATGGGGCTGTACCTATGCATGCATGCCTCACTGCTCAGCAACAGGTCGAGGGGCTTCCTCTGCAAGTTCCTCTTCTTTCTCTGCATATCTGCCTCTAGTCCATGTCTCCTCACCTCGCTGTGCCCACTGAACTCTGCTCAGGATTTCCCTGTTTGCACTATTGCCTGAAAAGGCAATCCAGATAGAAAGTGAGGGCAATTATAAGGCTAATTATGTTTGTTTTCCTTTGCTCAATGTGCTGTTTGTCATACAATGTATGAAAACAGTTGTTTAATTCTGCCCATTAAAAAAATTATTCATGGATGGGCCAGGCACAGTGGCTCATGCCTGTAATCCCAGCATTTTGGGAGGCAGAGACAGGTGGATCACTTGAGGTCAGGAGTTCAAGACCAGCCTGGCCAACATGGTGAAACCCCATCTCTACTAAAAATACAAAAGATAAATTAACCGGGTGTGGTAGCATGTGCCTGTAATCCCGGCTACATAGGAGGCTGATGCAGGAGAATGGCTTGCAACTGGGAGGCAGATATTGCAGTGAGTTGAGATCATACCACCGCACTCCTGCCTGGGTGCAGGGCGAGACTCCATCTCAAAAAAAAAAAAAAAAAAGAAAAAATTCACGGATGGAGGGCAAGTTGAGTTTCAATAACTTCATTGTGAATAGAAACAGAAGTTCTTTCACATTTATCTTTAAAGCTCTCTCTGCAGGTATGCCATTGTGGTTTTGATTTCAATAATTCATATGTTTTTCTATCTAATGGTTTTTAATTTCAATTATTATACTTTTCATCTTTGTAGTAGTATTTGATTGATTTTTATATCTACCCTATTCTATTCTGATGGTGGTTTGTTTCTTGCTTCTATTTTGTATGTCTCATTTTTTCCAAATATTAAACATAAGTACTTTGCATTCTGTATTTAATAATTCCAGTGTCTGAGAACTTCGATGGGGCTAATTCTGCCTCTTCATGTTTGTGATGAGTCTTTCTTACAGTGCCTTGATTCCTTGTGTGTCTCTCAGTTTAAGACTCTGAGCTCATATTTGATGGGGTTTTATTTGTTGAAATCCTTTAAGACTGGGCTTAACTCTCCAGAGATTTTACTTTTGTCTCTGCCAAGCTCTCACAGGGTTGTTAACCTAAGATTGCTTTAAGGTAACTCACCAGTTTGGGATTTCCTGGACCACAAGTATAATGCAAATTAGAATGGCAAAAACACATTAGGGTAAGCCGTGGTTATAAATTCTCCAGGGGATTGTTTTCTCCTGTACCCAGAGCTGGAAGCTTGAAAGGTACACCTTTTTTTTTTTTTTTAATCAGTTCACTGTTCTGGTGGGTGAACTTTTTCCATAGTTCACACTTTTATTAAGGTTGTAACCCTTGAGGATGCGGAAGTCTGTCTCAGTTCCAAGTCTTCACCACTCCTGGACCCTCATTTCCTGGTTTCCACTAGCCTTTAGAAAATGAATTTTTAGGCTACAGAGATTGGTAGATACCCTCAAGGGCAAGCAGAGTCAGCTTTAATTTACTACCTTTTCAAATTCTTTTTTTTAACCTCTGAAATTTTTATAATTACTACTGTTAAGATTAGCCTTGCAAATAAGGGTAAATAAAATAATTCCTGAGGATATAGAAACGAGGGTAAATCATAAATGGCAGAGAGCATTCTGCTTCCATCTCTCCAGATAAGGGCTCTTGGGGGCTGCTGTTTTAGACGGGGGTGCCAAACATCCAGATCCACGGGGAATATACCACACCTGCTTGTCAATTTTTAAATTGACAGTAATTGTATCAATTATATGCGGTATATACTGTGACGTTTTCATATAGTTTTACCTTGTGGAATGATTAAGTCACACTAATTAATAAATCTAGCACCTCACATACTTACATTTTGTTGTGGTGAAAGCATTTACTATCTAATCTTTTAACAGTTTTGAAATATACAAGCCAGGCACAGTGGCTCACACCTGTAATACCAGCACTTCGGGAGGCTGAGGTGGCAGGATCACTTGAGCCCAGGAGTCTGAGACCAGCCTGGGTAACAGAGTGAGATCTCCATCTCCACAAAAAATTAAAAAATTGGGCAGGCATGGTGGTGCACACCTACAGTCCCAGCTGCTTGAAAGGCTGAGGTGGGAGGATTGCTTGAGCCCGGGAGGTTGGGGCTGCGGTGAGCCATGGTTGTACCACAGCATTCCAGCCTGGGTGACAGAGTGAGACTATCTCAAAAAAAAAAAAAAAAGAAATATACAATGCATTGTTATTTATTACATTCACCATTCTGGGCAATAGATCACTAAAGCTTATTTGCTTGTCTTTCTTTAAAAAAAAAAAAAAAAAGATCAGCTTCACACTTAAAAAGATGTTTATTATACTTAATCCAGCATCTCTAGGTGGGAACATTTTTAGGCTGGCTAGATCACCACAATGCTTAAAATGCAAGTCTCTCACTCTCATTCTTCCCACGGCTGGCATCTTCTCTTCCTGTAGGTCTCATCTCAAATGCCAACATCCTATCTAAGTATCCACTTTCCCTACCAGTTATTTGCTACCACATTACTTTTTATTTTTTCTCTCATCACACTGTACAATTATATTTTTTCAAAAGATTTTCCTATGTTCTCTCCCTGTCTTTCCCACTCGTGTGTAAGAACTATGAGAGTAGATACCAAGTCTTTCTATTTTCTTCTGTGTTTTCAGACCCAAGGCCAATTTGCTGGTCAGAGTAAGCACTCAAATATTTGTTGGATGAATAATTTTTTTTTTCTTGAAGCAAATATAAATGGATACACAACCTAAAATATGTTTCTAAAACATAAGATGATGTTAGTAAGTACAGCATATGAATGTCTGGAATTCTCAGTTTGTTGTTTATACTTTGTGGTCTCAACTTATCAAAAAGTCCAATAAATTCTGAAGTTGTTATTCCTTTATCAGAAATGTAAGAAAGTGATTTTTATTTCAGCATATTGAGCGTAAATAACATTTTTTAAAGTAAGAATCATGAAAACATGCCTAAAGAAAGTAGCCTAAAATTATTTTCAGGACATGACGCCTCCCCATCTCCAAACAAAATTAAGAGTCCATACGCCACTTACCTTGTTTGTGTGTAAGGGAGAAGAACTGCTTCACGGAGAAGCGAGTTTTGTACTTAACTATTTTGAAATCCTATAACATCTCTGAGCTTAGAAAATGTAATAATCTAAATATGGTTAATTTTCCCTCTAGCAAAATCTGGAAATTCTCTTGTTTTAATAAAATCCTCGTAATGTTTATAAGATATTCCTTTTTCTTTTTTTTCCTTTTTTCTTTTTTTTTTTTTTTTGAGACAGAGTCTTGCCCTGTCACCCAGGCTGGAGTGCAGCGGCATGATCTCCGCTCACTGCAACCTCCCCTCCCAGGTTCAAGCAATTCTCTGCCTCAACCTCCCGAGTAGCTGGGATTACAGGTGCTTGCCGCCACACCTGGCTAATTTTTGTATTTTGAGTAGAGACAGGGTTTCATCATCTTGCCAGGCTGGTCTTGAACTCCTGACCTCATGATTCACCTGCCTTGGCCTCCCAAAGTGCTGGGATTACAGGCATGAGCCACTGCACTCGGCCTTGAAGATATTTCTTTTGGAAAAAAAAATTCCTGGAATAAGGGCAATCATGTACCCTAACCCCAAACAGCAATGACAACAACCAAAAAGCAAGCATTTATGACAACAGGCGAGGCCCTGAGTTGAGAGATTTATGTGCATTTCCTTAATAAAACCTTAAAGATCCTCTTAGAAGATAATTATTATTCCCACCTACAGGTGAGTAAACTTTGGTAAACAGAGAAGTTGCTCAAGGTTGCATAGTTACAAGGTTAGTGAAATCCATGTTCTTAATAATTCTTTATATTGTTCCACAAAGAAAAACATTTTCAATATTTAGTCCTTATGTTTTGGAAGCAGATGTAGGTCTTGAATTTCTAGGGTGGATGACTGCACATTCTTTCTTGTTTTATTAGTGGAAAACCAAACCAGAAATCATGATTTGAAAGGGTATATTCTTGGGCCATTCTATGTAATACAAACCTAAGCCATTTGGGGACTTTATTCATACATATTTCCAATATATCCTATTTTAAGGATAATATCAGTGACATTTAATTCACAATTGTATAATGAATTTTATTCAACTTCAGGGACAATTGCTATTTGATCTCAGCCTACAACCATAAATCTCGTAGAACTACTATTTCATGAATGTTCCCTAACTAGTCACTCTTTGGTTAAAAATCTCAGCTGGGTTTAAGATATCTGTGTTAAAGAAGACTCCAAGTCAGGCATCTGGATTCTATAAGAAGGGTTTTCCATTTTCTTGTATTTCAGGTTAAGGTAATTCTAAAGAATTACACATGAGCTAATTTGTTTCTTTAACTCTGATCGCTTTAAAAAATTTGTAATTCTCCGTATCACCTACATAAAATGCTTCGATACATATTGTCTATAGCTGGAGAACTACTGATGTATAAAAAAGCGTCTGGGTTAGCTCTGCCTACGTCATTTGATTTAGCTTTGTGTTCTTTTGCTTTTATGTTTTCATCCTTTCTCCTTATTCTTCCAGGGTTTCATCTGATTGGAAAGTTAAGGTCTTAGTACTGAGTGGCTAAAAAAGAAATATTTAAATCCACCTAGACACTATGTACCAAATACACTCAACCATAACCACACCAGTGATGATGCCCTCTAGTGGGCAGCACTGGTACCTGAGGATGATTCCCTTCTCCTTCCCTGGCGGAAGTGGAAAAGTATCAAAGACTTTCAGAGAGCTGCTGAAATTTGATGAAGGCTGTGTTCCACTTGATTGCCACTAAACATTTAAAAATCACAGGCTTTTTGGTAAATAATAAACAATATAGGCATATGTCTCTGAAAAGACTTCTCCAACTTAGATTTTCCAAGGCCACTAGCTTCCTTTTTTGTTGTCCTGTTTTGTTTAACTACAAACCAAAGCTAAAGAAATGATACAATGGTCTCATATTCAAGGAGCTTATAGATTTTCTACAGAAAATATGAGTTGTAAAAGGAATGGAGAGTTCTTTAAGCAGCCTCAGAGAAATTATTACCTTATGTCAAATTCAAAATGGATTGTCAACGACGTCATAATTTTCTGGAAAGGAGCTGTTTAAATAACAATACTTCAGTGTTGCTTTGCATTTATACTGCTAGAATTATACCAGGCATCTAAAGGGCCAGCCCTTGTGGAACACAGTGTCCTTGCCAAGATCTTTAGAAAAAGACAAAAAACAAAAACAGAAAGCAAAACTTGAAAGGAGAGACTCTATGGAGAAGAAAAAGGAGAGGAGAGAAAAATGATGCCAAAATATTTAATTTCAAATGCCAATACTGATATTTATTTAAATTTACCTGTTTTCAAATGAATAAGTTGCATCATTTATTATTAATATTATTGCATCATATATTATTAAGATTGTTATTTGCTTAAAAATTGCCATGAATGAATTTTAAAAGGTAGGAAACCACAGGAGATTAATTTTAATGGGGGGAATTATATCTTACTTCTTTGGTTATATAGATGAGTTTAATTTGCTTTGGAGATTTTAAGAAGAAATTTACTTTCAACTCTCTACCACAAATGCATATTAACCTAGGAGGTCATTATTTTTGGTTTTGAAAATTTAGTTATTGCACCAATCAAATCCCTTATGTCTAAAATTTAGACTAAACACTGATTAAGATGCAAACTCCATCACATGCACTCTATGTAGCCTAAGAGACGATTCACTCACCTATGGATTTGACAAGCGCTCACGGCTGTGTCTCCACCTCTCACCACATCTGGGATGTTTTTGTCATTGGAATGCTCTTCTGCTTCCTCTGGGGGGCTGCTTTTGGAAAGGAAGGGTTCAGGTTCCCCAGCACAGGCTTCTCTCTGATCTGTTTCAATCTGAATCAAAGGCACTTCCCTCGAGCAAAGTGATCGCCTTTTGTGGTTTATTGCTACAGTGTCGTGGCACGAGGAAGTTTCCTTTTTAGAATCTAAAGGGTTGTGGTTTGTAAGAGAAGCAGTTTTGCTCAAAGATGACACTGGGGGCTGTTTACATTCGGTAACAGAGTCTTTCCTCGGGCAATCGAGAGACTCCTGAACAAGCAGAGTTGGCCCACTGCACATCCTGCTGGCAGCTAATCTATTTGCACACGTCTCTGCTTGCGAGGGAGAGCCACCAGAAACAGGCTCAGCGTCGGCTTCCCCCGCATCATCCACAATGATTTTGTTCTTGCGCATGAGGGCTTCAATGGAGCTCGCCCACGTTTCATGAATTAACATGTTCGTGATGTGGTCAGTCCTACCTCTCCGATACAAGCAAGAGTCAGATTTGCAGAGACCGGATGAGGACGTGCTACTGACTGGCTGCACGCTTAGGAAATCCTGTGGGCAGTTCTGAGCAAAGCCATCTAAAGAGTTGGCTTTGATGGGCACATTCACTGTCAGCCTGGAGCATGGGGATCTGCTGTCTGGCATGGACGACTGTCTGTGGCACACCGGGGATCGCAGAGAAGGAGACAGCAGGCTGGCTGTCCAATCCTGGCTGCTCCGTCTGGAGGAGGTGCCTTCTCTGCTGTCTCTTTCGATGTCCCTCAGCATGTACCTGTAGAACTCCTCAGTGATGCTCTCTGTGCTAGACTGCTTAGAGGGACAGTTTGGCCTCACACTGAGGTGGTCACTTTTCCGGCACGCCTGTTGCATGGCTGAGCTCAGAATGCTGCTGGCGTTCTTGCCAGCATAGTAATCCAGCAGTAACTCAAATCCTCTCCCTTCATTTTCCATCTGGTTCACCATGAACCTGGAAAACTCATCGGTGATGCTCTCACAGCTCGACTGTTTGGAGACAGAGCTGGCCCTGCTGACCGGCTGGCTCAGCGTGCTCATTAAGCCCAGGCTGTTGACATAGGCCCTGGCCTCGGAGTCTTCCTCAGGAATGCTTTCACAGCTAGAGGCCTTCAGCCGGCTCCACCTGTCACCACTCAGTAACCGATTCCGGGGATAGCCCTGCGCCTGCCACATGCCGTCCACCATAGAGAACTCCGATAGGTTCATGATCTTGGCTGCCACTTCATTGGCAAAAAGGTTGACAGAATCTGGGACATCCTCAAGGTTCATGGACTCATCCACAACCCTGTTCATCAGCTTCTCTTTAAGCTCGGGATGCTCATCCGTCTTCCTCTTGATCTCACTGAGCCGGGGCGGCTTGTGTTTCCTCACAGCAGCCCCGCTCCCCTGGCTCTCTTTCTTCCTCTTCAAGGATCGGCAGGGTACATTGGGTGTCATCAGAAACTCACTCCCTCTTTTCCATGCACAAAACCAGGGTTGTTTTCCACTGGAGTTGTCAAGGCAAATCGCTGCAATTTCAGTTGCCATGGAGACGACAGTGTCTGCTAATTCTTCCGCAAAGTCTGTAATGCAGTAGATGTCTGGATGCTTTGTTTGAAGCATGGATTGAGCAGGAAGCAGCAAGTCATCCCCTAACACGGACAGGTTGACTTGAACTTCGTTGATGCAAGATGTGGCAGAGTTGTACTTTTCTTGGGTGTTTGGGTGGATACTGTCCTCAGCCTCCTGGGAACTGCTTCTGGACTGGCCAACCGTCGGGGACCTTTGTGCTTCGGAAGAGACCCTGCATTCATTCTCACTGTGATGAGGGCTTTTTGTATCCTCTCCCGCTGTTCCTTTCAGATATATTTCCTTGGGGGATGTTGTAGCAGTCGAAGAATCGGGCACCCTGTGACCATGTGATAATTCTGACTGCAGCGTGGGGTTCTTGAAGAGGCCTGGCCTCACTCCACCGTTGTTTTGTTTTGAATACATGCCATCCACAAGATTGTTGATGACAAGACTCGTGTTGTGTGAATTGCTAAGTGGAGAGCTGCTGGAGGATTCAGTGGCTTTTGTCCAAGCTAGACTAGCACCCGGATCAGATGGCTGGCAGCCAGGTTCTGTCTCCCTCCTTCCGATGGTCTCCTTAGAAAGGACAGCAGGACATTCACCAAGCCGTACAATATGACTCATCTTCTTGAACGTGAAGCATATCACATCGAAAAGCAGTTGATTTGTACTTTCCATTAAGGTGTCCAGAATTTCAGATGAATGCCTGTTGCCATTGGGGTCGATTATCATATTTTTGTGGTGAACTTCATCAATGGAATGCCTCAGGATAACATTGGACAGGGTATGTGCCAGTTCATTCCTGAGGACATTTTCTGAGCACAGGGTCTGAGACTTTGAAGCAGTTTCCATGATTCTCCTGTTCATGGAGTCCAGGAAGTCTCCAATACTACTGTAGGTATTAGGCCTTGTTAAAACCAGAGCAGCCTCCTTGAGCAATCCCTCAGCAATGGCTTCCTTGCCAAGCTCCATGCTTGCTAAACTACAAAGTGGGGGCATGGCTTCAGAAGCCTCAGCTGCAGGTGAGAGGCCACCGCTTGGAGCCACTGAGCACGTCACCTCTTCTCTTTCACCTAGACCACAGACAGCCACGGCACTGGCCACCTGAGTCATGCCACACAAAGCAGATGGAAAGGAGTACTCACTGATGGAAGGTTCCTTGAGCCCTTGGGGTGCTTGCGTTTGCAGTGCACCACTGCCCCCTAGTGGAAAGTTTGAGTCCACTTGCTCCATTTTGAGTCTTTCTGTGGCCTGTGGACTGGAAATGGTTCCAATCACAGTGGCTGCACAAGCTAACGCCACTTCTAGAGCACTCTGGGGTTGTCTGCTGGGGTTCTCTCCAGAGAGGAGACTTGAGGTTTCAACAGAGGCTTCCATCTCAGGCCATGAGGAGATGCCTGGCTCGGGGGCAGCATCGCTGCCATCTGGACTCTGAACAACGACGATTTTGGGGAGCTCATTCCATGACCGAGAAACCACTGTATCTTTTGTAGAATAGCAACTGGGAAGCAGAGAACTTCCTACAGAAACACTGACTGCAGATTCCTGGGATAATGTGGGCTGAGACTGAGATAATCTAATAAATGCATCCTGCAGCACGGATTCTGCTAAATTTGTAGCATACTTGCCAGTGGTGACTTCTCCATCTTGTACAGGAGGGAGAGCGTTTCTTGTGTCTTCATGATCTCCTGGGTTTCGGTTGCTTCTCTGCTCAGCCAGAGCACATGCAGAAGGTACATCTTTATCCATCATGGAGAAATAAGCATCTTTTGGAATATACAGTGCCTGTGATTTTTCCATTTGACCTTTAAAATCTTCTGAATAATAATAATGGGTGGCTTCTCTCTTATTCCCTACAGCTTCACTTTTCCACTGTGACGGCTTGGCTGAGGGATCTAGACTCTGTAAGGCTGTGTTCTTTGTTAGGTTTTCTGGAGATCGTTCTGGTTTAATCAATGGTGTGGGATATTTGTTGATGTATTTGTCTTCCAAAGCATAACGCCACTTTTCCTTGTTGTAATTCCATTCCTCCTGGGTGGCTCCCTTTAGCTGTTTACTTTCCAAAACATTGGCTGAGACATTTATATTTTCATAACCTAGTGAGGAGAATATGAGAGGCACTATTACTTTTTGGATAGCAGGTTACCATAAGTCTTAAGTAATAATTACTTTCTAAAAGTAAAGCATCAATAAGGACACATGCACACGTATGTTTATTGTGGCACTATTCACAATAGCAAAGACTTGGAACCAACCCAAATGTCCATCGATGACAGACTGGATTAAGAAAATGTGGCACATATATACCATGGAATGCTATGCAGCCATAAAAAGGATGAGTTCATGTCCTTTGTAGGGTCATGGATGAAGCTGGAAACCATCATTCTGAGCAAACTATCACAAGGACAGAAAACCAAACACCGCATGTTCTCACTCATAGGTGGGAATTGAACAATGAGAACACTTGGACGCAGGGTAGGGAATATCACACACCGGGGCCTGTCATGGGGTGGGGGGAAGGGGGAGGGACAGCATTAGGAGATATACCCTAATGTAAATGACGAGTTAATGGGTGCAGCGCACCAACATGGCACATGTATACATATATAACAAACCTGCACATTGTACACATGCACCCTAGAACTTAAAGTATAATAAAAAATAAATAAAAATAAATAAATAAAAATAAAGCATCAACTTTTTCCCCCTTCAAGAATAACATTTTGAAGGTTTTCTTCAAGAAAAATGAATCGGAAAAGGCTTTCAAGTTTCATGATAGAATGCCACCCAAAAAAATGGCTTTCCATGTGGGATATAAATGCAAGTAGGAAGTGTTTGAGGGTTGAGGGTTGAAACCATTCTTCAGGGGAAAGCAAACCAGACAGGTGCATCTTAGAGCTTCCCATTGGGTACAAAGAGAGAAGGGAGGATGCTCACAGCAAGCTCAGTAGTGGGACTTGTTGCAAAGATTTGTTCTAAAGTTTGCACGAGACTTGTCCCAGAGACAGTGGCAATAACATCTGGGGTACCCCTTCCTCTGTGGCTAAAAGTGGGGAGGAGGAACACATTGTTCATTGAGCTCTGTGAGTGGGTCAACAGAGAGAGCTTAAGAAATGAGTGCTAAACACTTTCCTGGATTATCTCTTTCTGTCTTCACAAAAATCATTAGCTACAGGCATGATTGTACTCCCAAATTAGACAAAGAAACTAGGCTCAGAAAGATTAGATAACTGGCGCCAGATCTCACAGCCTCAATGTGGCAGTGCTGGGATTCAAGCCCAGGCTGGTCCAACTTGGATCCAACTAATATACGGCTTTTATGGAAGTCTTAGGGAAGTTAACTTTCCTCCCAGTGATAGCCTCCATCTCTTGGCAGGCAGGAGGATTTACCTTTAAAGTACACAAATTCCCTTCAGCATCCCTAAGGCATCATTTGGGAGTCTGGATCCATCCAACCATTAAGTCTGCTAAGTGTGTTTGTCAGCATCTTCACTAGTGTTCTCATATCCTCCTTCCTTCCTTCCTTAAAATTCAGCAAGTAAAGATTGTGATGTGTCAGCCAAACTGATGCGGCCTGGAACTTTTCTCAAATCCCACCCAGACATTTTTATATGGGGACTAATTTCAGGAGGCACTAATTGGAAAGTTCTCACCGTTCCTAGATTCATCCACCTCGCTTTCCTCCTCCAAGTGCTCAGAAGCAGTGAGAAAGTCTTCCTCGATTGAGGATAAGGAACAGTTCGTGTCATCCTCCAGTTTTAAGATGTTTGTTTCCAGGTGGAGCTGTCGCTCCTGCACCAGTTCCAGACCAATCAGAAATTTGTTGATTTCAAAGATGATGCAATTGGTACTGTTTGGTCTGTTCCCTCTTGCACATTGGACCAAGCAGATATCTGGCAGCCAAGGGCACTAAAAGTGGAGAGAAAAGAAGGCATTTATTCAAAAGGGAAAATAAAAGACTATTGCCTCTGACCTTTCCTTTTCCACTAAGCTCCCCTGTTAATAGGAGTGGGGACCTTTAAAATATGTGAAATGTCTTCTGGGATTATATTAATAAACTGCTTGAAAAAAATTCAAGTGATGTTTGGGAACACAAGGTACCTAGCAGAAAGCCTGACTTGGGGGAAAATAGATCGGCTGTATCACATATTTCAGTTTCCCTTGGTCAAAGCAAAAATTGAACTGGGCAAAGTTAAACAGGCAAAGAAGATTTTTATTCAAGGCTATTAAAATAGGGAAGAGAGGCCAGAATTAAGCTGGACCACACTCCACTGAACAAAAGGCAATAGGGTTTTTAAGGGCTAGAGTGATGGGGCAGATCTTAGGTCATCTGTGTTTGATCATTGGCTTTACCCAAAGAAACAGTAAACTTTCTTGCATCTTTTTGACAGGAGGTAGTTTTACAATCTGGAACAAGACGCCCACTGAAGTTAGGTTCTTACGCTCCTGTAAAGACTGGGGACATTAAGGGAACTATCTTCCTTGATGATTACATTTCAACTAGACAGCTCCCAGGTCCTTGAGAAAGACATTTCTGGGTATAAAGCTGGCAAGAGGCTTTTACAAAAAGATTTACATCTCAAAAAGGCAGAGGAATTTACAGTTATAAATTTTCTAGATTAAATGCTCTAAGAAAAGGGAAGTCAGAGTCTAGAGTCAGGAAGGAGCCTGTCCACATTTTGGTCAAGCTGAAGGGAACGTCAACGCTGTCTTGGTTACCTCTCTTGATTAAATTGAGTCCCAGTTTGTCAGACCAGTATCTTTCTCTGCCTTGAAGATACTCAGTAAAACCTCTACTAGTACTTCAGATGTACAGTAAGTGTTCTATCAACTACAGTTAGATTCTATAATTTGTATTGCTTATCTGAAGAAGCAGTCAACATGAAATTAAATGAAATCCATAGGAAGTGAACTAATTATCTCTAAAAGACCAGCGTGTGGTAAGAACAGTGATAACGAGGCCCAAATTATAGAATCGTGTACTAGTTAGACCTGTTAATTCTTTTAGTTCTGGGGTTATGAACCATATCCTCATTCCCCACTACACATTTTCACTATTCATATTATTTATTGCCATTGGAATAGTAATAAAAGATTCCAATAATTCTAGGAGAGATGATTATAAAATGAAAAATTCAATCCTTCTCCAAGGGGTTCAGAAATCTCCTGGGGGCTCAAAAATTGAATTCCCCTGTATGCATATGTGATTAGGTCTATTTTTCAAAGAAGGTGGTCCATTGCCTGGTTTTTCTAAGTGTGGGTATGGAGCTGCAGCCATGGCATCACCTGGGAGCTTGTTGGATATATTTACTCTCAGGCCTCAACCCGGATCTACTCAATCAGAATCTGTGTTTCCAAGGAATCTGTTGGCGATGGGTACATGCATTAGCATTTGAGACCCACTGGTCTATAGCTTTTATTGAATTCACAAAGTATCTGTGATCCCCCAAATGGAGAGGAACTGCTGTTGTAGAGTAAGTAGAAGTTGGCTTAATTTTCTTTCCACTGAGTTTAGACACACTACACTAAACTGAAACTTACCCGGTATTTTCCGAGTACCTGTTGTATGCAAATTAAGCAAGGAGGTGCAAACATGAATCAGACAATTGCCCTGGGGAGAAGGGCACACTACACTATCAGTCAGTCAACCTCACCAGAGTCCAAGTGATTCACATGGAGTTGATTCACCTTCGGCTCCAGAGGTGATCATGTGACTCAAGCCTGGCCAATCTGAAGGATGCATTCCTTGGGTCATAGTGATTGGTTCAGAGATGGGCATGTGACATTTGAGAGCCAATAGGATGCAATGAGGCTTTTGCTGAAAACCACCTGGAAATGATGTTCCATTCACACTTTCCTGACTTGAACCCAAAGGGATATTGCTTCCTTGTGGGAGGAGCTTGTCTGATAATGGGGTCAATGGAGAGAAAACAGGAAAACAGGCCACAAGAGAAAAATTCATGTCTTGATGACATTGTTTTTAAGTCTCTAATCTACTCCTGGATTTTTCTGGTTACATGAAACCATATGTTCTCTTTTTGTTTAAGCTAATTTTCTGCCATGTTTAATTAAGAATCTAACTGGGATTAATCAGGGTCTAGTAAGTTAAGGTCAAGTCCAATTAATGTCAATACCAATTTTCATAGAGATATTGAAAGAAAGCTGGAATTTCTCAGTAATACTAAACTAGGAAAATTGTTCTATAATGCAGAGGCAGCTTTTAAAAAGTATGTGAATTCTAAAAAGAAAACGGGAATAAAGTTTTCACTCTCAATGACATAATGTACAATTTATTGACAAGCCACAAATTACCTAGGATTCATGTAAAATTTATAGGACACAAACCTTGTTAGTAGCTACAAAGTCAGGGAGATCTGATTACCTGGAAATAAAGCCTTCTCATTTATTAATTGATTTATCACACTGTATTATGTTTCTTGAAATTTGGAGACTTTGGGGCTTTTTGATATTTTGAAGAGTTGAAGGATAAAAGAAGACTTTAAAAATGGACAGCGAAATTAAAACCCAAGGAAGAACAATTTGTGGAAAACAAATGCTCATCATTTTAATCTGGAGCTGTTACATATCACTGTAACATACTTTATGTGCATTTTTCTTGTAAATTAATTAAACAATTTTACTTACATGTCTTTAAATAAATAATGTTATAGTGATTTATATAGTAGGAGTGCACATGAGTGCACTGAATGATAATAGTAGTGTTTTAGTTACTGCTTTATTTTTAATAACATTTGTTTTGGAGGAGGGATATTTTATTCGTTGGGCCCGAGACACTCTCTTTCCATCCTTGAAGCTGCCATTCTGGATTTACTAGCTTGGCTAGTTTGGTACCTCCTAAGGAATACATAACATCTGAAAGATGATACTGTGGGATTCTGAAATAGAATTTTGATACTGCTCCTAAAAGAGAAGACAGGTCTGTTTTCATTTTTCCAGTAGATTTGTGGAAAACCAAGCTAAGTAAACAATGCCTACTCTATCTGTTCTAGTTCAAATACAACTTAGGAATTTGAGAAGACAATAGAAATGAGGAGTTGATGTAATAAAAGCTCTGTCAAACTCTAAGTGGTGGTATTTAAGAGAAATATAAATGCAGACTTCTCTCAAATATAAAGACACTTTGATTCCTATGTTACAGAAGCTTATGTGTAGCGTTTATTTGGGGGTTACACTGATCTGTGCTGAGCTAACTATAGATTTAAGTGAATGGTTTATCAAGAACTTACGTCTTACCTGTGAAACTTCAAATTCTGCCTGGAGATTTCCAGAGGCTAATCCACTTAGGACGACAATTTCATTTTCTTTTGGTTGTTGGACATTCATGGAACTGATAAGTTTTGGAAGATCTGGTGAAACATTGACCAGTTTCTGTAAAGCAAGAATCTTTATTAGTTTAGCCGATTTCTTTTCACCATATACTACTCACAAACTATTTTACCTTCAGAAATAATACTCACAACTGCTCATACTATAGATTGGTCAATCAACTAAGATTCTTACTAGAAGAAATTTTATAAAATGGAAGCATGCAAGTTTAGATTGAAAGAGAAAATATAAACTTTAAAAATTCTTTAGTTCTAAATTTTACGAAACTAAACATTTTACAAAGTAAACATAAAGTAAACATTATGATAGTAATTACTATCCTACCACAGGTATAAACAGTAACTTGGAAAAATTTTCCCTTTAAAGACCTTGAATAAAAGATTTTTTTTTTTAAACGAATAATCTTCTGATATGGCTTGGCTTTGTTACCCCATCCAAAACTCGTCTTGTAAATGCTATAATTCCCACGTGTTGTGGGAGGGACCTGGTGGGAGATGATTGAATCATGGGGGCGAGTCTCTCCCACGCTGTTCTCGTGATAGTGAACAGGTCTCATGAGATCTGATGGTTTTAAAAAGCAGGATTGTTTTCTGCACAAGCTCTCTCTTTGCCTGCTGCCTTCCACATAAGATGTGACTTGCTCCTCCTTGCCTTCCACCGTGATTGTGAGGTCTCCCCAGCCATGTTGAACTGTAAGTTCAATAAACCTCTTTCTTATGAGTCCAATAAACCTCTTATGTAAATTGCCCAGTATCGGGTATGTGTTTATCAGCAGCGTGAAATAGACTAATACATCTCCTGTTCTAATTTTCAATAATAATAATTGTAATAAAATTATGACTAGCATTGATTTTACTCTATGTACTAAGCACTATGCTAGAGCCACTATATATGTTAAATCTGACTACATTTAATCTTCACAACAATCTTATATGGATTAGGTACCATTATTCCTTTCATGTTATACACAAGCAGCCTCAGGCCCAGAGATGAGTAACTAGCTCAGTTCATGTAGCTACATCAGTGCCAAGGTATGCTCTTAGCCATAACAGACGATTATTTCAAATCACACACATAAACTCTTCAAACACGCTACTCTTAGATGCCAACTTGCTTTGGCCCTCCCTGCTGTCTGATGGACTCTGCACCATAATTCTATCAAATAAAATTATGTGTGCAATTTCTTTTGAAAATCCCATAGTACTATACAGATGATGATATTTGGGGCTCGGTGAAAATGTGTAATAAATTAGCGGTGTGGGAAACTGGGTTTGAGAAGCTTGAAGTACAGCATTGTCAATATGGGAATAACTGTCAATAACCGAGTAATTGCAGGTCTACTGTTCAGTGAAAATCAAGTGGCAAATCGTGTGCTGTTACACATTAAACAGTATTATACCAAATGGTAAATTCAAACCATTGTCAGCTTTTGGCATGGAATGGCAACTTTATTATAGCACTAATTATTCCCATTGTATCAGCAGGCTCTAGTTCCAGAGGACTGAATAGATCCTCAAGTCTTTCCATACTGTCAAGCATTTACATCACGGCCCTCACGGCCTTGGATGTGCTTGGGGAATTTAGTTGCAACAGGATGCAAAACATTCAAGCCACGGGTACAGATAGAGCATTTGATGAAAGCAGCAGGAAGACGCAAATCTGAGAGACAGAGGGGAGGGTTGGCTGGTATCAGCAGGTTTTGGAAAAGTCTTGGAAAAGTCATCTACAAATAGCCATTTTAAGACACTGATGGGCAAGAGGTTGTGTGCCTGCTTGGACAGTTCTGCCTACATGGGAAAGCGAGTTTCACAAATGTAAAAAGGGCAAACTGTAGAGGGTACGTGCTAGGGAAAGGATCGGGGAAATGGACTGTAATGAAACTATCTAACCAAAGAGTCTCCTACAAAATGAGCATTATTTACAGATGAAATCAAGTTGAATAGTCCTTGTAATCACCTCCTGGACAGCTTGAGTTTCAAATGTTACCTGTTGCAGGTGCTCTGTGCTGCATTCATCCTTGTTCACATCAAGATTCACAAAGCAGACCTGGGAAAGAGGGCAAACATAGCACATTAAAGTCAAAAACCTGACTGTCTTTTTAGAAGAAAGAAAGCAGGAATCTGCTGGGGCAAATGCTTTGGGAATCTTCCACATCTTAGACAGTTTGGCATAGAAACAGTCATTTCAGGGTGGGTGCTGTGGCTTATGCCTGTAATCCCAGCACTTTAGAAGGTCAAGGCGGGCAGATCACAAGGTCAAGAGATCGAGACTATCCTAGCCAACATGGTGAAAAACTGTCTCTACTAAAAATACAAAAATTAGCCAGGCATGGTGGCACACGCCTGTAGTCCCAGCTATTTGGGAGGCTGAGGCAGGAGAATTGCTTGAACCCGGGAGGTGGAGGTTGCAGTGAACCGAGATCGTGCCCACTCTAGCCTGGTGACAGAGTGAGACTGCATCTCAAAAAAAGAAAAAAAAAAAAAAAAAAGAAAAGAAGAAAAAAGAAAGAAAAAAAGAAATAGTCATTTCACTTTGGAGCCTGTAAATAGCTCTCCAACACCCTACTCAGCTTCCCACTGGTTACAACAAATGCCCTCTTCCTTTTATGGCCCAACATACTGAAAAAGTCTGTTTGTATTAGAGCGAATAGAACAGTTACAACAAAATCTTCAAGTTTACAAGGTGTTATCAATTCTCATGAAATAGGAAAAATAACTTTTCATGCTCTAAGGCTGTTTGTAATTGCAATAAATACTTTTCTCTATTTTCTCCTTTCCACTTCTCATTTTTGCTCCTTTTCTCCACCCACTTTTAATATAGTGCATAATAAGCCAGCACTCCTCTTTGCCACATTGTTTTAGTTCATTTGACTTTATTTTACCTTGTTATACAATTTGCCACTTTGCTAGCCATCTTGGATAAATGTCTCAATGGGTTAGTCTAAAAACAATAGCCATGATATTAAACAATAAATCTGAACAACAATGAAACATTGTTATCAAGTCATATGCTGCATAATGAATAATATTTTGGTCAAGAACTGATCACGTATACAACAGTGGTCCTCTAAGATCATAATACCGTATTTTTTACTGTTTTTACCTTTTCTATGTTTACATATGTTTAGATATACAAATATTTAATGATTGTGTTTCATTTGCCTGTGGTTTTTTGGACAGAAACATGCTGTCCAGGTTTATAGCCTAGGAGTAATAGGTTATACCATATAACCTAGGGGTACAGTAGGCTATGCCATCTAGACTTGTGTAAGTACAGTCTATGATGTTCAAACAGTGAAAAAATCACCTAATGATGCATTTCTCATAACATGTCCCCAAGAGTAAGTGACTCATGCCTGTAATTTAAATCCCAAACATATCACATAGTTAGAGAACTACTATGAGCATTCAGATGGGGTTGGAGAAAAGAAAGTTAAAGTTTTCAAAGAGGTTAGCTATGTGTTTGAAAGATAAAAACACTTTTGTTGGATAGGGAATGGATGGGGACCATCACTGGTGGGTTGGACAGACAGCATGATTAATACTTTGAGGTGAGAAAGTGTAACATGCTGTAAAGCAACAGCGAATGAGAGAATCTGATTGCAGGCAGGCCTAGAGGAAGGGAAGTGTCGGTAATTAGGTCTAGTTAATTTTGTGCTAAATGAGAAGATGCAAATGAAGTTCTTTAATACTTTGCTAAAAATCATCCAAAGGTTTTTATTTCTAACAAGTTGATTTGATGATACAAAACTGAGAACATTAATTACCTGGAATTTAGTTAGACATTTGAACTTTCAGATGCCTGCAAATTTATGGAGATTTCTGATCTTAGTTACTTTTTGGGGTCATGGTTTCTTAGTCCATCTTTTTTCTTTTTGAGGTTAAAAAAATAATGGAAAGGTTTTGAGAAGGATCTTAAACACTGAAACAGAAGTATAAAGATCACGTCTGCTTTAGTCCCAAAGAATAAGAGACTGCTTCAAGTTTCATGGGCTCACGAGATCCTTGAAGTGTAACCCTAGGGTGCACCATCTGCCTGTTAAGAATAACTTGTGTTGCGGGAAGTCAGGGACCCCGAATGTTCCTGATAACTTGATGGGCATTAGGGAGAAGAAAGGGCATAAAAGGACCCACACTCTCATCAGAAGTTCTTTTTACTCTGGGTTAATAAGATGGAAAAACAGGAAGAAATCGGCATGAGTCCCTTTGCAGACAGAGCAAATGGAAGCATAAATAGAAGATGGAGCTCAGAAGCAGTTCATGATCTAGGGAAGTTTGAGAATATTCATATAATAATTCAAACTTTGCCCTTGGAAAACTAGTTCAATATCCATCAGTGCTCGGGGACTTTTAATAACATGCAACTAGGACTGGAGATATTGAATTGATGACAAGATTTTCCATTCACCTTAAAGAAAGGCCCGTTACCTTGCCCCTGGGCATGACAAAGCTTTTATTATCCTGCATCACAGTGGGAGAGGGCAAAGCAGAGACCAGAAAGCAAAGAAAGGCATTTATAGTAACAATTTGTCTGCCTTCCAATATTTTCTTTAGTTCTCTGAGGATGAACTCTCTTTTCACCCATTCTAGGCTACTAAATGAACCTCTGCCTACACCTGAAGGACACTCTCCACATTTGCTAGCTGAACCAAGATAAAAACAAAGCAAGACACAAACCGACTTCTTGCTTATACTTCTTATGCACATCTTTCAATATCTTGGTAGTACGGGATGATCCAGGCTTCTTAGGGCCTGATGTGCATGCAATGTGAGGCCTTCTTTAAGAAATGGAATAACGGTCGATTGTGGTGGCTCGTGCCTGTAATCCCAGCACTTTGGGAGGCCAAGGTGGGTGGATCATGAGGTCAAGAGATCGAGACTATCCTGGTCAACATGGTGAAACCCCATCTCTGCTAATAATATAAAAATTAGCCAGGCTTAGTGGCATGCGCCTGTAATCCCAGCTACTCCGGAGGCTGAGGCAATAGAATCACTTGAAGCTGGGAGGCAGAGGTTGCAGTGAGCCAAGATCATGCCACTGCACTCCAGCCTGGCAACAGAGCAAGACTCCATCTCAAAAAAAAAAAAAAAAAAAAAAAAAAAAAAAAAAGAAAAGGAATATTCTAAATTAGGTGTGAGAGTGAGTATTTACTTATTTAGAAGGAAAAAAGAAATCACAAGAAAGCTAGAACTTAAAAGGGCTGGCGAATACTAAAATATAAAAACTGCCAGAAATACGATATGTAATCAACTGCCCAATGCACCTCCATAATACCTTTTTTTTTTTTTTACATTTTTGACTAAATACTCTTTGGTCACTTCTTCATGTGAAAGCAATATTGAAATATTGTCTTCTCTAGAGAAACTAGAAAAATAAGCTAGGTTTCCTCTAATATGGTTGACTGATTTTTTTAACTTCCAAATTTTTATTGAAAATATGTTTTTCAGCTTATTGTCAAATTCAGTGGGAAACTACTATACAATTTCTTTCATATATGAGTTGTTATAGGCATACTCACTCTTTGTAGTACCTTTACACTTTTGTACTCTAAAGACATAATTTGGATTCTCTTTTGTGTGATTTCCATGAAAAAACAATGCATCATGCATTTCTGATTTTCAATGCTGTGCTATCAAATGAATGCCCACCAAGAGGAAATTGCTGCTTGACTAGGCCTCAACGAGGACCCAGTTTTGCACTTCAGTTTTCCATGTCTGATGACTGGAAGAATTTTACACAGAGTAGCTTCTGGCATGTAAACCTTGTTTTCTCTCACTGCCTACATAGTTTTGGTATTGGAAACTGTAGGACATGCTCACCCTATCCCTGACCTGGCACATTCGTGTTGCAGTGTCTGGCTGGGTTACCACTCTTGATGGTAGAAGCATTCCTGGAAGTCATTGCTATATGTGGATGGCTAGCAATCACTTAACTGTATATGAAAGTGATACCAAGCCACATAAATATATCTCATGTAAACACAACCCCCTCAATTTCCCTTAAGCCAGAGCCCAATAACACCTGTGGTCACTCCAGTGACTCTCAGTATGGGGGGAGGTAAGAGGTAGTAGGAGTCGAAATGGAAAGAGATAATCAAAATTAAAATATCTTACTTTGAATATTTTACAAAAACGCATAGCCATGTGAATACATTGACAGGCCCTGTTCCAAGGGCCTTGAAACTGGGGCCTATGCATATTAACAGCCCTGAAACCTAACTTTTGATAATTTTACAGTCAATCCACTTCTTGATGAGATGGACCATGTGACTGGATTGCTCTTAGCAAGTTTTCAATCTCTACAAACTGGGGCTATTAATT
The DNA here is from genome assembly GCF_008728515.1 of Papio anubis. Lineage (NCBI taxonomy): Eukaryota > Metazoa > Chordata > Mammalia > Primates > Cercopithecidae > Papio > Papio anubis. The sequence goes on from NC_044985.1 coordinate 111,807,950, forward strand.
GAGATTTAAGCAACCACTAATGCTGAAGTCCAAGGAGAATATAGAACCAGGCTCTGTCTAGGAGAGCTGGGGAGTGGTGAGCCTGGATTAGGAAGCTTTGATGAGGAGACTGAATGTTTGATGAGGAGATCGAATGTCTCCAAAGTGCGTGGTGTCAATCCTGGGTGCTGAGAAGACAAACAATACAAGGCATTGTTCTTGCTCTTGGGAGTGTTGTTTTGTCTGAAGGCAGGACATGTCCTTAAAGTGACAGAAACATCATGGGCCATGTGTGCTGGAGAAGGGAGTTGGAAGAACTGGGTCAATCATGAACATGTTTACAGTGTTATTACAGGAGGAAACTTTTGGTAGTGGGAAACTGAAATAAAGTTTTTTATTTATGTTGTTTTTTGCAGGAGCAGTTAAGATGAATGTTATGTGTGACTACAATGATAAAGCCTGGAAGATTCTGCATTACAGTTCCATGAGCTGGAGAGAATCCTGTCGGTGCGGAGGCTAGGGTTGCATGCTGGAGCCACCAGCCGATGGAGAATAAGGCATAAGTACTGTGATGCTTTTGCATTATCTGTAAAATGCCTGCATGAGCAAATCCAAATATGCCACATGACCTAGGAAAGGATTTTTTTAAGTATGTATTTTTACATAATTATTCTTTTTTCTTGAACATAGAAGTGGTTGATTTTCCTGCAGCCTTCACAACCTGTTAGTTCATGAGGGCAGGCCCTGTCCATCACTGGATGCCCAGCATGGTGCCAAGCATCTGGCAGATGCTCAATAAATTCTTGTTGGTGAGTGCAGGTGACAGGTGTACAAGAAAGGGACATTTGTAATAATCATTTCCCTTATTTATAGAATGAATTCCAGTGTAGTCAATAAACAATTTTCTTTCCAGAAAGGTATAGGGAATACGTAGAGAAGCTACAGAAGAATTAAATGAGCTAATCACCCAGCTATTGGCTCCTATTTCCAGTACTTAGATTGGCTTCTTTTTCTCACAAAGAAGGATTTGCTAAAAAATAGAAAAAGACAAAATGTTGAGAATCATAAGTGTAATAAAGCCACATAAAAGGTGCTAACGTTTTTCTTGGAATCGCAGCTCCTTCCTCTTCACATAAAATACATTTCTTTTGTGTATTTGTGCACGTGTCCTTACTGAGACCATCTGCAGACATACTTAGCTGAAGCAGATGGAAACACGCATCATCCCAAAAGCATACAAGCAGTTCTTCTCTTGCTTCCTTAACAGAGCTAATCTTGTGGTTGTACTCCATGTTTTACACTCAAATGCTGCTCTTCTATCATTATTATGGTTTTTAAAGAAGACATTGCAGGAATAAATATCACTGAGAAGATGACACCACCTTATGATTTTGACTTTTATATAATCTAATAAAATATTCCTCAAAACTACTTATATGTAATAAAAATTTGAATGTCTATAGGAAATATACTTTATTTTTTAGTATCATGGGTTATTAGCCAAGTGATCTCAGTGATTACTCTTATTTATGACTCTCTTTTCATAAATGAAGCTCCATGTAGGCATTTATAACACTCAAATTTTATTGTGAAATTTTGTTAACTGGTGATATAAAATATATCTTTGTGAAAAACTGATGTGAGGAAGAGGCTGACATGAAAATTTGGTATTCAATACAAAACAAGTAATTTTTAAGTGGATTGTAATTCACAGAAACTTTTTTGAGGCAACTGTATTTCCTAAATAGTTTTATTTGACACAAATAAAGTCAGACGAAATCACTGCTTTTATATCAGATAAAAATGAATTTGACTTTTTGAATTGAAAACACATAGAAACAACTGATGATGACAATTGTCGGGATCAAAACCATATCATAAGTGCAGTTTTATGTTTTCATGTATTAATTTTAGTCAACATTTTAGACTATTCTGATAGTGAAATGCAATCATTAAGAGATGTCATTGTATTCTGCGTCCACTAGGGGCAAATCACTGTGCCAGAGGTCAGATGACACCAAGGTTTTAGGGTAGGAGGTGAGTCCTTTGATTTCCTCTGCTTGAATTTTTTTCATTTTTCCTAAAGTTAGCTAACATCTATTAAGAAAACCTTTTCAGAAAATATTAACCCACAGCATGATGTCGAATTGCCTTAAAATCTAGGTATTTGAATGTTGAATATGACCAAATATATACTTAGTTTTTCTTAGAAGAAAAGCAATTCTTTCTTTTAAGAAGCTTCTAACAATGCAGCCATCTGGCCATGTGGGATATGACAGCATCTCTTAATTTGATGGCATCAAAATGCTGATTCACAAAGCATCCAAAGAAAACATTACCTCCTTTCTTTTTCTAACCAAAAGGCTTCTGCTAGATTCAGGACCCTGGACCAAAATTACCTTCTAAAGAATATGACATTTTTTCTGCCTAGGACTGTAGGCAATTTTCTTCATCAATGGTATTATGCCACCATGCTGTGGCCATTCTGGAATACATTTGACTATTTGGGAAAATACTGCATTTATATCCAGTCATTGCTTTGAAGTGATTGCAACAATTACACGAAATGAAATATAAAGTTTTATTGACATTTAAGACTGTCCAGCTTCTCTCCTTTTTTTATTGTCAACATTAAAAATAATTTTGAATTGCAATTCTGGGGGAAGCTCCTCGAACAGTTTGTGATAAGAGATACAGTAAAAGGAGCACAAATACCTAAAATACTAGAGGTCTTTTAACGAAACATACCTGAAGTCAATCTTATTGATAGCTTAAAAAATAAAATTAAAAAATAAGTATACACTCAAGATAATTAGCTATTTTGCCATAAAAATGTAGTGTTTATTGTCTTAGACCTTTCATTTGAATCAAGAGGATACACTTACATGTAATGTCTGATGTACTTTTACTAGATATGTAACACATTATATTTATTTTAGATTTCCATTTTAAAGATCTGTTACTAGCAAGTGTTTCCTTCTTGAAAGTAGGCCCTGAGTAATTATTTGGACCAGACGAAAACTAAAGAATCAGTAGAAAAATGTGTTTCTACACTTCACCTGCTTGGAAAAATGTGCTCTGGGTTATATAAAAATAAAGTGGTAATAGAAAATTAGCATCTTAAAAATACACAGTACCGTAAGATGTTTTCCTATATGACTTTTTAGAAATAGCTTTCTTGTGTTTTATCAGTCACTGGCAGTTTCTCTAGTGTGGCTATTCTCTGTTTTCCATCAATCAGCAATTTTTTGTGGAATTCCACTACATGCCAACACTACACTCTAAGTTTAAGGCAGATATTCTAGGCACTAATTTCTTTTCTCGGGGATAATCATTTTTATTTCCAAGGGCCCTTAGGAAAGTTAAATCAGGATCCTCCAAGTATTTGTTTAGAAGACAGTTCTGGACTGGGCACAATGGCTCACACCTATAGTCCCAGCACTTTTGGAGGCCAAGGCAGGTGGATCACATGAGTTCGGGAGTTCGAGGCCAGCCTGGCCAACATGGCGAAACCCTGTCTCTACTAAAAATACAAAAATTAGCCGGGCATAGTGGCGCATGCCCGTAGTCCAGCCACTCAGCAGGCTGAGGCAGGAGAATCGCTTGAACCCAGGAGGCGGAGGAGGTTGCAGTGAGCAGAGATAGTGTCACTGCACTCCAGCCTGGGTGACAGAGTGAGACTCTGTCTCAAAAAAAAAGGAAGAAAACAGTTCTACATTCTCTGAAATCTTATGATCACTAGAGGGTATAACCTTGGCTTAGAGTAAGTGTATTACTCTATGTAATACAGTGCAGATTTGCTGAATGAATCTAGGTGGTAATGGGGAGCGGAAGACACTGGCCGTGGGAGGGGATGTGCAGATGCTGGCTCTGCTCTCAGCTCCCATGCTGTTGTGAGGAAGGGAGATGGGAGCCATGTCCTGTGGCTTGTGAATTGTCTGGTGAGTCTTAGAAACAGAGCAGCTAGTCATCTTCTACTAGTTGGCAGTCTTAAGGCTGAACCAGAACTGTGAGGACTACTCTTATTTCCCAGAAAAGGGAGAAGAAAGTGAACGTGGAAATTAAAAGGACCCAAGTAGGAGAGGGCAGAAGAAAAAGAAAAAAACAAACAAAAACAACAACAACAACAAACAAGCAATCGTGCAAACAAACAAACCGCCAGTGGAGCACCACAGGGACTGGCTTACTCCTGGAAGGAGCTGCATTTAGGTCTGAAGACCACCTGGCTCCGGGAGTAAGAACATTTAACCCGCCTGCATGGCCCATCGGAATCATCTGGAAAGAGTTCTTACACCTGCATGTTCCTGGGCTCTGAACCACAACTATTTCATCAAAATCTCTTGGGTTGGGGCCTGGGGATATTTACCCAATTCTTTACCAATTCTTACTATCATTATGTATTTATTTTTTAAAGACAATGGCTTTATTCAGATCTAATTTACATACCATATGACGTATCCATTTAAAGTGTGTGATTCAATAACTTTTAGTATATTCATCGTTTCTAAAAGAAGCTATATCCATTAGCAGTCATTCTCCATTTCCCCCAAATACCCTCTTCCCAGCCCTAGGCAACTATTAATCTACTTTACATTTCTATAGATGTGTTTGTTCTGGAAATTTAATATAAATAGAATAATATAATACGTAGTTTTTTGGTGACTGAGATAGAGTATTTATAAAGAAACAGCCATTTCTGAGAACATAAAACAATTAAAATTTAGCTCCTTGCCTGTAATTATTTTTTTCTGCCACCCAAATTCCATTTACTTGGCATAAGTATTTATTTCTGTTTAATTACATAAACATTATCTACTGACCTAAGACATTAAATTGCCTTTTCTAAACCTTTATTACTTATATATAAGAACAGAATGTTATTTTGTTTTTCAGGGCTATGGAACATTTAATTAAGAAATGACTTCCCTCTTGTTCCCAGAGGCGTTTATGACTTAATGGATATAAATGGATGCCAGCATTATGGGTACTGCCTGCCATCATGTGTTATAATACCACGGAATGATTGCAAGGAATATGCAATAGGTATCCAATGACATACATGAAATTACAAAAAGACTGCAATTTAAAACGGAAATATAGGCAGGTTAAAAATATCAAGCATTCCCTAGTCATTATTACTGATTCAATTTCAAATATGAATAATGCTGAGAGAACTTATAGACCTGCAGACAACAGATCCTTTATTATTAGAGAAAAAGATGTTGGATCAGAATGAGCAAACGCCAGCTTTTATGTGCAGATCAAACACTTGAATCCAAGGCACAATTTCAATTTCTCGACACAATGTATGAAAGGATATATAGGTTAGTTTTATTTTAAACATTTAGAAGAGTTAATTGAGGATGCACTTTTTTGTTTTGTTTTGTTTGAGATGGAGTCTCGCTTTGTCGCCCAGGCTGGAGTGCAGTGGCACGATCTCGGCTCACTGCAACTTCCACCTGCCAGGTTCAAGCAATTGTCGTGCCTCAGCCTCCTGAGTAGCTGGGACTCCAGGCATGTACCACCATGCCTGATTAATTTTTGCAGTTTTAGTAGAGACAAGGTTTCACCACGTTGGTCAGGTTAGTCCTGAACTCCTGACCTCAAGTGATCCACCCATCTTGGCCTCCCAAAGTGCTGGGATTACAGGTGTGAGCCACTGTGCCTGGCCGAGGATGTAGTTTTCATTAATGTTAAAAAGCTAATCAAATAATTGATGAAAGTCTTCCTCAGGTACAATGAGACAACCTAACTTTGACTATGGGGTAAGAAAAAATGCCATAGACATGATAAATTGAATATAAATATTGCATGCTTTACAATTTTGTAGAATTTTGTGTTTTAACTCTTCCACTAAACTTCCATTAAAGACTTTTTCACCTTTAAAGTAATAAAACATAATAACATCTAGTGGTTGCTTTCTCTCTCTTCTGAAAGTCATACACATTTGCGCAGAGAAAATACAAAAAAGAAAAGGTAGAAAGTCATCTTTGTAATCTGAAGGGCTCAATTATTTTAGAATAGATAAAAGACAATTTATATACTTAGAATCATGGAGAATAAGTGATAGTGAACTTAATTTTAAAATGCAAATAGTTTATCTAAACTAAACATCTAACTTTCCTCTCTCATATGTTTGACAACCAAACTACTAAATAACTCCAAACTTTACCTCTCCAAGAAGCCTCAGGTATAACTGAGCAAACACTTGGTGCATCTTTAATAATTAACTAATGCTGCAATCTCATTGGTATAGGTAAAATTTATTAAAAATCCCAACAACTCAAAAGCAATTATTAAAGGCACAACTTGAGTGACTCTACATAGGGAAGCAGAAAAATGTTCAGAGGACTTAGTCCTAAAATATAGCTGCAAATGCAGGAAAGGTACTTCTTTTTTTAACAGAATTATCCGGATTGAATATCTACATTAATAAAAGACATCAAGTGGTTCTTAGTTTCACGGGTACTCTAAGAACCACTCTATTTGGCCCGCTCTAGGTTTGCATACGAAAACTTTAGCCCAAGGCATGTATCTGAATTACTATCCCTATAGATTGGACGCTTTAGAGACTCATTAACTTAAATCTTCTCACAGGCTGCCAAGTGCTGAGAGGTAACTTACTTTTCAAAAAAAATGACCGTTAAATTCAAGCCTTTGAAAAATGGAATTCTGTGAACTATAGTTGACACATAATGAACAAATACATAGAAAAAACAATTAGAGAAAAACAAAGCAAAATACGAGAGGGAACGTCTATTAGAGTGAGTAGGATAACCACTAGTCTTTCATATTTGTTTCCTTTGACAATGATGCTAATTAGTTATTAAAATAGAATCTGGAGGACATTATGCTAGATGAAATAAGCCAGGCATGGAAAGATAAGTATTGTATTATCTCACTTATATGTGAAATCTAAAAAAGCCAAACTCACAGAAGCAAAGAGTAGAATGGTGATTGCATGGGGCTGGGGGATGAGAAAAATGGGGAGAAATTGGTCAAAGGGTATAAACTTTCAGTTTTAAGATGAATCAGTTCTGAAAATCTAATGTACAGTATGGCGACTATACTTAATAGTACTGTATTGTTTACTTGAATTTTGATAAGAGAGCAGATTTTAATTGCCCTCACCACGCACACACACACAGACACGTGCATACACAAACAGATGGTAATTAGGGGTGGTGATGGCTGTGAAAATTAGATTGCAGTAGTCAGTACACAATGTATACACATGTCAAATCAAAATGTTGTATACTCTGAATACATATAATTTTTGTTTATTCATTAAATATTTCAAAATAAACTAAAATAAAAACCCATGTTTCAAAAGACTTTCTGCATGCTGAATACTGCTGTTATTCTCTTTTGTGGTCTCTGTTGGTAAAAATGATGTATATCCTGATTTCTGTATTCTTTGTCTAATGTACTCCCTTGAACTTCACTTGTTTTAGGCAATGACTTTTAGAAAAATGGCCTTTATGATGTAAGCAGTAGCTTAAGTGAGCTCAGGCTGTTAAGTTGTGGCGAATAAATTTTGCACTTAAATTCCAGTTGTTAAACCAAGTATTAAAAATAAATAGGCGATTTGAAAAGCTTGCCAACCCTTCATATTCTTTAATGCTACCAAAAATCACTGACAGCTACAGGATAGGGAGCTGGGTTTTTTATTTGTTTCTTTCATATTTCAATGTTTCTGACTTTATTCCCCGAAGCACCCATTAATCTGGCTTTAGTATATACAGAAACAACAACAACAAAAAGAACAAAGAAGAATTCTTTGTAATATCATTATATTTTCCTGTCTGAGACTTAGAATTCCAGGAGGCAGTTGAAGGGTATTTGAACGATCTCTTCGTAGCCTTCAGAAAAGCCTCAAAAAGACCCCCTCCTTGGGCAAGGAGAGACAATACTATCTGGGCAAGGGCAGCTGAGCGTTGAAGTTTATCCTTTTGTCATTCCCCAACCTCATCATGATTCCGCATCTACATCTAGTTAACATTTTCCCACTTGAAAGCAGAATAAAAGCATAAAAAATATTCTTGAGCTTCAAATAGCTCTTGCCAAATACATTTTTAAATTTCGCTATCAGTACATGAATGAGACAGCAAACAAAAGCGGAATAACTCTCCAAAATATAAGTGAGTATATGTAGGAAAATGTGTTTCTTGTATTTCTATTTCAGTGTAAAATCACAGAATATGAGAGCAAGAAGTGACTTAAAAAATTATCTGGTTTAGGCTGGGCGCAGTGGCTCATGCCTGTAATTTCAGCAATTCGGGAGGCCAAGGTGGGCAGATCACTTGAGGTCAGGAGTTTGAGATCAGCCTGGCCAACATGGTGAAACTCTGTCTCTACTAAAAATACAAAAATTAGCTGGGAATGGTGGCGGGTGCCTGTAATCCCAGCTACTTGGGAGGCTGAGGCACGAGAATCACTTGAACCCGGGAGGCAGAGGTTGCAGGGAGCTGAGATTGTGCCATTGCACTCCAGCCTGGGCAACAAGAGCAAAACTCCGTCTCAAATAAATAAATAGATAAAATAAATAAATAAATAAATAAATAAATAAAATTATCTGGTTCAACTCTCTCATGTTATCTGTAAAGAAACTGAATTACAGATAAGTTAAGCAAAACATGCCAAGTCCCACAGCTACTTCATTCATTAATTTGTGTCCATTCATTCTTTCACTCACTCTACTTACTCACTTATCCCTTTAAAGAACACGTAAGGGCCGGGCGCGGTGGCTCACGCCTGTAATCCCAGCACTTTGGGAGGCCGAGGCGGGCGGATCACGAGGTCAGGAGATCGAGACCATCCTGGCTAACACGGTGAAACCCCGTCTCTACTAAAAATACAAAAAATTAGCCGGGCGCGGTGTCGGGCGCCTGTAGTCCCAGCTACTCGGGAGGCTGAGGCGGGAGAATGGCAGTGAGCCGAGATCGCGCCACTGCACTCCAGCCTGGGAGACAAAGTGAGACTCTGTCTCAAAAAAAAAAAAAAAAAAAAAAAGAACACGTAAGGACAGCCCCTCTACGCTCACAGAGCTAGGTGTGGCATGCAGTGATGAGATGAACGAGATGGTCATGGTTCCTTGCAGTTTGGTGGGCTAAACTAGTCTGATGATCTGAAACTTGAAATCAGACAGCTGTAAATGAAGACAGACTCTAGTGAGTGCTACAACAGAGGTACAAACTAAACTGATACTGAAATCTGGACAAATGAAAACGGGTGGGCTCTAAGATATGGAAATTCAGAAAGACCAGGGGGTTTTTGAATGAGTTAATCTAGGATTCAAAGTGGAAAGGAGAGTACACTGGGAGAGAAAGTTGGTATAGGTGAAGATTCCATTGTCTTGATAAGATTCTGTGCTTTCCGTTTTAAGTACTGGGGAGTGACAGAAGATTTATTTCTAAAGACAGTGAGGAGGACAAAAAAGTTGTATCTTATTTTTGCCTAATTGTCGTTGGGGCTGAAGGGGACTCCATGCTCCTTGAAATCCCTTTTGATTACCTTTAATTCTTCAGCTTGCTGCCACAAAATTGGAGCACCCTCAAAAGATTTCTACAAGGTTAGCTTGCTTGCAGGAAATCAACTCTGAGGTAAAACTCAGTCACTTCTTTGGTTTACACAGAAAAATAAATCGTTCATATCAAGCCTTTGAGTTTAGCAGGGTATCTGAACACCTTTTGGTGAAACAGTGGGGGTGCAGATGGGTGGGGAATATCGACCTATTTATCATCACCCTTTGCTCTTTATTTCTTCACCTCCACCTCATCTCTCACCGACACCCTCCTGGCTAGTCCTTGACCTCTAAATTCTCTTTATCATGTAGAACTGTTTCTTTGCTGAAGTACAGTCATGTACCTCATAATGACATTTCTGTCAACAACAGAACGCATATATGACTGTGTTCCCATAAAATTATACTGTACTTTTACTGTAATTTTTTTTTTTTTAATGTTCAGGTATCTTTAGACTCACAAATACTTACCACTGTGTTACATGCCGACAGTATTCAGAACAGTAACTTGCTGTACAGGTTTGTAGCCTAGGAACAATGGGCTACAGCGTATGGCCTAGGTGTGTAGTAGGCTATGAGGATTAGTAATGTTCATTTCTTCATATGTTTGTGGGCCAATTGTGTGTGTTTTTTGAGAAGTATCTGTTCATATCCTTTGCCCACTTTTTAATGGGGTTGTTTTTCTTGTTGAGGTGTTGCAGTTTCTTATAGATATGTGTAAGCACACTGTTTGCAGGATGACAAAATCACCTAATGACTCAATTCTCAGGATGCATTCCTGTCTTTAAGCGACATGCGATTGCACTGACACCAACCCAGGCCAGGAGAGGGAGTGTGGGACAGTGCTTGAGAACCCAGCTCCATTCCCAGCTCTGCTCCTATTAGTTTTGTAAATTATGCGACCACTAGGAGGCTCCATATCCTTGCCCATAAAATGGGGAAAACAACAGTACCTATCTCATAGGATTTTTGGAAGGGTTTAAACACAAAGTCTAAAACACAGGAAGTGCTCAATAAATATTTTTGTTGTGTTATTGTTACTTCTCCAAACAATTATCAATGTATGTTTAAACATAATTAACTTTAAAAAATCTGTGTTATTTAAAATCTTCTGCCCCACCCCTTCTAAAGTGTGATTCCCTTCCCAAACTAACTTCTCTTTCTTCCAGTATACTGCTGTTTATTGATCACAAATGTTAGACACTGCCGCATTATAAACAATGAGGTTTTCAGCACTTCAAATGATTTACGTATTTATTTATAATAATTTTGGCTTTTATTTCAGATTTAAGGAGTCTATGTGTGCCCGGGCTTCTTACATGGGCTTATTGCATGACGCTGAGGTTTGGGGTATGAATGATTCTATCGTAAGCATAAGACCTAATAGGTAGCTTTTTCAGCCCTTGGACTCCCCGCTCTCTCCCTGCCCTAGCAGTCCCCAGATCTTCCCATTTTTTATGTCCATATGTACCCGATGTTTAGCTCTCACCTGTAAGTGAGAACAAGCGGTATTTGGTTTTATGTTCCTGCCTTAATTCACATAGGATAATGACCTCCAGTTGCACCCATGTTCCTGCAAAAAATATAACTTCATTGTTTTTTATGGCTGCATAGCATTCCATGGTATATATGTACCACATTTTCTTTATCCAGGGTAAACAGACAACCTACAGAATGAGAGAAAATCTTCACAAACTCCAACATCCAACAAAGGTCTGATATTCAATATCTATAAGAAACTGCAACAATTCAACAAGAAAAAAATAACCCCATTAAAAAGTGGGCAAAGGATGTGAACAGACACTTCTCAAAAAAACCACGTACAAGCGGCCCACAAACATTTGAAGAAATGATCAACATTACTAATCTTCAGAGACACGCAAATCAAAACCACAATGAGATGCCACCTCACACCAGTCAGAATAGCTATTATTAAAAGGCCAAAAAAAAAAAAAAAACCCAAAAAAACTGGATGTTAGGGTTTGGAGAAAAGGAACACTTATAAACTGTTGGTGGGAAAATACATTAATTCAGCCACGGTGAAAAGCAGTTTGGAGGTTTCTCAAATAATTTAAAACTACCATTTGACCCAACAATCCCACTGCTGAGCATAAACCCAATGGAAAATAAGTCATTCTGCCACAAAGTCACATGCACTTGTATGTTCACAGCAGCACTATTCACAATATTTCCTTTACCTACAATTTGTTCTTACTGATTTAAGTTTTGCCATATACAGATGGAATCATCAATGGTGGATTTGTTAAAAATTTATTTTTACTGATACATATTAGATGTGCCTGTGTTTAGGGTACATGTGATAATTTGATACATTAATATAATTAAATCAAAGTAACTGAAATATCTATCATCTTCAATATTTATATTTTCTTTAGGCTAGAAACATTTTAATTCTCCTCTAGCTATTTTGAAATGTAGAATTGATTGTTAACTCTAGTCACCATACTGATCTATTGAACACCAGGTCTTATTTCTTCTAAGTGATCTAAGTGTATACTTTTACTTTTTAATCAGACTTTTACATTCCCCCACCCCACTTTTTTTTTTTTTTTTTTTTTTTTAGACAGGGTCTCACTCTGTTGCCCAGACTGGAGTACTGCAGTATAATCTTGGCTTACTGCAGCCTCAACTTCCTGGGCTCAGGTGATCCTCCCACCTTAGCCTCCCTAGTAGCTGGGACTACAGATGCCACCAACACACCAGGCTAACTTTTGTATATTTTGTAGAGACAGGGTTTTGCTATGTTGCCCAGGCTGGTTTTGAACTCCTGGGCCCAAGCAGTCCTCCACCTCGGCCTCCCAAAGTGCTGGGACTATAGGCATGAGCCACTGCACCTGGCCACCCACTCCACTTTCTCTGCCTCCCCTTGGAATTGTTATATCACAATTTTGGGCAAATCAGTATTTAGTGTTTGCCTTGTTGTGATCAGGTAATTATTGTTCACTAGGGACCACATTGTATATTGTAGTGTTTCCTTTACTTAAAACTTGTTTTTATTGATTTAATTTTTGTCTTATGCAGCAGATTGACTTATTGTTCATTCAATATTCATTCTTTTCTCTATCCATAGGAAAAAAAATCCACTTTTCTGCCCCTTAACTTTGAGTTTGGCTGCATGACTTGCTTTGGTGAAGGGGATGTCAGTCAGTGAAATGCAAGCAAGAATTTGAAATGTGCCTGTGTGGTGGACTTGTCCTCTTTGTGCCTATGCCTGCCATTGCCCTGATAAGAACATGGTCGGAGGCCAGACCACTGGATCAAGTGGGGTTGAAAGACACACAGAACACCCAGACCCAGAAATGCTTGCCCAGCCTAGGTAAGCTACTCCCCTGACCCCACTGTAAAACAACCTGAAGACCCAGGTGAAGTGCACTGCTGTCTACTGCTATTATTAAAATTCAATGGTTGATTCTTGTCTTAGTCTGTTGAGGCTGCTATAACACAATACCTTACACTGGGTAATATTTAAATAAAATAAATATATTTCTCAAAGTTCTGAAGGTTGGGAAGTCCAAAATCAGGACACTGGCAGATTTCCTGTCTGGCAAGGGCCTGGTCCTCATAAATGCCTTCTTGCTTTATCCTCACCTACTCACCTAGCAGCTCTCTTAGGCCTCTTTTGTACTGGCACAAATCCTATTCATGAGAGTTCAGCCTTCATGACCTAATCACCCCCCAAACGCCCCACCTTCTATCTCCACAGCCCCGGAGATTATTTTGACATGTGAATCTTGGAGTGACACAAACATTTAAACCATACCAATTCTCACCCAGCAAAAGCGAGCTCCAACAGGTATTTTTCTCTATTTTCTGTTTCAATATAATAAAAGGGGGTGTGGATTTGAAGATTATGAGGCCAAAAATGTAAAATTTAATTGAAGTATTGGAAGATAAAGTCAAGGGGGATTTTCCAGAAAGAACAAAAAAGAAAAAAAAAAAAACACAGATGAGGAAATAGTAAAAAAATCTAAAGACCAATTCAAAAAATCCAACATCTAATCTAATTTCTATTGGCAATGGTAGAGTTAGAACATTGGAAATGGAGGGGACAGAATGATTAAAACATAAGAAAATATTTCAGATCTGAAAAGTTTTGCTTAAAAGAGCTCACAAAATAGGCCAATGCTAATTCTTAGCGTCATGAAATTCTCGAATACCAGGGATAAAGAGATGATTATCATGGTTTCCAGTTTAAACAACAGCCACACAAGCAAACAAAAAGAATCAGAACAATATAACACTGTTCAAAAGCAGTGCTGGAAGCCAAAAGATATCAGAGAAGTATTACTGAATTTTGAGTAAAATAATTTTTGCAACCTGGAGGTCTATACTAGTCAACCTATCAAACCTTACTTTGAGTAACCCTCAAAGGTGAGGGTTAGACTAAGACTCTTTTCAAATAAGCAATACCTAAAGCTGTCTCCCATCCACACTTTTTAAGAATGATAAACATTCTAGATATTTCTTTATTTGTGGAGAGGTTACTTTCTTCCCTAAAACTTTTTCTCTTTCTTTCTTTGGGGTCTTGATATTTTGTTTTATTCCTTTTACGTTAGAGAGTTTAAAAACTCTGTCCTTTGTTATACACTTACATTAAGAATGATAAACAGATTGGAGGCCCCTGAGTGGTGCTTGTTAACTAATGGATTTCTCTCTAGGTTGATTGGGTGGAACCCAGTCATATCCTTAGAAGACTTCTTACTATTAGTTTGTATAGTAAGAGCTAATCTGTTTAGGCTGCCATACAATGCTCATTCTGGGCAACTTGAGCAACAGAAATTTATTTTCTCATTGTTGTGGAGGCTAGACATCCTAGATCAGGGTGCCTGCTGACTTGATTCCTGCTGAGGACTCTCTTTCTGACTCGTAGACAGCTATCTCCTTGCTGTGTTCTCACATGGTGGAAAGAGAGTTCTTATGTCTCTTCCCCCTGGTGTCTCTTCTTCTTTTCATAAGGGTACCCTCCCTACAAAATCAGGACCCCATACTCATAACCTCAATTAACCTTTATCACCTCTCAAAGCCCCTATCTCTGCACTTGGTCTTAGTCAAAAAGCTGAGAAGCAATAGTCCCTATTTCCAAATACAGTCATGTTGAGATTAGGGCTTTAGCATATTAATTTCATTGAAATGCAAGCATTCAGTCTACAATGTATAAGTTGTACTTCCTGCAACCAATCTATTTCTCCAGAGAGGAATTCTTTAATTTATTGCCTGGGCATGGGTGTTAAAATCTGGCTTACAGCATTCTTGGATCTTGGTGGTACACAGGGGCTGCGGGGAGTGTCTTAGTGGATAGATTTTCACTTAAACTCATTTTTCAGGCCTATAATTTCCCCTACCTTTCTCTTTGATGCTGACTAGTGTTACTGTGGAATAAACCTTTAGTTCCTCTGATTTATTGAAAAACTACTGGTTGAGTCCCTGTTATGTGCCTGCTACTTCACTAATTTTAAAACCTATTTTCAAATTATTAGTTATTTCTGGATTTTTAGATGTGAAATGACTTGGCATTTCCCTCTGAAGTCTTGCAATGTATTTAGCATTCTTATCTCTGCTACAATACGTTTGGTTTCCATTTTCTGAAAATTTCATATCTCTCATCTATTGTCCCATTTCCTTTGTCCTTTGTGGTTTTATACATCATTTGTTCTACTTTAAGTGTGGTTTCAGGAGGGAACAGAGATAAATTAATGTATTTAATCATCTATGTTTAATGCATCACCTCAAACATTTCTTTCCATCAAATACAAGATTTCTTCAGAATGGAATTCTGGTGTCAGCTCTTAAGCTAAAACATTTTTCCTCATTTATTGCATTGAAGTGATTGTCTTGGCAGTGATGGGAAAAAAAGAATACAAAGGAAATCACTGGATATAGGCAGTAGACGTGGCCAAGGTAATAGAACAGAAGGAAGTAAGCAGGCCTTTCAGAGACAACCTGGAAAGGATTTGATTATCACGTGGTGGGAGAAAGGGAAGAGTGGTCAAAAAGTTCTATGCATTTTTGAAAATCCTGAATTGTTTAGATAATAATATTTCCCTTTAGATAAAACACATATGAGGATGAGGGTAGGGTATTTTCTCTGGTGGGAGAATGCATATAGATGATAATGGAAAAGCAAAATTTAAGAAAATTGTAGGGTTTGGGCAAGAGACATTGCAATGGGTTGAGGAGTTGCCAGGAGAAAGTGTAGAATAGTATAGAATAGAAGTATAGAATAGCATTTTGAGAAGTTTGTCAATGAATCACTTAATTACAGACTTATAATCAGATAACTTTAGGGAGTAAATAATATAGTTGTCCTCAACTGAGGAAGGGAAGAGAGGAGATTCAGAATTCTCCAGGGAGAATGATAAAATACACACGTTTGGTTCACTAACCTCCACAATCAGAACTTCTAAAAGTGGGACTTGGGCATGAGAGCACCTTGGAAAAGGTCGCAGGTGACTCTGATGTGTATTCGGAGTTAAAAGCTTATCTGCTGATAGAAAAGCGAATGGAGGCCTTGAAATATTAAATGTCTTGCCCAAGATTCATTGAGTGTAGGGAGAGTTGGGACGGTCAATTAGTATACTGACATCTTACCAGTCTATTCTAGACGGAGTGAAAACTTATGATATAAAAAGCAGTTTGCCTGTATTCTCAGCACTTTGGGAGGCTGAGGTGGGCAGACGGCCTGAGGTCAGGAGTTCGAGACCAGTCTGGCTAACACGGTGAAACCCTGTTTCTACTAAAAATACAAAAAAATCAGCCAGGTTTGGTGGTGCATGCCTGTAATCCCAGCTACTCAGGAGGCGGAGGCTGGAGAATCACTTGAACCCAGGAGGCAGAGATTGCAGTGAGCCGAGATCATGCCATCGCACTCCAGCTCGAGCAAAAAGAGCGAAACTGTGCTCAAAAAAATAAACAAAACAAAATGAAAAACAAAACAAAACAAAACAAAAACCAGTGGTTTGTAAGATTGTAGGATCAAGGGACAGCTGGAAGAGGATTGAAGATAAAGCAAATTTAAGCCTATTTGTTTCCTAGAATGACCATGTCAATGAGGAGAGAGAAATGGAGAAGATAAGAGGGGATAAATACATGGTAGAATAATAAGAGTAACAGATAATGAGTATATTAAAACTAAATGGAAAACAAAGCAAAATGATAGTATGAGTATGAAATGCCAAGTAATTAACAGCATCATCACATTTCCCCCGCTCACTGGGGAAGGTTCATTCCCAGGTCCTTGGTTCATGCCATTACTTCTCTTATATCTGTAGAGGAAGCCCTAAGCCATGAAGTGTCTGGTAGGGGAGACTCCAAAAACTAACAGCTGCTTCTGATGGAACCTTGGAGATTCTTGCTCCTCCCTGCACTCACCATGACTATGGAAAGTATTAATAGTGGTGACAACAGACTCTCAAGTGAGAGTTCCAGCTCAGAGGTTAAGGGGAGCTGCGGACCTCTTTCTTAGAGAGTGCTATTGCATACTGATGACAGTTCATGGCATTGGGATTCCCAGTGATGGCAGCTGAGGCTGCCATCTAAAATCTACTACTGGCCGGGCGCGGTGGCTCAAGCCTGTAATTCCAGCACTTTGGGAGGCCGAGACGGGCGGATCATGAAGTCAGGAGATCGAGACCATCCTGGCTAAAACAGTGAAACCCCGTCTCTACTAAAAAATACAAAAAACTAGCCGGGCGCGGTGGCGGGCGCCTGTAGTCCCAGCTACTCGGGAGGCTGAGGCAGGAGAATGGTGTAAACCCGGGAGGCGGAGCTTGCAGTGAGCTGAGATCCGGCCACTGCACTCCAGCCTGGGCGACAGAGCGAGACTCCATCTCAAAAAAAAAAAAAAAAAATCTACTACTGCCATGAAAGCTGTGCTTATTCCAAAAAAGCAAACCTCCTCCTGCGAATTCCAACAGTATTTTTAAGAACTTAAGCATGAATCTTCAGGACACCAGGATTCCAGATTTCTCCTCCAGTTTCATTGGGCATATTGCTGCTACTGTCTCCAGCAATCCAGAGATCCCAGGGGGAGAAATGGCCAATGCCAGTTTGATGAGATAGTTCCAATGCTGCTATCAGGATGGATTTTTACGTTGTGCACAGCAGATCTCACTCCATCTTCAATGATGGGATGAAGCTTAGAAACGTGGTGCATACATTCCTTCTCATCTTTTGGACCTCCTCTGAAGTGCTGTCTCCTCAAAGTAACCTTTCCGAATCACTCTGCTACTATTGTCTCTCACAGCAGCTTGTGCCTCTCCTTCATCACCATTATCACAATTTATATAAATATTGTTTAATTATTTCCTGCTTTTTCTCAACTAGAAGGTGGACTCATGAAGAGAGGGGCCATGGTCTGTCACTATGTGCCCAGCACCTATCAAAGTCACGGTGCCCTGATCAGTAAATAACTGCTAAATGAAGAATGGCCAGGTCACAGAGGAACATGTAGAGAGATTCAAGTGGCCATATCAAATGTCCCATTTTGGCCTATGTCTGTGTGTTTTGGACCATCCCTTCTGGTCCTCTTTGGTTGGGAACTATGTTACAATGAAGTCGTGGCATAACCTGGAGGTATCTGCTTTCTCTAGGCACTGAGCTAGCAATACTCACTCTTTCTGACTTGAGAGGTTCTTAAGTGTTTCTTTTCCAGTTCAAAATCTGAACGAGGGGATAAAGTAAATGAGCAATAAAACAAATGTATCTTTGCTCTCCAGGAAGTATTACATAATGTATGAGCATGAGCCAGAGGAAATCACACTTCCGCAGGGAGTAAATGCAGTCCATAAAAGCTTGTTTGTAGAGTATTGGCCAATGTGCTTTTAAACCAATTATCAGACAACTTTAACGTATGGATAGATAGAATTACCTTTATACTCTTTGCAGCTTGTATTGGGAAGACTCCTTTTCTTTTTTGGATGGTTGCGCATGTATATATTCAGGCATAATTTAAAGTGGGTTGGCCTACCAGTGTTCCTGAGAGTAGCCTGCATGGTCTCCACATTTGGGAAAGGAAGAAAATCATGAATCACCAGTGCTCAAAAAAGGCACATCTGACTTGTTCAATGGACTGAGAACATTGCATTAAATATCTGCATTTGACAACTTAAGCATGCACTCTCAAATGCCACTGCACAATAAGGAAGCGAGGCATGGCCGAAAGCAAAACCTGACTTGACATTATCCCTCACTTCTCTCTTTAAAGTTCTCTTCTATACCATGAATGAAGAAAATGTTGTGATGTCCTCTAGAGGTATTCTATAATATCTTTAAAAAGCATAGTATTAAAATCAGATACTTTAAATCATACTTTAGCTAATGATTGTTAAATAGTTATTTGTATTCATATAACTCTTATCTATTGTGAACTGAAAATACCTTCACATAATATCATTGAACTGATTATATTTTTACTGAGGATAGTAGGCAATAAAATATTCAAATGTGAAGCAAAACTCTGTCCTTTCCTGGAGTTCTCTGTGTCTACATGGTTATCTGCGTCTCAAAACTTATGAGGTGTTTTATTCATCACTTGGGAAAATATCTGAATGCCTATGCTAGCAATAACTTGAGGAATCACAACTGCAAGGGAGAGTCTGTAGCATTTAGAGGGTGTGTGTTCCAAAGAACACTGAACTCAAAAAAGAGGAGAGGGAAGTTTGAGCACAGGTTTGAGGGTCTTGGAGGCAAGGTGGGGGCAAGGGCTGAGAAATGCATAGGAAGCCCATAAGGTGGAGAGAGGATTCCGGGTAAGGAACAAATAGCATTTGCCAAGGCTTTGTGGCAAGAGGGAGCATAGTGCATTTAAGAAATTGAAAGAAAGAGGCCGGGCGCGGTGGCTCAAGCCTGTAATCCCAGCACTTTGGGAGGCCGAGGCGGGTGGATCACGAGGTCAGGAGATCGAGACTATCCTGGCTAACATGGTGAAACCCCGTCTCTACTGAAAATACAAAAAACTAGCCGGGCGTGGTGGCGGGCGCCTGTAGTCTCAGCTACTTGGGAGGCTGAGGCGGGAGAATGGCGTGAACCCGGGAGGCGGAGCTTGCAGTGAGCCGAGATCAGGCCACTGCACTCCAGCCTGGGAGCACAGCGAGACTCCGTCTCAAAAAAAAAAAAAAAAAAAAAAAAAAGAATGGTTGAGTGTAGGGACTGAGCAGAAGGATGGTGGATATTGAAGCCAGTGGGATGAACAGGTTTCATATTTTGCTGGGAAATTTCATGCAAGGAAATTTTGAAGAGCTTGTCTTTATCTTGGAAGCAATAGGAAGCCAATGAGAAGAAAGGCCCCATTGGTTGGAAGCTGTTATTTGGTTCGGAGCTTTGTTATGATGAATAGTGACATGATCTGGTGGTATCTGCTTTCTCTAGGAAGGGTGACATAATTGTGTGGGCAGTTTCTTTTCCCTCCACTCTACTCCTATCGCCATCCCCAACATCCCGTTTTGTACATCTACCGAGTTGCTGAGATAGGACTGCATTTTTTTCTGTTCCTGCTGACTGCTTAATTCAGAACTTCATTCTGTGACCAGAAACAAAAGCCTCCAGAGGACATCCACCACTCCAGCTACTCCATTCTAGCTCATTCTGCATCCTGCATCTCCCAGCCTGTCAAGCTTCCATTTTTTTGGTAATGTCTAGAGAAAACTTAGCAAAGTCACTCTGCACGCTAAATGCTCATACGTACATTGTCTCATTATACACACATTATGTTACAGTTTGTATCTTTTAACCCTCACTTTCATTATGCCATTATACATGCATTATAACCCACATGATGAAATTGAATTCCCATCACTTCCACTCGAGACAGGCATTAGCGTTTTACTGTACTCTGCTTGTCAACCCTGCACCTTAAATTGTAGCCAAACCAGACCAACAGTGTTTCCTGAACATGCCCGGGGTTTTCTTTCCTCTGCACCTCTGATCACGCTGTTAACGTTGCTGGAGGGATCTGTTACCTGTGCCCCACTCCCCGTTCGCTAACCAGAATACACATTAAGATGTTAACCAATGTGCTAACTTCTTTAATACCTACACACACAGATTTCCTAGCATTCTGTGCTCGCCTTAGCATTCTTTTAAAGAGTTCCTATATAGCACTGTGGCAATACATAGAAGAGTCTTTTAAAAGTAGTTCATAAATTCCCAAATAGAAGAATCTGCTTATTCACTTACAATGTCTTATTCCATTTTGAATTTACATGTAGC
The DNA here is from genome assembly GCF_008728515.1 of Papio anubis. NCBI lineage: Eukaryota > Metazoa > Chordata > Mammalia > Primates > Cercopithecidae > Papio > Papio anubis. The sequence continues at coordinate 111,828,678 of NC_044985.1, forward strand.
ATAGCTCACCTTTTTGGGCAAACAGTTCTGTGATGTTTTACACTTGTATAAATTCTTGTAACCACCACAGTATACAGAACAATACTAACACTCTCAAGAATTCTCTGATGCTTGCCTTGTATAGGCCGACCCTCTCCCCACTTAACCCCAGCATTCACTATCCTTTCCCTGTTCCTATAGTTTTGTTTTTTCCAGAATGCCATGTAAGTGGGATTGTATGGTAGGTGACTATTTTAATACTGGGTTCTTTCATCCAGAAAAATGCATTTGAGGTGTATTCATGTTGTGTGTATCAGTTGTTCATTCCTCTTTAGTGCTGTGTGGAATTCTACTGTCTGGATGCACCATGGCTTGTTTATCCATTCGCTCATTTCTCTAGCCATTGCACGCAGGTGTTTGCATGAGCATAAATTTTCATTCCACTCGATTAAATACCTAGGAGTGGGATTGCTGGGTTGTATGCTAAGTACATATTCAGCTTCTAAGAAGCTATTGAACCGTTTACCAGAGTGCCTATAACATTTTTCACTCCCTACTTTACTCACTTTTGTAATTTTTTAAATGTACTTGTAAAAAAAGGACTCTCTGTAAACATTTACTATATTGATTTCTACAAGTAGTGAAGCTAAGCTGCAGTCATGGTCTTGCAGAGGATACTGCATGTGTTGGCTGAATATGCCAGCCAGTGACTGCAAAGGCTGCTATACCAGGAGAGAGAGGGGGAAAGAAAGATCATTTTTTCTCTAAAAACCAGAATCTTAAAGTGGACTAGGAAAAATTGGTTTATTTGTCACTTTATCCTCCAATTCTTGTTTTTAGGTAACATGAAACTTAAATACAGCAAAAAGCATTCATTCAGATGCTACTATATGGAAGTGATGGTATATTTTATCTTACCAATAAAGACTAATGTTTACACAGATATAGAAGGCAGTCTGCTAGGTGTTACAGGGAATACAAAGATGTAGAACATAGGATTCTTTCCTTCAGTGAGTTTGGTTGGCTTATCTTAGTGCCATCTCTGTTGATTATTATAGCAATAGCAGTAATAAGCTTCACAATTTATCGCGCTCTGTGCTAAGTGCTTGTACATACCTTGGCTCACTTAATCCTCATAACAACCCAATAAGCTTGACCCTGACCTTGTACTTACATATAGATGAGGACATTGAAGGGCAGAGAAATTAATTGATTTCCCATGGCCACAAAATCAATGAACAGTAGAACTAAAAGTGTGAAGACAATTCTGATGCTATGGTCTGTTCTTTTAACCACTACATCACCATGCCTTTCCTATGAGAAAGAGTCTGAAAAGCAAATGAACAGATTAAATAGGCTAGAAGGGATATGTCTACTGCTTGTTTGTGTGGAATAGACTGAATAAATTCTGTATTCAATACCGAGTTCATGGCTTTTTTTCCTGGAAAAACTGTTTAATGGGAAATTATCAAACATAAAGCAAAGAAAGCAACGTTTCTTTTTCACTCACGCTGGGAATTCACTCTTGCTTTGTGAAATTATGGGGTCAGTGACAAAACTCATATTTAAGTTTAAAAAGAATAATCCCACGGGTCTTTTTTGCATGATTGCAATAATTAAGCAGTGAAAGAACCATTACTTGGAAATGAGAAAACAGATTTTTTCATTTGGTTTAAAGTGGACAAATCAATTTGCTGAGTGAAAGAACCTAGTCTCAAATGGTTGCAGTGTTTTTAATTTGATTAATAATTGGATACTTTTCCAGCGTGTCTTTTTCTGTAGCCAAACAAGGGTGTTTTTCTTTGTAACCATGACTTAGTGATAGGAAAGTGATATTTACTTCAAGGCTCTGATACATTTGTAGTCAAATCCATGATGTTTGTTGAGGAATGTTCATTCCACGAGGCATCTAATGTTGGGTTCAAACGGTGGTTTGGAGAAAGCCACAAAGAGCCTGATGAGGGGCTGACATGGAGAGGCAGAGTTCGGAAAAGGTGTTCCCCAGAGAAAGGGGGAGACGTGAGGTTCTTCTTGGGAAGAAGCAAAGTTCTCAGAAAGCTCTGTGAATATAATGGGTGACTGAGACAGGACCACGGAAATAGGTGATTGAGGAAGAGCAGCCCTTGAAAGGGGAAAGCGATGGCTTCATCTCTAAGAGGAGAACACAGGCCAAAGCTGGTGACAAAGGCTCCATGACTCTCACTGGATTTGGGGCCAAACTTGGAACCTTTGGGATGCTTTGAAATACTCCATTTCCATATGTGTTCTCCAGATGTAATATGTGTGGGTTTTCTTTTCTTAGTGTTAAACCTCCTCCATAGCATAGCATAGGAATTGGGAATAATAACAGCAGGTGTGCTCTGTTGGTTCTAGACAAGTGTACATGATGGATGGCAGGATCAGGAATAAGAACTTAAGTCAATTCACTTTACTATCATTATTATAATTATTTTATTTTATTTATTTTTTATTTTTTTGAGAGGGAGTCTTGCTCTGTTACCCAGGCTGGAGTGTGCAGTGGTGTGATCTCGACTTACTGCAACCTCTGCCTCCCGGGTTCAAGTGACTCTCCTGCCTCAGCCTCCTGAGTAGCTGGAACTACAGGCATGCCACCATGCCCAGCTAATTTTGTATGTATTTTTAGTAGAGATGGGATTTCACTATGCTGGCTGGGCTGGTCTTGAACTCCTGACCTCAAATAATCTGCCTGTCTTGGCCTCCTAAAGTGCTAGGATTACAGGCCTGAGCTACTGCACCTGGCCTTATCATTATTATTGTTGATCATTATTAGTTGAATTCTCCATTTTACCCATTACTGGGTAAATAGACTTTACGATAAGGAATTCGAAAAAGATTTTTGCTTGATAATGGCTATAATATTTGGGCTGGGGTATTTATACTCTGAATATCCAGGAAATATATATATATATAAATATATTATATATACATACATATATTTATATATATTAATATATGTACATACACACATATGTATATATATTTTGAAAATAACCGTAGCTGTGGCCATTAAAAAAACCAACCAAAACAAAATAAAACTCTTTTCATTTAAAGACTAAGAGCTCTTCTAGCAACTGAATCCAGATTCTGGCCTTATTAGCCTGTGAGATAAGGAATATCACCCTCTCCCTTTCAGAGGTTACAAACTGGCACCCTCAGTTTAAAATTAGCTGTTAACCAGCTTGGAAATATGTTTAGTGTGGAATAGGTTATGCTTTAAACGAAATCAAGGTAATATGAAACAATTGGATGATTTCCTATCAAGAAACCTGGATTTTTGGCTGAAGAAAACCCAAAAAACAAAAATGATTCTGGGAACAATGAGCTCGCATTTCTGTAGGGCAACCACTCCCCTGACCTCTTCTTTTTTGTTTGTTTAATCTCGTCTCACTGCAACCTCCTGGGTTCAAATGATTCTCCTGCCTCAGCCTCCCAAGTAGCTGGGACTACAGGGGCATGCCACCACACTTGGCTATTTTTGGGTTTTTAGTAGAGATGGGGTTTCACCATGTCAGCCAGGCTGGTCTTGAACTCCTGATGTCAGGTGATCTACCCACCTCAGTCTCTCAAAGTGCTGGGATTACAGGCATGAGCCATCATGCCCAGCCTCCCCTGACCTCTTTAATGTCGCATGTGCTCCTCTGTTCCCCCAGTCTCCACCATTTCCTATCACATCTTACACACTGAAGTCTTGTGGCAAATGCGCTGTCATTGTTCTTGAACAGTCATTTTCTTAATAATAGAGAAACATGTCTCCATACCATGTCTCTATTAAAAATGGAAAAAAAAAATGTAAAAGCTGTGTATTTTAAGAAAAATGGTAGAGAGCCTATTTCCTTGTGAAAGTAAGTCCTGGATCCACATATTGAATATGCAAAGTATGTCTGTATTTAAAAGAAACAAAACAAAATCATAAAATAATATTAGAAATAATCCATCTTGAAGAACCATATAGGTATAAAGAAAAGAAGCATAATGAATCAACTGGTGATCTTAAAAAAGAACTGAATTTTTTTTTTTTTTTTTTTTTAATGGAGTCTTGCTCTGTAGCCCAGGCTGGAGTCCAGTGGCGCGATCTCCGGCTCACTGCAAGCTCCGCCTGCCGGGTTCAGGCCATTCTCCTTCCTCAGCCTTCCGAGTAGCTGGGACTATAGGCACCTGCCACCATGGCTGGCTAATTTTTTTGTATTTTTAGTAGAGACGGGGTTTCATCGTGTTAGCCAGGATGGTCTCAATCTCCTGACCTCGTCATCTGCCCGCCTCAGCCTCCCAAAGTGCTGGGATTACAGGCGTGAGCCACCGCGCCCGGCCAGAACTGAAATTTTCTAAGCATTTGTTTTGGATGTGAGTAAAATAACTGGTGCTGTTGCAGAATTAGTTATGCATTAGGGAATTAGTTATGCATTAGAGAAAATAACTTGGTTGGTCAATTGCTTTTTACAGACGGTAGGTTTACTAAAGTCTATTGAATACAGCAGAAATTATGTGTTCTGAACAGAAACAAGCTTTACAAATAAAGTTCTAGCTGGGAATACTGTTGCTTCGCATGTTAAGTTAGTACTAAGATTTTACTATTTAATTTACATGGAAAAGTTATTTATGGTATCTGCTGAAAGCATAGATTTATATCTATCTATCTATCTATCTACCTACCTACCTACCTGTCTATCTACCTACCTATCTGCCATTCTAGTACTGCCTAGTTAATTATATTTGTTTTTGGTGTTGGTGTCAACTTTGATTTAACCCAGGAACTTTTGGATGTAACACGTCTGATTATATAATATCATGAAATGACTTATTTTGCATAATGAGATAGGGTGAATAGTTTATGGCAGACTGGTCAAATTAGTAAGACACAGTGTTGTTGCTATGGTTGGTGTTAATCTGATTTACTAAGAAACTATACAGTGGCAACATTTTGCAACAATGTAGAATTCTAGTTCATGTAGCACATTATGAACTAGTTTTTGTTTTTATCTGTTTTGTTAAAAAGTTGTAACTGGACAATATTATGAACATAGTAATGAACTTCGTGAGCTCACTGTGCTTCTATAACTTTCATCAAGATGATATTGCTGAATAAACTGGAAGTGAAGCACTACCCGGAATTTAGGTGGCTTTGTTAAGACAAAGTGTTGTAGAGAGTTTTAGCTGTTGAAAGACACTGACTTATTCATGCATCTGGGGTTGCAAAGATTGCATTAATGATTTGACCACTTTAATTGCCAGTATGACCGGTCTAACTACTGAAGAGTTATAGGAATGCATTATTTCAGTGGTCCGTTCATCCTGAAATTATGTAGTTTGAGACGTCATTTGGGGAGAAATAAATTGGTCAATCTTTAAATGGGTATTAGTTACCCAAATGAAACTGATCTACATTCTCCATACTATGGTTTTGAAGGCTGATCTTTACCAGGATCACCCTGGTCCATGTTAAACTTCAAGTAAAATTAGTTGATATTGCTCAGTTCAATTTCTCTCTTAATATTTAAATTGGGAAGAAAGAACTACCAATAGAGATTACTTAAATTCAGAATCATAAGTAGTAGAATCTAAAAATGATAACATTGGAATATCAGAATTCTATCACTCTCCTAGGCGTAGCTAACCTAAATAAAAAAACATACTCAGGCTTGGCAGTTCTTGTGTTTGGGACCAGCTGTTTCCCTAATGGAAAGTAGTAAAAGTAAACATCACAACCAGGCAGAGGAATCATGCCATAACTTGGTGTTTATTGCACATTGTAAATAGAAATATTAAACCTGCCATTAACATTGGGTATAGAATAAAAAGTTTCAGATCAAGTGTTAGTAACTTACAATGTAACCATTTAATAATGTGATGTTTTTATTTTTTAGAGTCTATAATTTTAAATATTTGATTTGAAAATGTTATTTTCAGTATCACACATGTTTGTATTATGTGAAGTATTTTCACTTCTGTTCAGTAAAAATAACAGCTGAGGATTATATTTCTGGCAGTTCTAGCTTTATTCCTGGGGTGCATCAGTCATTTACATTACCTTTCTTGCCCCTGTCGGTATTGGGTTTATATTTCCTGATATAGATGCTAATTAAAGCATGAAATCTTGATGGGAAAGAGTATTTAAGGAAGAGAGGAGGGGCTAATGCAGGACCCTTTAAATGGTGACATAAAGACAGAGTAAGAGAACTGATAAAGAACATAGGTAGCCACAGAAGTTGCCAAAAAACCAGGAACGTGTGGCACTACAGTAGGTGAAGAAAGACACTGTGGAAAGGGGCAAACTGCCATGAGCCTTGAACATCACTGGATGGCCTTGGGTCTGCCAAAAATTTCACATCTTCACTGCTTATTATCAGGGCCACATCTCAGCATGGTGTTTGCAGCAAGTGACCTTGAAGGATGTGGTATTTTCCCACCTTCCCAAACAAAAAGCATGTTCATTTATGGCTTGCTGTAAATACAGTGAATTCTCCAAGCTCAGGATTTGCTGGCTGTGGTGCCAACTTAACTGTGAGTGTGGCATATACCTGGGAACCAGCTGTCACTACTGTGCTTTTTGGGAGGCAAGGGAAACCGACACAACCAAGCTAACTCTCAGGCTACTGGGTACTGTGAGTAATAGAGTCCTTGGGTCCTTTTTCTCTGACTCAAGAGTCTCATGTCTTTTTCCAACACACATGAAACAGCCGCAGACTAATTTATTAGCTTGAAAGTAGAGCAAAATATCAGATCCTTCGCAGTCCTTGACAGAAAGGAGGTACTAGCATTGCCATGAGGTCAAGTAAGGAAAGGACTGAAAAAAAGTCTGTTGGTTTTTGATAAACTTGGCAAAGAGCAGTATCTATGGACTGCTGAGAGCTGAAGCTTAATTGCAGTGGGTTTAGTTGCTGCAGTGGAGATGGCAAGTCTGAACTATTTCAAAAAGTCTGGCTATAAAAGGGGGCACTGAGAGTAATCTCTAAAAGACGAAATGGGTTCAAATTCTATTTTTGACAGTCATTTTCTAGCCATTTCATTGTGCCTGGTCCCCTTGGGCTTTTGAGTCTGTGATTCCTGATTTAAGGCTACTACTGCTGATGGTTGTGCAAAGTGTGGGCTGTGGAACTCCAGCCGGCACCATTAAGTTTTTAGTCGTGGAAGCATGGTAGGGTCACCAAAATAATTTTCTACAGAGAGAGAGACAGTGCATTGATTTGAGGGAAGGCTGCCTTTTGGGTCTGTGGCAAGGCTGCCTCAGGACACTTTGGATGAATCCTCCACTGAGCAAACCAGCCCCAGGCTATCAAGATGACTACCCTGCCTGCACTCAACAAAATTATCGTGAGTCAACTAGGTGATGGTACTAGGTGATGATGGTGCAGCTGTGCAAAAACTTTCTGTCGGAACAATACGAGTGAGAGAAACTAAGGAGCAGTGGGATGAAGCTTCAAATGGCATCCTTTATTCTGTGGGTAGGGGGGCTGTGGTTTTGCTTTGAAGGACATGGTTCATGGTGGAATTTAATTATGTCTTTAGAGACTAAGAACCAAGCAAAACCCTGTAGAGTTACCAGAAAGAAGAAGAGAGGTTCAGTTATTTTTTTTCCAATAATTATACAATGGAATAAGTGTCAGAGAAGCCCCAGATGGTTCTTTTTCATTTTTTTATGTTTTCCCTGTATTTTGTCTCCAAAAGATTTTCCAGCACAACGTGGTTCATTCTACTGTTGAAATAAGCCTGTGTTCTGAAACTTGAAAGAATTATGATCCCAGTGCCCATGAACATCTGACTTCATCGTCAGCCACAGGTCATATTCTTTTTGTACCTTCCAGCCTTGTGTCTCTCTCCCTTGGGTCTTACCTTGACACAAGGTAATTCATTTTCTAGAAAATAATGGTAATTTGTGCCTATTTGAAGTGTATCCTACTTTAAACAGGTTATTCAATTACCCTCTGTCCCCTTTCACAGTCAAGCTGTTAGAATCTGCAGATGCAAAGTTCCTCTTCACCTTCCAGAGAGAACAGCCAGAGTCCCCTGAGCCCCTGGCTGTGTGGGGGCAGTGGAGCCAGAGCCCAGGGCTGTAATGAGCACGAAGCTTCTTGGTTGCATATTGCTCAACAGTGACAAATCATGCTCATTTCAGTTTCTATGCAAAAGGGAACACTTTTCTCAGCTAGTAGAGCTGTTTGGAGCAAAAGGAATATGCATTCTTCCATGACAAATTTTCATTACAGCACAAACTTATGGGATCTCATAATCTCTTCAAATTTGCCTGTTGTTTTTAGCATTCATTTAAACTAGGCTAGTAAATGGAAGGGTAATACTTCAGAAACTGTAAATGTATTTTTGATGTACTGTTCAGTTTGTTAACCTTCTCTTCATTTCTTTATTCATGCATACTCTTTCATTATGTTTGCTCCTTAGTGTAAAACAGATCCAGAATTGTCTTTCCTCACCTAGTTTGAAAATCCAGCTCCATCGATGTAACTAAAATAGTGCAGACCATAAGAATATATGTTGAAAGACTCAATAACCTTGGTTTTTTGTGTTGTTGTTGCATGGTGACATCAGGGCCGAAGGCCATTCTACTTCTCTGTTTCAGCACAGAAGTAAAAAGAACTGAGAAATGACAGGAACATTTGCATCTTCTGTCTGAACACTGCAGAAGTCCCAATTATTTGAATTCTATTGACTCTCTGATAACTGCTAAAAATATTGATGGGTGCTCTCAATTGCAACATAAATGGATCTATTTTTAAAAAATTATGCAATGAAAAAAAAACTAATAAAAGCTCAATATCAAGCTAACAGTTTACACAACATAAAATTCAATATAGGCTACATATACTGAGGTAGGAATCTGAAAAGGAAGGCACTTCATTTCATATTCTCTATTATGATCATCTTGACTTATAAATTGATAGGGTCTCCGGAGGGCTGAACCAGAAACAGCCAGCCATCAGCAACAAGATCAGAGAGACAGACCTTCATTCAGACATCTGTCATGTAACTAGGGGCCTCCGGTTTAGAGCTGTGAGTGATTTTGATTCCAATCAGGGCTCTCAGCTTTCAAATAAGCACTTATGCATGTCTCTGTTTTCTCTTTTTTATATTGAGCAGGATCAGGTAAGATTTCTTTTAGGAAAGAGTTCTGCTGCTAAAAGAAAAACTGACACTGATCCAGGGCGTAATCAGTTTTATATGAGTTGTTTACAAATATACATGCATAATCACTAAACATAAGTTACTAAATATACAGTTGGTCCTCTGTGTCTGTGGGTCCCTATCACGTATTCAATCAAACATGGATTGAAAATTTTAAAAAAGTCCTAGCCAAAGCAACTAGAAAAGAAAAAGAAATCAAGGGTATCCAAACTAGAAAGGAAAAGTAGTTATTCTTGTTTGCCGATGATGTGATCTGATATTTATAAAAACCTAAAGACTCCACCAAAAACTATTAGAATTGATAAATTCAGTAAAGTTGCAGGATACAAAATCAACACAAAAATCAGTAGCATTTCTATATGCCAACAGTGAACAATCTGAAAAAGAAGTTAAGAAAGGAATCCTATTTATAATAGCTACAAATATAATTAAATACCGAGGAATAAACTTAACCAAAGAAGTGAAAGATCTCAACAATGAAACTATAAAACATTAATGAAAGAAATTATAAAGGACACACCAAAAATAGAAAGCCAGTTCATGTTCTTGAATAGGAGGAATCAATATTGTTAAAATGTCCATACTACCCAAGGCAATCTACAAATCAAAGCAATCCCTGTTGAAATACTGACATTCTTCACAGAAATAGGAAAAGAAACAAAAACAAAAACAAAAACCTTAAAATTTATTTGGAACCACAAAAGATCCAGAAGAACAAAAGCCATCCTGAACCAAAAGAACAAAACTGGAGATATCATATTACCTGACTTCAAATTATACAACAAAGCTATAGTAACCAAAACAGCATGATAGTGGCCTAAAAACAGATACACTGACCATTTGCAATCAACTTGTTTTCAACAAAGACGCCAAGTACGAACACTGGGGAAAGGAGAGTCTCTTCAATAAATGATGCTGAGGAGATTGGATATCCATATGCAGAATAATGAAACTAGACCCTTATCTCTCACTACATACAAAAATAAAATCAAAATGGATTGAAGACTTAAATCTAAGACTGGAAAGTATGAAAATCTTAGAAGAAAACATTGGAGAAACACTCCAGGACATTGATCTGGACAAAGATTTCCTGAGTAAGACCTCGAAAGCACAGGCAACTAAAGCGAAAATGAACAAATGGAATCTCATTAAGCTAAAAAACTTTTGCAGAACAAAAGGAAATAATTAACAAAGTGAAGAGATGCCTCCACAATATGGAGAAAATATTCGCAAACTACCTATCTGATAAGGGATTAATAACGAATAACCAACAGGTATATGAAAAAAATGCTTAACATCACTAATTATTAGAGAAGTAAAAATCAAAACTACAGTGAGATATATCCCCGTTGAAATTGCTTTTATCCAAGGACAAGCAATAACAAAGGCTGGTGAGGATGTGGAGTAGTGGGGGAGTCATCATACACTATTGGTGGGGACGTAAATCAGTATAGCCACTATGGAAAACAGTATAGGAGTTCCTCAAAAAACTAAAAATAGAATGACCATATGATCCAGCAATCCCACTGCTGGGTACACACCCAAAAGAAAAGAAATCAGTATATAGAAGAGATATGTGTGTTTCCATGTTTATAGAAGCACTATTCACAATAGCCAAGGTACAAAATCCACTGAAGTGTCCATCAATAAATGCATAAAGGAAATGTGGCATATATGCACAGTGGAGTATTATTGAGCCATAAAAAGGATGAAATCCTGTCATTTGCATCAACATGGATGGAGTTGTGGGACATCGTGTTAAGTGAAATAAGCCAGGCACAAAAAGACAAATACCATATGTTTTCACTTATATGTGGGAGCTAAAAAATTTAAATTAATGGAGATAGAAAATAGAATAATGGTTACTAGAGAATGGGGAGGGTAGAGCAGAAGGGGTGATAAAGAAGAGATGGTTAATAAGTACAAAAATACAGTTAGAGAAGGAATAAGATCTACTGTTTGGTAGCATGACAGGATGGCTATAGTTAGTAATATATTTCAAAATAACAAAAAGAATGGACTTGGAATGTTCTTCACATCAAGATATGATAATGTTTGAGGTGATGGATAACACAATTACCCTGATTTGACTATTACACATGGTATGCTTGTATAAATGCCACATGTATACCATAAATATGTACAACTAATATGTATCTATAATAATTAAAAATTAAAATCCTTCAAAATATATATTTTTTAAATAATAAAAATATAAATACAACAATCAGCTATGTAAGCTCTGGGTTATCTAGCTTTATTGGATTAAAAACATTTTTTTTCAAATAATATACTCATTGTAATATTAGAAGCAAAACCTAGTAAAACATACATAAAAGCAAAGCTGATCATCTCTGCCCCCTCTGACCTTCTCCTCTGTTCAATACCCGTACCCATGTGATAATTAGTTTTAACAGCTTGGTGTGTATCCTTTCATACCTTTCTCAAAACATCTCTCTCTATATATGTGTCTATGTATCTACATCATCTATCTATCTGTATACGTATATCCACAGATTTAAAATTTTATTAAATTGCTTTGCAATAATATAATTTTATTATATATGGTACAACCTACTTTTTCACATGGACACACATTTTTTCTAATTTTGCATATAAACAGTATAATTTTCAATAAATGGGGTTATACTGTGCTAGGTTTTCCATTTGCAACCTGTAAGAGTGTTTTTTTAGGGGGGATAGGCTGAGAAAAAGTACAGTTTTAATTCTTTTTCTTTTAATTAGTTCCTCCTGTTCCTTTCCCTGTTGTTTCCATGTAAAATCCTTGCTCCTCCCCTACCTCTTTCTTAAGGGAAGAACTTACCATATAATGTATATTCTGTGTGTGTGTGTGTGTGTGTACATATATATGGGAGATTTTGGTATTGTTTGCTTTTTAAAAATGACATTATATGATATACCTTTCTTTACATTTGACTTTCATCATTCAACAATATATTTTGGAAATTCTTCCAAGCATAGTAATATAGGTCTAATGCATTCTTTGTAAGGACTGCATCTTATTCCATGGGCTGAGGTTGCATAATTTATCTAGCCATTGGCTTATTAACGGAATCAATTTGCTTATTCCTGCTTAAATGAAAAGTTTGTATTAATTTTTTGTTGTTAATGTTGCCACTATGAAGAAGGCTACATATATATTCTCATTTTCAGTGATTTTTATGGGTTCAATGCCAAAAGTGGGATATCTCCATTGACAGGCACATCTATTATTTAAATTGTAACAAATATTTGGGTTTTATATCTAAATAGGTTGGAACAATTCAAATATCCACTAGTAATACTCATAGTATCTTTTCCCTTGCATCTTTTTTTCCCATGTCAGTAATACATGGTCATAAGTTTTCAACACTTTTGCTTTTATTGCAAGCAGCTTAAAATTGGATAATACTTTTTTGATGAAGCACATGAATCTCTGAGTTGGTTTCTTTTTCCTAAAAGAATTCAGGCTACATAAGCTTAGTTTTCAATTTCATCTTTCATTAATCTTTTCTATAACTTGGAGAACCATTTCAATCTAGAGACTGAGGTGTCTTTTTTTTTTTTTTTTTAAGTTCAGGTAAACATTTCCTTTTAAATTCTTTAATTACTGTTTTCCCCTTCATTGTTTCCTTTTCTTTTTCTGAAGTTTCTGTCATTCTCATGTTAAATGTCCTGGGTCTATCTTTCAGTTTTTGTGTGCTTTTATTTTCTAAAGTTAGAGGTTTGGAACTATTTCTTTTGTTTTAGCTCTCAGACTACAAAATTGAATCTCCATAGTAAATGCCCTTCATGCAACTCATCTCCTGAAATATTTAGTTTTAAAATAATGGTTTTCAGTTTTAAGGATTCACTTTTGTTTGGTGAGTAAGTTTTTCTAAGTGTTTTCTACTGTCCAAGCCTGGCCAGTCCGGAAGCCCCTGTGTCTCCCTCTCCCAAAAGAGGCAGTTGAGCTGGAGTTAAAACTGGGTAAAGATCCCAGCACTTTGGGAGGCCGAGGCGGGTGGATCACTTGAGGTCAGGAGTTCAAGACCAGCCTGGCTAACATGGCAAAACCCTGTCTCTACTAAAAATACAAAAATTAGCTGAGTGTGGTGGCGGGTGCCTATAATCCCAGCTACTCGGGAGGCTGACGTGGGAGAATCGCTTTAACCTGGGAGGTGGAGGTTGCAGTGAGCTGAGATCACGCCATTGCACTCCAGCTTGGACGACCAGAGCGAAACTCTGTCTCAAAACAATAACAAGAACAACAACAACAACAACAAAACTGGGCAAAGACTTGATGTGGGACTCCCGAAGCCAGTTTCCAGAAATATTCTGATTTCTATTTATCATTAGTTTGTCCGCTCCTTGCATTGTACCTCGTATATAGAAAGTGCCCTATTGACATTTACTAAATTTCTTTTTTTTTCTTTTTCTTTTTTCCTTTTTTTTTTTTTTTGTTTTTTTTTTTTTTTTTGAGATAGGGTCTCACTCTGTTGCTCAGGCTGGTCTTGAACTCCTGGGCTCAAGAGATCTTTCTGCTTCAGCCTCTCAAAATAATGGGACTATATCTTTGTTTAAAAGAAGTTTTGTTTGTTTGTTTTTTAAATTACTAGAACCATCAAGGTTCTTGTTTGTAAACAACTGAAATGAACTCTGGCTAACACTAACAGCAAATAAATTTAATACACGGATGGTGGGTAACATAGAACCAGATGAGGGAAGCCTGAGGAACCAAGCTTGGAAAACAGGAGCCACAAGAAGCTATTATAAATGGCTAGATCGAACGTGGGTTAGGCCATCGGAAGACTCTGATTAGGTCCTACTGCCATTGTCACAGTGGTAGTTGTGACTTGCATTACTGCCATTCAGTGCGTCATGGTGTTGCCAGCACAGAGTAAGTTTTGTGCTGCCCCCACCTCGCTGTGTCGCAGCTGGGATCAGGATCATGTGATTGGGCAAGCTTAGGTCAGATGCCTATGCGCTAGCTGGAAGGGGGACTTATCTGTCCATTTCAACTTCTAAAGGAAGTACAGTTGACCCTTGAACAATGTGGGTTAGGGATGTCAACCCCGCTGCAGTAAAAAATCCACATATAACTTTTGACTCTCCTGAAACTTAACTACTGATAGCTTACTGTTAACCAAAAGCCTTACTGATAACATAAACAGGGGATTGACACATATTTTTATGTTATATATATTATATAATTATTCATATAATAAAATAAGCTAAAGACATAATTGTCATCTTCATGTCGAATAGGCTGAGGAGGAGGAGGAGGAGGAAGTGTTGGTCCTGCTGTCTCAAGGGCATTAAAGGTGGATGAGGTAGAGGAGGCAGAAGGGGAGGCAGGAGGAGCAGGAATAGTTGGTGTAACTTTGTGGAAATGCATAGTAAATTCTGTCTGACTTATTTGCTTTTTCATTTCTGTAAAAATGTTTTGAAATGATACCAATTCTTCTTCCACAGTCTGTCTTAGTCTCAGTGCCTCCATCCTAGAGGGGTCCATGTCATAAAAGAAGTCAAGAGCAGTCTTGAAGAATAGGAACCCTCCTGCCAGATTGTCTAATGTCAATTTGTTTTCTGGCACTGTTTCTTTTATAATACATCTTCTTTCTCATCATCTGGCACTGGTTCAGAAGTACTCATCTCCGTCAAGTCATCTTTGGGCTCGATGGCTTTTACAGCTTTTTCAATTACAAGGATGGCATCTTCAATGGTGCAATCATTCCTGATTTTCATGACGTTCTTTTTATCAGGATTCTCTTCCATAGCATTGACAATCCTTTCCATAGCATCCCATGTGTAATGAACCTCAAAGGTCCTTATGACACCCTGATTTACAAACTGAGTTAGAGACATTATGTTTGGGAGAAAATAGACCACTTTGATTCCTTCGCTATTGAACTCATGGGGTTCTGGGTGGCCCTGGGCATTGTTCAATATCAAAAGAGTTGATATTTTCCATTACTGGCAAGGTACATGATGATTTCAGGATTTCATCAATTAATTATGAAAGATTAATTGATGAAATTAATCCAGAAGAAGGGATCTCATTGTCTACATCTTCTTCTTGTACAAACAAAAGACTAGAAGCTGGTGTCTAATTTTTGTTGTTGTTGTTGTTTTGAGATGGAGTCTTGCTCTGTCGCCCAGGCTGGAGTCCAATGGCATGATCTCGGCTCCCTGCAAGCTCCGCCTCCCGGGTTCACACCATTCTCCTGCCTCAGCCTCCCGAGTAGCTAGGACTACAGCCACCCGCCACAATGCCCGGTGAATTTTGTTTTTTGTATTTTTAGTAAAGATGGGGTTTCACTGTGTTAGCCAGGATGGTCTCGATCTCCTGACTTTGTGATCCGCCCGCCTTGGCCTCCCAAAGTGCTGGGATTACAGGCGTCAGCCACTGCGCCCCACCGCTGGTGTCTCCTTTTTATCCTTCAAGGTTTAGGGGTTAGCAGCTTCTTTGTAGTATGGGTAGTCCTGGTCAGAAACCTGACTGCACTTGCATGAAAGAGTAGTTTGCCTATCCCTTCCTGCCTTAAATCTTGGTGCTTGCTTCTTTTCCTTACTAATAAATACACTTTGTGACATCTTTTCCCCCCAAATAGGGCACTTCCATCTATATTGAAAACCTGTTCATGCAGATATCTTTTGTCAGTGATTTTCTTAACGGCATCTGGGAACTTGTCAGCTGCTTTTCGGTCTGCAGGAACTGCTTCTTCTGTTATCTTGACATTTTTAAACACAAACCTCTGTCCAAAATTCTCAAACCATTTTTGCTGGCATTAAGTTCTCTAGCTTTACACCCTTTGGCTTCCCTTTGCTTTAAGTTGCCATATAATGACTTCACTTTTTCTTGAGTCCTATCAGTCTGTAGTATGCCTTTCTTATAAAAGTTGCATTTTCAATACGAAATAAAGAGATATTTAAAAAAAAGTGCAAGGTGTTTTTTTTTCTTTTTTGGTCTGGTGGCATAGCTGCAGTGATGGCTGGGGTTTCTATATGGGCCAGACTTGGGGTGGACAGACAGACATCTCAGGCTCAGGCAGGGGCAGGGCGTTCCAGACTGGGTGCTGGGGTTTGTTCTCCCAGCTGGATGTTGGTGCAGGTGGGCTGTTGAGGCTAAACAGGGGAGGCATCGCCCAACCTCCTTTTCCCTAAGGAGGCGCAAGGGGAAGGAATCCCTTTTCTAGCCAAAGGGAAACTAGGACACAACACACACTGGAAAAATCCCGGGTAACTCCCACCCTATTCACTGCACTTCAAGGGTCTTATGGAAATGCTTACGAGGAGATTATATCCCACACCTGGCCTGGAGGGTCCCACGCCCACGGAGCCTCCCTCATTGCTAGCACAGCAGTCTGAGATCTAACTGCAAAGCAGCAGCAAGCCTGGGGCAGGGGCGCCCACCATTGCTGAGGCTTAAGTGGTTAAACAAAGCCACCGGGAAGCTGGAATTGGGTGGATCCCACCGCAAGTCAAGGAGGCTGGCCTGCCTCTGTAGACTTCTCTGGGGACAGGGCATAGCTAAACAAAAAGCAGCAGAAACCTCAGCAGAGGTAAATGCCCCTGTCTGATAGCTTTGAAGAGAGCAGTGGATCTCCCAGCACAGAGGTTGAGATGTGAGAATGGACAGACTGCCTGCTCAAGTGGGTCCCTGACCCCTGAGTAGCCTAACTGGGAGACATCCCCCACTAGGTGCAGACCGACACCTCACACCTCACATGGTGGGGTACACCCCTGAGACGAAGCTTCCAGAGCAAGAATCAGACAGCAACACTCGCTGTGCAGCAATATTCTATCCTCTGCAGTCTCCGCTGCTGATACCTCGGCAAACAGGGTCTGGAGTGGACCTCAAGCAAACTCCAACAGAC
The DNA here is from genome assembly GCF_008728515.1 of Papio anubis. NCBI lineage: Eukaryota > Metazoa > Chordata > Mammalia > Primates > Cercopithecidae > Papio > Papio anubis. The sequence continues at coordinate 111,845,669 of NC_044985.1, forward strand.
CTGCAGCTGAGGGTCCTGACTGTTAGAAGGAAAACTAACAAACAGAAAGGACACCCACACCAAAACCCCATCAATACGTCACCATCATCAAAGACCAAAGGCAGATAAAACCACAAAGATGGGGGAAAAAGCAGTGCAGAAAAGCTGGAAATTCAAAAAATCAGAGTGCATCTCCCCCTCCAAAGGAACGCAGCTATCGCCAGCAACAGAATAAAGCTGGATGGAGAATGACTTTGACAAGTTGAGAGAAGAAGGCTTCAGTCGATCAAACTTCTCAGAGCTAAAGGAGGAACTACGTAACCAAGGCAAAGAAACTAAAAACCTTGAAAAAAGAATGGATGAATGGATAACTAGAACAATCAATGCAGAGAAGACCTTAAAAGAACTGATAGAGATGAAAACAATAACACAATAAATACATGACAAATGCACAAGCTTCAGTAACCAACTCGATCAACTGGAAGAACGAGTATCAGCGATTGAAGATCAAATGAATGAAATGAAGCAAGAAGAGAAGTGTGGAGAAAAAAGAGTAAAAAGAAATGAACAAAGCCTCCAAGAAGTATGGGATTATGTGAAAACACCAAATCTACGTCTGATTGGTGTGACTGAAAGTGATGGGGAAAATGGAACCAAGTTGGAAAACACTGTGCAGGATATCATCCAGGAGAACTTCCTCAACCTAGTAAGGCAGGCCAACATTCAAATTCAGGAAATACAAAGAATGCCACAAAGATACTCCTCAAGAAGAGCAACTCCAAGACACATAATTGTCAGATTCATCAAAGTTGAAATAAAGGAAAAAATGTTTAAGGGCAGCCAGAGAGAAAAGTCAGGTTACCCACAAAGGGAAGCCCATCAGACTAACAGCAGATCTCTTGGCAGAAACTCTCCAAGCCAGAGGAGAGTGGGGGCCAATATTCAGCATTGTTAAAGAAAAGAATTTTCAACCCAGAATTTCATATCCAGCCAAACTAAGTTTCATAAGTGAAGGAGAAATAAAATCCTTTACAGACAAGCAAATGCTTAGAGATTTTGTCACCACCAGGCCTGTCCTACAAGAGATCCTGAAGGAAGCACTAAACATGGAAAGGAACAACAGGTACCAGCCATTGCAAAAACATGTCAAAATGTAAAGTCCATCGATGCTAGGAAGAAACTGCATCAACTAGCGAGCAAAATAACCAGCTAATAAAGAGCTTCTGCACAGCAAAAGAAACTACCATCAGAGTGAACAGGCAACCTACAGAATGGGAGAAAATTTTTGCAATCTACTCATCTGACAAAGGGCTAATATCCAGAACCTATAAAGAACTCAATCAAATTTACAACAAAAAAAAAACAGCCCCATCAAAAAGTGGGCAAAGGATATGAACAGACACTTCTCAAAAGAAGACATTCATATAGCCAACAGACTCATGAAAAAATGCTCATCATCACTCGCCATCAGAGAAATGCAAATCAAAACCACAATGAAATACCATCTCATGCCACTCAGAATGGCAATCATTAAAAAATCAGGAAACAACAGGTGCTGGAGAGGATGTGGAGAAATAGGAACACTTGTACACTGTTGGTGGGACTGTAAACTAGTTCAACCATTGTGGAAAACAGTGTGGTGATTCCTCAAGAATCTAGAACTAGAAATACCATTTGACCCAGCCATCCCATTACTGGGGATATACCCAAAGGATTATAAGACATGCTGCTATAAAGACACATGCACACGTATGTTTTTTGCAGCACTATTCACAATAGCAAAGACTTGGAATCAACCCAAATGTCCATCAGTGACAGACTGGATTAAGAAAATGTGGCACATATACACCATGAAATACTATGCAGCCATAAAAAGGGATGAGTTCGTGTCCTTTGTAGGGACATGGATGCAGGTGGAAACCATCATTCTCAGCAAACTATCACAAGAACAGAAAACCTAATACCGCATGTTCTCACTCATAGGTGGGAATTGAACAATGAGATCACTTGGACAGCGGAAGGGGAGCATCACACACCAGGTCCTATTGTGGGGAAGGAGTAGGGGGGAGGGATAGCATTAGGAGATATACCTAATATAAATGACGAGTTAATGGGTGCAGCACACCAACAAGGCACATGTATACATATGTAACAAACCTGCACGTTGTGCACATGTACCCTAGAACTTAAATTTAAAAAAAAAAGAAATTTCCTTTTCTTTCTTTTTTACAATGGTCCTTACCCTGGATTTATTTACCTTGGAGTAGTAGGCAACTGCAGCTACAGACCTCTATCTGTGGTACATATCAAGCAATTCAACCTCTTTTACTTAATTTATTTTTATTTTTTGTAATGTCAGGAAGGGGTTTCATATGCCAATTAGCTAAAGAATCCCCAACAGCAGTGTGATGGTTGGTTTTATGTGTCAACTTAACTGGGCCACTGGATGCCCAGATAGCTGGTTAAACGTTATTTCTGGATAACTGCCTTCTACGGAACCTATCTGTGTATGTGAAGTGCTTCTGGAAGAGATTAGCCTTTGAATTAGGGGACTGAGCAGTGCAGATTGGCCTCCTCAATGTGGGTGGGCATTATCTAATTCATTGAGGACCCTAATAGAATAAAAAAGGTGGAGGAAGGTTGAATTTGTTCTCTGACTGAAACTGAAGAGCTGAGACATTGATCTACTTTTTATCACTCCTTGTTCTCATGTCTTCACACTTGAACTGGAATCTGTGTCATCAGCTCTCAGGCCTTTGAATTACACTACTGGCTTTCCTGGGTCTACGGCCTGCAGATCATGAAACTTCTCAGTCTCTAGAATCACATGAGCCAGTTCATTATATAAGCAGTTATCTATAATTGTCTACTATAAGTGTCTACTAATCATGTTTTTATCTAGCATCATAACTTTTTTAAACTAAAAATTCAAGAAGGTGGGAACCATGAAAGATTAGTTTTATTAATGCTAGACCAAACACATTGAGAAGCTATTTCTGCATGATGTCACACTGCATTTTCCAGAGGTGAAGACCCCAGTATACATCACCCCAAATCCATGATTTTCCAATGTTCTATTGACACGTGTCCATCAAGAGGTGTGTTCAGGGTTCCTTCCCCTTTTCTCTGAGTGAGCTGTGTCTATACTGTACATAACCCTAGTGACTTCTGAAGATAGGCCATAAAATGTAACATAGCTTCTAGCTGGCTCTTGGAACATGTACGTTGGGAATCCTGAGCCACCATGTGTGAAGTCTGGCTCCACTGAAGATGCAGTGGCGGAAAGAACACTTGAAGAGGCCACAAAGAGACAGAGAGAGATGCCTGGGAATGTCCAGCTATTTGAAGTCTCAGTTTTCCAGCCCAGGTGTCAGACATGTGAATGAGCAAACTTCCAGTTGGTTCAGCCCTCGGACTTCCAGCCAACACAGCTGATGCCCTGTGGAACCAGGCTTTGAGTCTTCCAGCTGAGTTTCAGACAGTGTGAAGTAGGAACAAGCCACCTGCCCTGTTCCCTGACTGAATTCCTGATCCACAAAATGTGTGAGCATAATGAGAGGTTGTTTTATGCTACTAAATTTTGGGTTAATTTGTTGTTCAGCCATACTAACTGGAACAGATAATCAGAGAATCATAGACTTTCAGAGATGGAAAGAAACTTTGAAAACATCCAGTCAAAGCAGTTTATTTTACAGATGAGGAAATTAGCTGAGAAGGGCAGAATAATTGACCCAAAATCTAACAGCTCATTAGTGGCAGATCAAATGTTCTTTCCCTCCGGATGACGTGAGGAGGGTGCTGGTCTGGCATGGAATGCCACACATGAATTACAGAATTGGGATAAGGGCTTCAAATTGAATGAGTGTTGGTTCGTACAATTCCAGATACTTGATAAATAAAGTCAGGGCCAAAGAACTCTGAGGTCACTAAAAGACACTGCCTGCCTGAAAATACACTAAGCAGACACGGTCTAGAAAAACAGTAATTATATGGATATGTGCAAGTATGTGGGTGTTAGGTAGGGGATAGAAGATGAAGGAATCTTTCCAACTCTGATTCTGCCAGGAGTATTAAGTGAGTAGTCTTGAAAAAAATTCATCCTGAATGTACTGCCTGCCTCTCAGGAAGTGCTAAAAGACTCTGACATAAACAGAACCTGACACTTCAGGAATCTTTGTGTCTGAATGTATTGCTCAAATTTTAAACTGTGCTGCAACCCTTTCCAAATTAAATCAACACATCAATAATCACAGACTTTCAAAGCAGAATGTTCTGGTTAACCCTTAGACCACTGTTACACGGTCACTCCACTTTATCTGCAAACAGACCAACGTGCTGCCCTTAGAACCACATGAACTGACAATTTACAAGCATCAGCCCCTCTGCAGGTGATTTTGATTAACATTACATTTACTTCTATCATCACTTAAAATCTTTTTTTAAAGCATAAAATCAATACTTTTGGATCTGAGCTTAACTGTATTACAGTGTCATGAGGAGGACCAAAGAAAACCTCCCAGTGACCTATCAATAATTAGGAGAGAATCACTGTGTGAAATATTAGAGACAATGTAGAAAACAATAAATTGAAGCAGGTTCAACATTCAGTTTTCAAAAGTCACCATAGAGGTGGATAAGGATAAACTGCTGCAGAGTTAACCTCAAGGTCAAAGTTTCCATAATGTACTCCAAGTAATTGTCTGCATTAAGGCAGATTGTATTTTTGATAATTTAAAAAGAAGTATTTACAGTGCAAAACATTACTGTAAGCATATACTGTGATTAAGAAGTGTGTTCACGTACACAAAATATATAATGGTTGTAAACTGACATAATTCCAGATCCATGATCTGTGCTGTATATTAATGCCCATGTATTAGTCTGTTTTCACACTGCTAATAAAGATATACCACACTGCTAATAAAATTACCCAGTAATTTTATAAAGGAAAGAGATTTAATTGACTCACAGTTCCACATGACTGGGAAGGCCTCACAATTATGGTGGAAGGTGAAGGGGACGCAAGACACGTCCGTCTTACATGGCAGCAGGCAAGAGAGAATGAGTGCCAGCAGGAGAAATGCCAGACACTTATAAAATCAGATCTCATGAGAACCACTCACTATCACGAGAACAGCGTGGAGGAAAACACCCCCACGATTCAATTAACTCCACCTGGCCCCGCCCTTGACAAGTGGGGATTATTACAATTCAAGGTAGGATTTGGGTGGCGACTCACAGTCAAACCATATCAGTCCACAAGAAAATTAATCCTGAATTATTTGAAGTCGTCTGAAGTACACCCTTCATAGTTTGTAACTCTTTTATTTCCTTTGAGTCTGCTTTTCTATTCCCCTTCCCTTCTGCCCTCCTTCCTTTCATCTTCATTCCTTTTTAAATTTCTTCCTTCCTTATCTTCTTTTCTTCCTTCTCTCTCTCTCCTTCTTTCCCCCAATCCTTCTTCCTCACACTCTCATTACTTGACAACATGTATTTCTGCCAATCAGGTCTCAGTACAGCATAAGATACCCAATGTTATTAAAAAAAAAAAAAAAAAAAAAAAAGGAAGAAGAAGAGGAGGAGGAGGAAGAGGGCATTCTATTCCAAGCCAAGAAAATTTTGGTTCTGAGAAGGCAGAGAGTACGTTTATCTTAGTCACCATGGTAGCTCCAGGGAGTAGCACAATGCCTATTAAAGTAGGAAGAACATGATTATGGAAATAAATACAAATTATAGAATATCATCCCCAAAATGGACCTCAAAGATAAGAGGGTTTTTATAATAACTGCATTATTTCTGTTGTGCCACGAATGTAGTAACATTTGAGCACATTGTTTTTTGGTATACACAGATGTGTCTGTTTCTCAAAATGAATAACACCTTAGTTAGGCTCAGGTGTATGTGTACCTGCCCCTGTTAACTCATATCCTGAAATCTGAGGCCCAGATATATATACTCTGCTTACCCCCTCTTTGAGTTATCAAGGGCATGCTTTTTTTCTTTTCCAAAGGCTGATCAGTGTTTGGTCCTTTCTCAGAATTGCAAACCATGCATCAAATCTTTCGAGTAGCTTTTGAAATTTCTAGTAGGTTGTAACTAACAGCCTACAGTAAAATCGGATGGCAAATTAGGGCTTATAGGACTAAAAATACTGTTAGTAATTACAGCTTAGAGAAAAAAAAAAAAGCTAGATTTATGCAGGAACCAGTATCATTCTTGAAAATGATGCCAAATTACTCTTCAGAAGAAAAAGAAAAAGCAATATTTCCGTCTCATTCTCAGATGTAAGTCATGTGGAAATACTGCAAAACATGTAATTTCTTAGGACACTTTGAGTAGTTAAATTAGAAGAAGCTAATAGAGGAAAGAAAGCCTTTACTAAAATCAAACTACAATAGGAGGATATTCACAAAATTGTTATGAAAAGGTTGTTTTGATAAAAATTTAAAAACAAATCATACATTTAAGTAATGGGAAGCAGAGATGATACGGTTTGGCTGTGTCCTCACCCAAATCTCATCTTGAATTGTAACTCCCACAATTCCCTCGTGTTGTGGGAGGAACACAGTGGGAGGTGATTGAATTATGGGGCCAGGTCTTTCCTGCATGTTCTCGTGATAGTGAATGAGTCTCACGAGGTCTGATAATTCTAAAAATGGGAATTTCCCTGCACAAGCCCTCTTTGCCTGCTGCCATCCACATAAGATGTGACTTGCTTCTCCTTGCCTTCTTCCATGATTGTGAGGCCTCCCCTACCACTGGAACTTAAGTTCAATAAACCCTTTTTCCTGTATAAATTACCCAGTCTTGGGTATGTCTTTATCAGCAGTGTGAATACGGACTAATACAGTAAATTGGTACCAGTAGAGTGAAGTGCTGCTGAAAAGATATCTGAGAATGTGGAAGCGACTTTGGAAGTGGGTAACAGGCAGAGGTTGGAAAAGTTTAGAAGGCTCAGAAAAAGACAGGAAAATGTGGGAAAGTTTGGAACTCCCTAGAGACTTGTTGAATGGCTTTAACCAAAATGCTGAAAATGATACAGACAATGAAATCCAGGCTGAGGTGGTTTCAGATGGAGATGAGGAACTTGTTTGGAATTGGAGCAAAGGTGACTCTTGTTTTATTTTAGCAAAGAGACTGGAGTTCCTGCCCTAGAGATCTGTGGAACTTTGAACTTGAGGGAGATGATTTAGGGTATCTGGTGGAAGAAATTTCTAAGCAGTGAAGCATTGAAGAGGTGACTTGGGTATTGTTAAAGGCATTCAGTCTCAAAAGAGAAACAGAGCATAAAAGTTTGGAAAATTCCCAGCCTGACAATGAGATAGAAAAGAAAATCCCATTTTCTGAGAAGAAATCCAGCTGGCTGCAGAAATTTGCATAAGTAACAAGGAGCCAAATGTTAATCATCAAGACAATGGGGAAAATGTCTCCGGGGCATGTTGGAGACCTATTCAGCAGCCCCTCCTATCAGAGACCCTGAGGCTAAAAGGAAAAAGTGGTTTTGTGGGACTGGCCCAGGGTTTCAATGCTATGTGTAGTCTAGTGACTTGGTGCCCTGCATCCCAGCTGCTCTAGCTGTGGCTGAAAGGGGCCAATGTAGAGCTCAGGTCATTGCTTCAGAGGGTGCAAGCCTCAAGCCTTGGCAGTTTCCACATGGTGTTGAGTCTGCAGAGTGCACAGAAGTCAAGAATTGAGGTTTGGGAACCTCCGCTTAGATTTCAGAGGTATGTTTGCTGTAGGGGTGAGGTCCTTATGGAGAACCTCTGCAAGGGCAGTGTAGAAGAGAAATGTGGGGTCAGAGACCCCCCCCACCCACATACACAGAGTCCCTACTGGGACATCACCTAGTGGAGCTGTGAGAAGAGGGCCACCATCTTTCAGACCCCACCGTCCACAGACAGCTTGCACTGTGCACCTGGAAAAGCTGCAGACACTCAATGCCAGTCCGTGAAAGCAGCCAGGAGGGAGGCTGTACACTGCAAAGTCACAGGGGAAGAGCTGCCCAAGACCATAGGAACCCACCTCTTGTATCAGTGTGACCCGGATGTGAGACATGGAGTCAAAGGAGACCATATTGGAACGTGAAGATTTGACTGTCCTGCTGGATTTCAGACTTGCATGGGGCCTGTAGCCCCTTTGTTTTGGCCAATATCTCCTGTTTGGAATGGCTGTATTTACCCAATGGCTGTACCCTCATTGTATCTAGGTAGTAACTAACTTGCTTTTGATTTTACAGGCTCATAGGTGGAGGGGATTTGTCCTGTCTCAGATGAGACTTTGGACTGTGGACTTTTGAGTTAGTGCTGAAACGAGTTAAGGTTTTGGGGGACTGTTGGGAAGGCATGATTGGTTTTGAAATGTGAAGTCGTGAGATTTGGGAGGGACCAGGGGCAGAATGATATAGTTTGGCTGTGTCCCCACCCAAATCTCATCTTGAATTGTAACTCCTACAATTCCCACGTGTTGTGGGAGGAACCCAGTGGGAGGTGATTGAATTATGGGGGCGGGTCTTTCCTGCACTGTTCTTATGACAGTGAATCAGTCTCACAAGATCTGATGGTTTTAAAAATGGGAGTTTCCCTGAACAAGGCCTCTTTGCCTGCTGCCATCCACATAAGATGTGACTTGCTCTTCCTTGCCTTCTGCCATGATTATGAGGCCTCCCCAGCCACTGGTACTGTAAGTCCAATAAACCCTTTTTCCTGCATAAATTATCCAGTCTCAGGTATGTCTGTATCAGCAGCATGAAAATGGACTAATAAAAGAGACCAGCCAATTAAAGTCTCTATGATTGTGAGTGAAGTACTTCAAACACTTGATGTAAAAAGGACCTGAGAGATTGCTCAGGTATAGCAGGAACAGTCTTGGGCTTGTCCAAACCAAACCATCAACACAGAGAAGTAGTATTTATCTTTCAAAGTGTTGGCTATTTGCTCTAGAATACATGTTGGAGATGTTGGAAGACTTTTTTCTGTAAGGGGCCATGTAGTAAGTATGTTAAACATGTATACCGTAAGGTTTCTGGTGCATTTACTCAACTCTTCTGTGGTGGTGGTGTAGGAGTCATAGACAATAAGTAAATGAGTGGTGTGAATGTGTCTCAATAAAACTTTATTAACAAACAGATGCCAACAAGATGGTGGAATAGGACTCTTTAGCACTCCTACACCTACAGAAACATCCAGTCAAACAACTTTCCACACACAAAGATACCTTCACAAGAACTATGGAGACCAGGTGAGAGATTACAGCATCCCCGTGTAGCAGAGAAATAAGAAAAGACACATGGAACAGTGTAGGAAGGACAGTGTGACATTACTCACATCACCCAACTCCAGGCAGCATAGAGTAGGCAGAGATACCCACTGAGTAGGAGAATGAGAGGGAAGTGAGCACCAGCCTTTGCCTCAGACCTCAAAACCAGGCCCCTCCAAGTAAAACCCCCATAGCCCCAGACTCTAGGCTAGTAGCCATGAACGGAGCCTCCAGGCACCCTCCAGAACCCGGCAGGATCCCCTAGCCCCCCAGGCTTTAGGCCTATGTCACAGACTCAGTGTTTGGGCCTCTGCACTGCCAGACTGACCCTAATGGCCACAGCAGTGATCCCCAACCTTTTTGGCACCAGGGACTGGTTTTGTGAAAAATAATTTTTTCATGGAAGGTCAAGGGGAGGTGGGGCTTAGGGGTGGGGTGGGCAATGGTTTCAGGATGAAACTGTTCTACCTCAAATCATCAGGCATTAGATTCTCATAAAGAGTGCACAATCTAGATCCCTCGCATATGCAGTTCATGATAGGGTTTGTGCTCCTCTAAGAATTGAATGCTGCTGCCGATCTGACAGGAAGCGGAGCTCAGGTGGTAATGCTTGCTCATCTGCCACTCACCTCCTGTTGTATGGCCTGGTTCCTAATAGGCCACCAACTGATATGGGTCCATGGCTCTGGGGTTGGGGATCCCTGGCCCACAGCACTAGGCTGGCCCCTGTGAACCCAGGTTTCAGGTTTGCTCCAGTAGACCCTAGCAGCAGGCTGGACCCTGTGGACTGAAGTTCCAAGACCACTCCTGCAAGATCCAGGCTCCAGGCCTAGACCTATCCCCAGGGACTCAAGCTCCAGGCCTTTCGCATCACTGGGCCAGCCTTTGTGCACTCAAGCTCTAGGCCTACCCCAGTGGATGCATGTGTCAGGGCCATTCTAGTGCCTGACCAGCCCCTGCAGACTCAGGCTCAAGGCCCACCAGCTCCGGGTCAGCCCCTGTGGACTTAGGGTTCAGCAAGTCCCCTTGAATATAGGCTGCAGGCCCATCTTCGTGCACCCAGGCTCCAAACCTATCTGCACAAACCTAATCATCAGGTTCACCCCAGTGGATCCTGGCCTCTGGTCCATCCCTATGGACCCAGGCTCAAGGCCTACCTGCCAGGTGATTCAGGCACAGGCCAGCCAGCCCCTGAACGCTAGCAGCAAGGCCTCCCTCAAACTGCAACATGCGCATATCCACAGGCAGAAGAATGAAATTAGACCCTTATTTCATACCGTAGACAAAACTAAACTCAAAATGGATTAAAGATTAAAATGTAAGGCCTAAAACTGTAAAACTACTTGAAGTAAATAAAATCATTGTTACTTCAAGTATGAACCCAAGAGCATAGGTAACAAAAGCAAAAATAGACAAATAGAATTACATCAAACTGAAAAGCTTCTGCACATAAAAGGAAACAATCAACAGAGTGAAGAGACAACATATGGAATGGGAGAACATATCTGCTAACCATGCGTCTAATGGGGTTAATACCCAAAACATATAAAGAACTCAACTCAATAGTAAGAAAACAAATAACCCAATAAAAATTGGCAAATAATATAAATAGACATTTGTCAAAATAAGACATACAAATGGCCAACAGGTATATAAACAAAAAATGCTTAATGTTCCTAATAATCAGAGAAATGTATTAAAACCACAACGATGGCCAGGCGCGGTGGCTCACGCCTGTAGTCCCAGCACTTTGGGAGGCCGAGGTGGGTGGATCAGCTGAGGTCGAGAGTTCGAGACCAGCCTGGCCAACGTGGCGAGACCCCATCTCTACTAACAATACAAAAAATTAGCTGGTCATGTTGGTGTATCTGTACCTGTAATCCCAGCTACTCAGGAGGCTAAGGCAGGAGAATCACTTGAGGGAGGTAGAGGTTGCAGTGAGACATGAGCACGCCATTGCACTCTAGCCTGGTCAACAAGAGTGAAACTCCGTCTCAAAATAAAATAAAATAAAATAATAAAATAAAACCCCAATGATATATCATCTCACACCAGTTAGAATGGCTATTATCAAAAAGACAAAAGATAGTAAGTGTTAGAGAGGATGTGGAGAAATTAGAACCCTTGTACATAGTTGTTGGAAATGTACAGCTATTATGGAAACAGTACGGAGGTTCCTCGAAAAATTAAAAATAGAATTACCATATCATCCAAAAATCTTACTACTGGGTATGTATCCTCAGAAAGGAAAATAAAAACTCAGGACCCTATTTCACTCTGCCAAAAGGAAAAAAAATATTAAGCTGAAAGCTGAGTCACGCAAGAAGTTGCCTTTCCTTTTGTTCCTAAGCCGACAGCTACCGAGAAAAGGTTATGTATCTCCACAGATAGCTACTCTGTGTTCACCTCATCTTATGTAAGGTGCTGAGTGCAAGAAATACACAATTGACTATTCCCCCACCTGCTCCTTTTCTCCTGCAACATGTGGATTACTGTACCCTCTCTCTTTCCCCTCCAGCCTGCTTTTCCCCTTTAAATATTGAAGCCCTCAAAATCATCTTTGGAGAAAGGCACAGACCACAGACTGTTTCTTTGATTCCATATTCTTTTCTTCTAGGCATGTTCTTAACCTTGTCAAAATAAATTTGTAAACTGATGGAGATCTGTTTCGTATACTTTTTGTTTACAATTCAAAGGATATGAAATAAGTACGTCGAAGAGATAACTGCAATTCTGTGTTTATTACAGTATTACTCATGATAGCCAAGAAATGGAATTACCCTACATGTCTATCAATGAATGAATGGATAAAGAAAATGTGGTGTATATATTCAATGGAATACTACTCATCCTTAAAGAAAGAATGAAATCTTCTCGTTTGGGGCAACATGGATGGACCTGGTGGATATTAAGTATAAATAAGCCAGGCATAGAAAGACAAACACCACTTAATTTCACTGATGTGTAGAGTTTTAAAAAGTTAAATTTATGTAAGTAGGGATTAGAATGGTGGTTACCAGGGGCTGAGGATGAGGGTGGGGTTGAGAAGATGTTGGTCAAAGGACACAAAATTTCAGTTACAAAGAAGGAATAAGTTCAAGAAATCTACTGTAGAAGACGATGACTGTAGTTAATAACAATGTGTCGTATTCTTGAAAATTGCTAAGAGAGTAAATTTCAAGTGTCCTCACTGCCAAAAAAAAAAAAAAAAAAAAACAGCAATGTGAGGTAACGTGTATATTAATAGCCTAATTTAGCCTTTCCACAATGTAGACATATATCAAAACAGCATGTTGTATATGATGAATAAGTACAACTTTTATTTACCAATTAAAAAAAATAAATATTTACAAAACAGGCAGTGGCCCGGGTTTGGTTCAAGGACTATGTTTTGCCAGCTGCTTTTCTAAAAAATTAAGGATGTGAAATCATAAGATTTCATTTTCCCAATTAGTCCATTAGTTGGCAGGTGACATGGCCGGTAGGAGATTGCTTGGCATTTGTAACTGGAAGACCTGAGTTCAGGCTCAGATTCCATTGCTTTATAATCCTGGACAAGCATTTAACCTTTCAACAACCATGCACATTTCTTCACTTACAATATGTATTCCAGCTACTTCATGGGGTTTCTGTAGAAACTCAGGGAGAAATGTTAGTCAAAGTACTTTGTAAACGAAAGCATTACGTAAGTGGATATAGCTGTTGTTATTAACAGGTGATAAGTGGGCAGAAAAATTCTCAGGAAGGCTATCTCTAAAATGGTAGCAATAAAAAGCATGTATATTTGTGAAATCGCTAAACAGTCACTTATATAATTAAGGGATTCTCTGTCTTTGTATAAAAAGGAATAAGCATATTGTTCAGTCACCATGAAGTCATAGGGCTAGAAATGGGTATAAATAGTGTGAAGACAGTGTAGGAAAGGCTGGGAGACTGGACTCCTAGGTGGATTACTCTTGGCTCCACTATTTACTAGCTGTGTGACTCAGTTGTAGCATTCAAGGTAGCCTTCCCAGGAGAAAATAATACTCCTTACCCCTCAGAGATGCTGTCGGAATGAATGAATCCATCTAATGTGCTTAGGAGAGATTCTGGCAGACCAGAAGTATTAAGTAAATATCAACTTTTTTTTATTGAAATGATTCATGAAGTCATACAACTTAGGAGTGGAAGATCCCACAGAAGTCCTTTACTGCACCACCCTCCGCTAGATGTGGGAATCACCTCCGTGACATCCTGGCTCTGTGTTCACTCTGCGTCTGTTTGAACACTTTCTTTACTAGGAAGCTCATTACCTCACACAGAACTTCTCAGTACAGATAATCTATTCACTATTTCACTTGTTAATACAGGAAAGTTATTTCCTCATAGAAAAAATAAACCTTTCAACCCAAGAAAGCTTACTGAAAAACAAAATAAGGAAGAAAAAAAGCAAGCAATGGATGGGGTATATTACCTCCTTTCACTCTTCCTACACATTTCTAAGCCTGAGTAAAACAATAGGCAGTGTCTTGCCACTTTAAGAAATGATGCCAGAATGGTTGAACTAATTTATATTCCCACTAACAGTGTAAAAGTGTTCCTATTTCTCCATAGCCTCGCCAGCATCTATGTTTCCTGGCTTTTTAATAATCGCCATTCTGCCTGGCGTGAGACGGTATCTCCTTGTGATTTTGATTTGCATTTCTCTAATGACCGGTGTTGATGAGCTTTTTTTTCATATTTTTTTTGGCCGCATAAATGTCTTCTTTTGACAAGTATCTGTTCATATCCTTTGCCCACTTTTTGATGGTCATCTAGGATCTAGAACCAGAAACACCATTTGACCCAGCAATTCCATTACTGAATATATAGCCAAAGGATTATAATCATTCTACCATAAAGACACAAGGACACGTATGTTTATTGCAGCACTATTTACAATAGCAAAGACTAGGAACCCACCCAAATGCCCATCAGTGATAGACTGGATAAAGAAAATGTGGCACATACACACCATGGAATACTATGCAGCCATGAAAAAATAAATGAGATCATGTCCTTTGCAGGGACATAGATGAAGCTGGAAGCCATCATTCTCAGCAAACTAACACAGGAACAGAAAACCAAACACCACACGTTCTCACTCATAAGTGGGAGTTGAACAATGAGAACACATGGACATGGGGAGGGGAACAACACGCACTGGGTTCTGTCGGGAGGTGCAGGGCAAGGGGAGGGAGAGTATTAGGACAAATAGCTACTGGATGCAGGGTTTAAAACCCAGATGATGGGTTGATGGGTGCAGCAAGCCGCCATGGCACACGTATACCTATGTAACAAACCTGCGCGTTCTGCACATGTACTGCCCAGAACTTAAAGTAAAAAGAAAAGAAAAGAAAAAAAAAAAAGAAAGAAATGATGCCTACTAGAGGAGTCTTATAGAATGCAATGGCGTTTAAAAAACCTTCTGCTGTCTGCCTCTCAAAGGAATGACTGGCAAATCCAAGCCCATTTCATCTTTCATAGGCAGTGCATGTTCATAATGGCCTCCTGACATTAATAACTAGTATTAAAAATGTTATATTCCAAATATTACTATAGTTAATAATGGTTATATCAACAGTAGAGCATGACTACAAACCGAAAGGTAGTCTCTGCACAACTGAAAACTGCTAAGTCTAAAGGCTGCATAAATGTTTCCTATAATTATTAACAAGCTAAGAAAATAGATCCATTCGCTTCATGTTTTTATACATTTATATCTAAATATTGTTTATTATAAATTGGTATAAGTTTTGTTTTGTTTTCAAACAAATGATGTGATATAAATTTTCATGCACCACAGGAATCCATTAATTTTGTATCATCTTAAATGTCCTGTGGAGCTTTGTTTTAGGCCATCTCTGAAATGTTCACCATTGATTAATTTTGAGAAGTGCTTTCATATGCTAAAAACCCAAGTGAACTTTCCCTAAGCAAATTAATTTCCCCTTTTGTTTTCGGGCACGTGAACAAGGCTTGGGTCCAGTTTTTTTGCCTTTCCTTGTTCTTTAGATCAAAGGGATCTCTGCTTAGGTGAAGAATGAGAAACGGCTGGATTGAACAGAGAAAAAATGCATCTTTGCAGGCGAACTTACTAAAGGAAGAAAAATAGTCAATAAAATTGAGTTGTCATAAGAGTGGTTTGAAGCCTGTGGCATTGATTGATGAATTTCCTTTGCTGTTACTGAGATAAACCAAAAATACACCTCTAGTTCTTTTGTCTCTTAGGTAATTCAACAGAATATGTTTTCACAGACTAAGTGCCAGAACAGCAGAGATCTGCTGAGTTATCAGAATACCACACTGAAGGTCAGTGTAAAATGTATATATGTAAAGGCAGAAAAATCATGCTCTTCTCGTTAATTAAGCAAAATATCCCTTTATTCCAATACTGTACTGTTGAGAACAATGAATAAGCATTTGGAAAGGGTCTTAAAATTTTGAGCTCACATAGTAAAGTCACTTGGGAATTTGTGGTAATAAATATCACTCTTAACTTTAATATCATGTTATTTTTGTTTGCCTGTACCTACCTCACATGACTTATCATTGTTATTAGACTAAATTGCAGTAAATTTTACTTGATACGGATATATTTATCCATGGATTTCTGGTTGAAAATAGGTAAATGTTCTGATGACTTCAAGGATATAGGACTAAGCTCTCTTATAGGCCAATAACATGATTACGTTGGAAAAAATAAATGGCATCAATAGACAATTTGGTCTTCTGTCCAGTTGGTACTACAGACAATGACTCAATTTTAGTTGTGCAACATTTACCACCCTTTGACAATTCTCCTTTAATGTCTAAGTAGCTTTTAGCTGACAATTGTATTACAAGTCAACACATGTCATATTAAGGGCAACATTTTACAAACAATTTATTTCATGGGCTTATCTTGAAACTGCATTTTTAAAGTTAAACAATCAATGCTGTTGAAAAAGGCTTTTAATGGCTGCTCTGGACATTAAGTGACCTCCGTTACAGGTTTTCAGAATAAGACTAACAAAAACATCTTTTGAAGTTGGACTCCATGTATTATAAGGAACCCTGATTTTTTTGTGTGTGAGAAAAATCTTGCCTCTTTTCACAAATATTCAGTTGTCAACTTTATGCAAAAATGAGATGCTCTTCCTCATTGACATTAGGTGCCTTAACTTTCATGAGAGAGGCCAGCCATACCCTCAAGGAGGCTAAATGCTAAAGGATATTACACTACCTCTCACAGAAGACATGAAACTGCTTACTCTATATTTACAAACCCTGCCTCAGTTGTAAACTCAAACATCTCCAAAGGCCAGGCATGTAATATACAGTGAAAAGAACTGGAAATGGAGAAAGTAGTGAGTTTCAGGTCTGCAGTGACAGTGTGAAGAGCTCTAAGGACCAGCTTCCCAGTGAAACAAAAAAATTGGCAAAACATTATGAAAACAAATATAATATCTAGAAATTTCACTAAGGGCATATAGAAAATGAAGAAATATTTGTTCAAGAAAATCAACCAAATCTCTGCTAGAAGAGAGAGTCTGTGAAAGTTAAACCACAACCCACTCCCTTCTTTCCCTTGCCTCCTCTCTTTCCAGCACAACTTGACAGAAGCTCCATCTGGGCATCTAAGAAGATGGTGCGTTCTCTCCCCTCAAATCCCAACCAAGAATTACTCTATCTTGCTGGGAAGCAGAGGCTACTCACATTTCTCATCCCTTTTAACTCCAAATTGAAGACACTAAATCCTTAGTGAGTGAAGCCAAGAAGCTGGGGACTCCTTTTTTTCATCTAGGTCCTACCCATAAGATTGAGGTACCACCCCAGATAAGTCGGGGTAAGGATGCCATGACCACCCTCACTCAAATTTGCTCAAGGGAAGAGGTTCCACACTAAGAGAGTCAAACTGGACACCAGAGGATACCAGTCTACCTCGAGCCAAGAGTAGTGGTTCAGGGAGTTTGCCCAGGAGGAAAGATAGTCTGTGAAAGAGATCTCTGAAGCTCTCCTCAAGGAACTAAGTGTATTTGAAACTGAGTCTGGGAAAGTTCAAGCCTAAGGGTTCTCTCAAAAACAATAGCCCCAGTTAATTAAGAGCAGCAAACTAAATCATTGGCCAGCTAGTGCCCTAGAGAGAACCAGGGAATGAGACAGCTTAAGAAAAGCCCTCGGGGTCAGAACAAAACTCAAAGGCTAGCTCCAAAAGTAACCCCTGCTGAAATTTAATTGGATCAGATTGCTGAGCATTTGTACTCCAGGGCATTGTTGAAAACAATGATAGCACAATCACCTGGCAAATAGTGAGGTCAAGCATTCAGTGTTGTAATACCAAATGAACTAGACAGGCAAAAAGAAAGATCGAGAAAAGACACAGTCAAAGAGACCCATGCTAAGACCAGTGCCATCCTAGGTGGCTGGACAAAGTTTCAAGGCTATGTTCTCTGAGGAATCACACCAAAGGCTTCACACTGCATGGGGGAAATAGACCTCACTAAAATAACCTAGCCAAATTACAAAGCAAATGAAAAATTAAGGAACAACAAAACAAGTCCTAAAGAGAAGGGAATGGAGTCAGTATCAAGAGTTGTTGGATAAAGACAATATGTTATCTAAAATGTCCAATTTTCAACCAAAAAAAAAATTATGAGACATGCAAAGAAACAGGAACATGTGGCCCATACACAAGAAAAAATAGCAGGCCACAGAAGCTGACTGTGAGATGTCAGCTTTAACAGACAAGGACTTCAAAATAGTTGCTACAAATATGTTCAAAGAACTAAAGGAAATAGTGCTTAAAGAAACAAAGGTAAGTACGAGGGCAATGTTTCATCAGATTAAGAATATATAAATAAAAAGAGAGAAATTATTTAAAAGCGCCATATGAAAATTCTGGAATTGAAAAGTATAATAAAATGAAAAATTTAATAGGAGAGCTCAACAGTAGATTTGAACTGGAAGAAGAAATAATCAGTGAACTCAAAAGAGAGATTGATAGGGATATGCAACCTGTAAAACAGAGAGAAAATAGAATGAACAGAGACTTTGAGAAATATGGCACACTTTAAGTTCACCAACTACATACAATGGGAATATCAGAGAGAGAGGAGAGAGAGGAACAGCAAATATTTGAAAGGAACAATATCTAAAAACTACAAACTTGCTGAAAAATGAATAGTTGTTCTTTTCTCAGCTGATTCAAAAAGCAATTTCTTAAAAAGAATATGCATAAGTTGTATTCTTAGACTTATAACATATAGAAATGTAATACATTTGACAAACACATCGCAAAGAAAGGGGATAGAACTGAGTTGTATTGCAGTGAAGAAAATGAGACCAGGTAAAATAAAATCACAAGAAAAATGAAAGAGACCTGCAAATTGTAAATATAAAAAAATTTATAAATGTATGCTTCCTCTCTATTCTTTTCTTGGATTCTTTAATAGGCATAAAATTATAATAATGTACTGTTGAATTAGGAATATATATAGATGTAGTATTAATAACATTAAAAACACATAAACTAGAAGTAACATTTCTATCTTTCTACAATTAAGTTGGTATACATCTAAAGTGTTATGTATACCATGTATTCTGGGGTGTTGAATTGTAAATGGTAAGTATTACAGCAACCACTAAGAAAATATTTTAAAAATACAGTAAAAATTGCTCTGAAAACTAAAATGTTACACTAGAAAATATTCACTTCATGCAAAAGAAAGAAGTTAAGCAGGAGTAGAGGAACAAACAGAATAAAAGACATATAAAAAACAAAAAGTGCTAAGACAATACAGTTTGGATGTTTATCCTCTCCAAATCTCACGGTGAAACGTAATTTCCAAAGTTGGAGATGGAGCCTTGTGGGAGGTGTTTGGGTCATGGAGGTGGATCCCTCATGAATGGCTTAGCACCATCTGCTTAGTGATGAGTGAGTT
This sequence comes from Papio anubis, assembly GCF_008728515.1. Classification (NCBI taxonomy): domain Eukaryota; kingdom Metazoa; phylum Chordata; class Mammalia; order Primates; family Cercopithecidae; genus Papio; species Papio anubis. Next base: position 111,864,847 of record NC_044985.1, read on the forward strand.
CTCAGTTAGTTTATATAAGATCTGGTTGTTTAAAAGAGTATGACACCTTCCTCTTCTCTCTTGCCGTGTGATGCACTGGCTCCCTTTTACCTTCTGCCATGATTGTAAGCTTCTTAAGGCTTCACCAGAAGCTGAACATATACCAGGGCCATGCTTCCTGTACAGCCTACAGAAATATGATCCAATTGAAACCTCTCTTCTTTATAAATTACCCAGTCTCAAGTATTCTTTCATGGCAACACAAATGGACTGACACAGAAAATTGGCACTGTGGAGTGGGGCATTGCTATAAAGATACTTGAAAATGTGGAAGCATTTTTGGAACTGGGTAATGGGGACAGGTGGGAAAAGTTGAGAGGGCTCAGAAGAGGACAGGAAAATGAGTTTGGAAAGTTTGAAAGTTCTTAGAGAATTGTTGAGTGGTTGTGACCAAAATACTGACAGAAATATGGACAGAGAAGCCCAGGCTGAGGAGGCCTCAGATGCAAATAAGAAAGTTATTGGGAAATGGAGCAAAGGTCACCCTTGTTATGCCCTAGCAAAGAACTTGGCTGCATTGTGTCCGTGCTCTAGGGATTTGTGAAAGTATGAACTTAAGAGTGATGATGTAGGGTATCTGACAGAAGAAATTTCTAAGGAGCAAAGTGTTCAAGTTGCAGCATGATTGCTTCTAACCGCCTACAGTTAGATGCAGGGGCAAGGGAATGACTTAAAGTTGAAACTCATATTTAAAAGGGAAGCAGAGCAGAAAAGTTTGGAAAATTTGCAGCCTGGCCCAGTGGTACAGAAAGAATCCAAGCAGGCTGTGGAGGAACCACGTGCTAAAGAGATTAGCATGACAAAAAGGAAGTTAAATGCTAATATTCAAGGAAAAAATGCCTTGAAGCCAATTTAGAAATCTTTGAGGAAGCCCCTCCCATCAGAGGCCCAGAGGCCTAAGAGGAAAGAAAGCTTTCAGGGGCCAGGTACAGGGCACCACTGCCCTGCTCAGCCTTAGGACACTGCTCCCTACATCCCTGCCTCTTTGCTGCAGCCACAGATCAAAGGGCCCCAGGTACATCTCTGGTTGCTGCTTCGGAGAATGTAAGCTGCTGTAAGCCTTGGCAGCTTCCATATTGTGTTAAGCCTGCAGGTGCACAGAATGCAACAGTGAAGGAGGGTTGCCAACTTCCACCAAAATTCCAGAGGATGTTTGGGAAAGCCTGGGTGCCTAGAGGTAGAAGGCCTTAACAGAAGCCACCAGAGAAACTCTACTTGGGAAGTGCTGAAGGGAAATATGGGATTGAAGGCACTGTACAGAGTCCCCACCAAGGAACTGCCTAATGGAACTGTGGGAAGGGGGTTGCTGTCCTCCAGACCCAAGAATGGCAGAGTCACCAGCATCTTGCAACCTCAGCATGGAAAAGCTGCAGGCACTCAACTATAACCTGTGAGATTAGCCATGGGGACTGCACCCTGCAAAGCCACAGGAGTGGAGCTGCCAAAGGTCATAAGAGCCCACCCCTTGCAGCAGGATGCAGGACATAAAATCAAGGATTATGTTGGAACCTTAAGACTTAATGCCTGCCCTGCTGGGATTCAGACTTACATGGGGCCTATTACTCCTTTTTTGGCCAATTTCTCCTTTTTGACATAGGAATGTTTACCCAACGCCTCTACCTCCATTGTATCTTGGAAGTAGATAACTTGTTTTTGATTTTACAGGCTAATAGCTGGAAACAACTTGGCCTTGAGTCTCAAAAGAGACTTTGGACACTGGACTTCGAGTTGATACTGAAATGAGTTGAGACTTTTGGGGACTATTGGGAAGTGATGATTGCATTTTTCAATGTGAGAAGGATATGAGATTTTGGGGGCTAGGGGCAGAATGATATAGTTTGGATGTTTATCCTTTCCAAATCTTATGTTGAAATGTAATTCCCAATGTTGGAGGTCGGGTGTTGTGAGAGGTGTTTTGGTTTGGGGAAGATTCTTCATCAATGACTTGGCACCAACTCCTTGATGATGAGTGAGTTCTCACTCAGTTCATATGAGATCTTTTTTTTTTTTAAAGGGTGATCACCACCCCCCACCCCAACCTTGTTCTCTCTCTTATCATGTGGTGTGCTGGCTCCCTCTTTGCCTTCTGCCATGATTGTAAGCTACCTGAGGCCTCACCTGAAGCTGGGCAGATGCCAGCACCATGCTTCCTATCTAGCCTGCAGAACTGTGAGCCAATTAAATCTCTCTTCTTGATAAATTTTCCAGTCTCAGGTATTCCTTTATAATGACAGAAGGGCAAACTAAAACATATGGCAGCTGTAATTCATCTATATTAAAAATAGTGGTAACATGCAGCTAGATTAAACAGTCCAGTCAAAAGTCAGAGTTTGTAATACTGGATAAAAATCAATATCCTATTATGTGGTGTGAATAAAAGACACAGTAGAGTTTGAAGGAAATAAATAGGTTGAAAGCAAATACAGATTAAAAATAAAAAACATGCAAAAAGCAACAATTAGAAAGCTAGAGTGACTACACTAATATCAAACAAAATAAACTTTAAAATAAAAAATGGAGATCAAAATAGTAGTATGATCCAGCAATTCTACTTCTGGGTTTATATCAAAGAATGATAAAAGTATATCTCCACACAAAACTTGTAGGCAAATGTTTATAACAGTATTATTCGTAACAGTCAAAAAGTAGAAACAATGCAAACCTTCCTCAACTTATGAATAAATAAAACCCACACAATGCAATACTACTTAGCAATAAAAAGAAATACAATATGGATACATAATATGACATGAATCACCTTGAAAACATGCTAAGTGAAAGAATCCAGACACAACAGGCCACATATTGTATGATGCAATTTTTATGAGTAAACAAATTTATGGAAAGAGAAAACAGCCAGGTGTGGTGGCTCACGCCTGTAATCCCAGCACTTTGCGAGGCTGAGGCAGGTGGACCACTATGTCAGGATTTTGAGACCAGCCTGGCCAACATGGTGAAACCCTGTCTCTACTAAAAATACAAAAATTAGCTGAGAGTGGTGGCGGGTGCCTGTAATGCCAGCTACTTAAGAGGCTGAGTCAGGAGAATCGTTTGAACCCAGGAGGTGGAGGTTGCAGTGAGTCAAGATAACACCATCGCACTCCAGCCTGGGCGACAGGGTGAGACTCTGTATCAAAAAAAAAAAAAGAAAGAAAAGAAAAAAGAAAAATAGACAAATCTATTGGGACATGAAGTAGATTAGCAGTTGCCTGGGCCTAAGGTAGATGGTATGCTTAGGAAGTGATGACGTGATGACTAAGCAAAGTGGAGTTTCTTTTGAGGTAATAAATATGTTCTAAAATTGATACAAGCGTGTGACAATCTTGAGTGTATTGAGAATAACCAAAAATCTAAATATCTAGGTACTTTTGTATAATACTAATTTTCGGTTTTCAGCATGGATTAATAATGCAAATATCTTAAGCCTCAAATATACATGATAATCCTATAATGAATCAATTGTACCTTATGAAACATTTTCTTAAAATTATAATATTTGGAGCGGAGAACGAACCGGAATATTTTAAAAGTGATGTATTCACCGCTAAGAGCTAGTGGATTTAAGCTTCAGGCCTGGCTTTACTACTAATTTACTCTGTGGCCTTGAGAAATCTCTTTTCTTCATTGCTGTTTTGTTTTCTCACCTGAAGAATGAGTAGAATGGGCAATATATCTTCTCAGGTTTATCACAGCTCTTGGGTTGTGCGATTTCACAAATGGAAGCTTAGTCATTTAGTTTGGCAGAATAGAAAAACACTTGTACATTCTATTTGTTTAGCATATGGTGCAAATACATTCACCAGTCGATATTTTATTTTGGTCCTATCACTGGATATGACAGATGATTATTGTAAGAGTGTTTCCAATATCAAAATGTGCCAATGTCAAAGTGTTTTTCATTGGCCTGGCATTTTGCATGCCATTTAAAAAATTAGGATGAAGATGATGAATCAGCTCCTTTGGAATTAATATCCAGTTCAATTAAAAAGTAAGAGCCATGGTCTTGAATTAGATACTGGATTGACTCAGCAGCCCCTGGAGGAATTATGTGATGCTGAGGGTGGCAGTTGGGAACTAGGAATGCAGTTATTCATACCATGGTAACGTTAAAATACATCTCGGAATTAGGTGCTGCAGAGGATTTTGGGAGAAAAAGATACCAGTGACTTTTCAAGGCTGCTGGGGTCTTTTTGCTTTTTTTCTGTGTTCACTTTTGATTTTTGCATTTTAAATATTGAGAAGAAATATGTGGGGCTTTCAGCAACAAAATAGCGATGCTGGGGCTGAAAAGACAGAGCCAGAATTGCAAAACCAAAACAGCTTTGATAATGAATTTACAATGAAGGGTGAGGGAGAAGGTGTGTTTCTCAGGATTATAGATAGGAAAAACGTGTAGATTCCAAAACTGTCAATAGAAATGGGAAATCTGAAAGACAGAACATATTTTTGGACATTTACCTTTAGCCATGTTGAAGTAGGACATTTTGGCCATGTGCAGATGGGAGTACCTAACAGGCACCTGGGCATCAAGTCTACAGTCCAGAGATGGTGGTTATGAATAAATAGCCGTGGCTGAAACCAGGGATATGGAACGAGGGCAGTGAGCGAGAAGCAACCAGGCTTTTGGGAAGATCTTTGGGAAACATCACATTAAAGTGCCTGGTGGGGAAAGCGGAAGTTCAGCATGGAGATGAAAAAGTAATGATCCCAAAGGTAGAAGAAGAATTAAAGAGAGACTAGTGCTTTTAAAGCCATGGAGAAAATAGCTAATTTTCAGAAGCTGTGTAGGGGTGTGGGTTCAGTTCTACCAAGAGCTAAGTAATATAAGCAGTGAAAACATGTCAGTAGATTTGGTGACACTAATAAGAGAAATTTCAGCAAAATGATAAGAAACATAAGCTAGAGAGCAGAGGTAGTATACTTTTTATTATTATTTTAATTTGGTAGTAAAAGAAGAAGGGACATAGTGGCAGTTTGACAGGGAGTGAAGCTAAAGAAAAATATTCTTTGTTTTGTTATTTGCTTTTAAAAGGGCAGTTGGAGAAACGTAAGTATTTATAGGATGGAGAACTATATGCAAGAATATAAGAGTGCAGTGGTGAATAGCACTTTCATTAACAATGATGACCATTTGTTCTCTTTTATGACAGAGCAATTTTGAAGGAGCATGATATTAAAGTAATTGAGAAACCAGCTGTCAGTTCCCAATAAAGTAAGTGCAGGAAATTACAGTAAGTTTCCAGGAATTAATCTGAATTTAAAAATTTAGTATGTTTCTCACTGAATTGTCCTGAAGAAGAAATGCTTTAAAGTGTTAAGTAATGTTTAAAAATTTTGCATGAACGTGGGTGGACTGAAAACATCAGCAAGAACTTATGGGGCAGCCAGTGGGTACCAGGGGACTTCAGACTAGTAAAACATGAGCAAAGGAACATAGATGTTTGAAGAGTGGCAAGCATTCTAACGAAGAGCAGTGATCGGGAGTGAGGGCTAATCAGGAGGCAAAGTGTGGAGAGGACAGATATAGAGGACTTTGAATTGGATACTTGGGTGCAAATACACCTACTGGATTAATTTTTATCTTTTGGATCACTCTCTTTGTTGAGTTTTCATGAGGTAAACTGCTTGCTTATCAGAATCACAGTTTCAGCAGAAATATATGCAAGTCCCTCAGTGTACGTTGGAGATCGGTTCCAGAACAAAACCATCACTCCCGCAAATCCCCTCTCCCCACCCTTGAGCACGCCAGTATCTCCTGCATATTCAAGTCCCACATTTGGCCCGGGAGGAGCTTGCCCATATGAAAACTGCATCCCGTGAATACTTTATTTTCCATCTGAGTTTGGTTGAAAGAAATCCGCTCCTAAGTGGATCTGTTCAATTCAAACCCATGTTGTTCAGGGGTCAACTATGTATATGTGTGTGTGTGTGTGTGTGTGTGTGTGTGTGTGTCCAGCAACATTACAGATGCTGTAGTGCTGCTGGGTGCTGTCTGGAATATAAAATGAAAGCTGTCTCTGGTCTATAAAGAAGTGCAATATGTAAGTTTGCAAAGACAGAAATTTTGCTTCTGCTTTTAGTACTTTCTCATTTCCTAACAAACCTCTAGAGTGAGCTTGTCTTATTTTTACAAAAGAAAGAAATAATACTCTGGAGTCTCTAAACTAAAAAAACATACATCCTGGGGGTGTCACTAGTCAGATCCATCTTTAATTACTTCTATTTAAAAAATTTACCCTGAGAATCTAAGTGTTTTTCTTTTTTAAGCTATCCCTTCTAACTAGTTTTTCTAAGATTTTGGAAGAACTGATTAAGACAGACATGTTAATCCAAACAAATAATTTTACTGAAGAGAAATAGAAAATTATGTAGTCAGTATCCTTGAAGTTTAAAGGTATTTTAATGAGAAACATTGTTTATTATTGTTTTTCTTGATTGACAGGTTTTCCCTGCAGAGGATAATTGCTGTCATCGCAGGAATTGCATAAAATTTGAAACTTGAAGCTATTCTGAGCTATTTTAATAATGTACTCTTTTGTCAAAATGAATTTAAAAATAGTTGAGAAATGATATAAAAACCCAAGTTTTAAAAACACACTTCGATTTATTCATCTAATTGTATTTTTATCAGCAAAAATGTCCAGATATATAAAACATTTCATTATATATTTGAAATAAGGCTTACATACTAAAATAATCATGTCTTGCTATTTTGGGGACCCTGGGACATGCAGATTATTGCCTGAGCACTTTCTTTTTATTTTGGTGAAATGCATCATTTGTTTTTTTTCCCCAACTTTTATTTTAGGCTTAGTGGGTACATGTGAAGGTTTGTTACACGGGTAAATTGTGTGTCATTGAGATTTGGTGTGAGAATAATCCCACGACCCAGGTATTGAGCATAGTACCTGATAGGTAGTTTTCCAAGTGTTACCCCTTCCCACACTCCATCTCTAGCAGTCTCCAGTGTCTGTTGTTCCCATCTTTGTGTCCATGTGTACCCAATGTTTAGCTCCCACTTCTAAGTGAGAACATGTGGTAGTTAGCTCAGGACAAAAGCCTCCAGTTATATCTATGTCTGCAAAGAATATGATTTTATTCCTTTTATAGCTGTGTAGTATTCCGTGGTGTATATACACCACATTTTCTTTACCCAGTCCACCATTGATGGGTATCTGGTTTGATTCCAGATCTTTGATATTGTGAATAGTGCTGTGATGAAGAGATGAGTACATGTGTCTTTTCAATAGAATGATTTATATTACTTTGTGTATATACCCAATTACTTTGTATATATGGTGAAATATAGGGGTCTGGTTTCTTTCTTCTACATATGGCTACTCAGTTATCCTGCACCATTTATTGAATACAAAGTCCTTTACTCATTGCTTGTTGTTTTTGACTTTGTTGAAGACCAGAGGTGGTAGATGTACAGCTTTATTTCTGGGTTCTCTATTGTGTTCCATTGGTCTATGTGTCTGTTTTTCTACCAGTATCATCCTGTTTTGATTACTGTGGCCTTGTAATAGAGTTTGGAGTTGGGTAATATAATGCCTCCAGCTTTGTTGTTTTTGCTTAGAATTGCTTTGGCTATGCAGGCTCTTTTTTGGTTCCATATGAATTTTATAATAGTTTTTTCTAATTGTGTGAAAAATGACATTGATAATTTGATAGTAGCATTAAATCTATAGACTGCTTTGGGCAGTATGGCCATTTTAATGATATTGATTCTTTCAATCCATGAACACAGGATGATTTTCACATTTGTTTGTGTCATCTATGATTTCTTTCAGCAGTAATATGTAGTTCTTCTTGTAGAGATCTTTCACCTCCTCGGTTATATGTACTCCTAAGATGGATGTGTGTGTGTGTGTGTGTGTGTGTGTGTGTGTTGTGTTCTTTATTTGGTTCTCACCTTGAGTGTTATTGGTGTATAGAAACGCTACTGATTTTTATACATTGATTTTATATCCTAAAACTTTATTAAAGTTGTTTATCAGCTCTAGGAGACTTTTTGTGGAGTCTTTAGAATTTTCTAGGTATAGAATCATATCATCAGTGAAGAAAAATAGTTTGACTTCTTTTTTTTTTACTATCTGGAGGCCTTTTCTTTCTTTCTCTTGCCCGATTGCTTTGGTTAGGTCCAGTACCAGAGAAGTAGTGAGAGTGGGCATCCTTGTCTTGTTCCAGTTCTTAAGGGGAATGCTTCCAGCTTTTGTTCTTTAAGTATAATGTTGACTGTGGCTTTGTCAGAGATGGCCCTTGTTATTTTGAGGTATGTTCCTTTGATGACTAGTTTGTTGAAAGTTTTTATCAGGAAGTGATGTTGGATTTTATGGAAAACTTTGTCTGCATCTATGTGATGATAGTATGATTTTTGTTTTTAATTCTGTTTATGCGGTGAATCACATTAGTTGATTTGTATATGTTCAACCAGCCCTGCATCTTAAAATTAAAGCCTACTTGATAGCAGTGAATCAACTTTTTGATGTGCTGTTGGATTCAGTTTGCTAATATTTTGTTGGGTTTTTTTTGCATGTATGTTCATCAGCAATATCGGCATGTAATTTGTTGTTGTTGTGTGTTTGCCAGATTTTGGTATCAGAGTATTGCTGGCTACACAGAAAGAGTTAGGGGAGAGTCCCTTCTCCTTTATTTTTTGGAGTAGTTTCAGCAGGATTGGCACCAGCGCTTCATTGTACCTCTGAGAGAATGGCCAAGCACTTTTAATGAGAGTGGCCCAGAATTCAGCACAAGCTGCTTTCTCTGTCTACACACTCTCCCGTGTTAGCTGATCTTTACTTTCTGATGGTCACTCTGAAGACCCTCAAATGTCTATCTCTTGCCCTGATATTGCCAATAACTCCAACTTAACACTCAACTATTTTCTTGACTTCTCCATTTGAATGACTAAAGGACATCCAGCATCATCACCACTTCCTAGCTCCAGCCCATTGTTCCCCTCCTTAGTCTTCCCATTCCATACACTAGGAGCTTCCATACACCCAGGAACTCAAGCCAAAATCATTGCAGTTATTCCTGATTTCTTTCTTTTCTTCATGTAATTCATTAACGTATGCTGTTTAACATACATGTACAATTTTGTAGCCTACTTTTTATATACAGTTACATTGTTGGCCTTAATTTCCATATGTTTAATTATTTCTTGAAAATCTGGTTTATGAAGGATGCATGAGTCTTCATGATGTAGATGTCCAAAGTTTATTTCATCATTCCTATACTGCTGGGGCTGTAAATTCTCTCTTAAGTCTTGCCATCACCTGTTGTTAAGTATATTGAATACTTATCTGATGCTCACTGTGTGTAGGCACTGTTCTAGCATTTTAAAAGTGATAACACCCTTCATCCTTGAATCTATGAGGTAAATACAATTATTATCTCTATTTTGCAGATAAGGAACCTGAGGCAGAGAAAGACTAAACTCACTCAAAACTACATAGCTGGAAAGGGGAGGCTATGGGGTTCAAACCAGTGGTCTGACTCCAGACCCAGGTTCTAAATTGAACTAGTCTGTTTGCTTAGATATACCATTTTGTACCACAACCATATTTTATACCAGTCTGCATGCAACTCTGGTCATTTCTTTAAAATATATCCTTAGAAGTGGATCAATAGTCATACATTTTAAATGCTTTGAGTAGAACACATTACGAAATTATCCTCCAGAAAGATTGTACAACTTTATCAATTTATACTACCCCTGTCAGTTGCTGAGTGTCCTCTGTACTGTGGTTACACTAATATTGGGTGTAATAATTTCAAAGCTCTTGAGCAATTTACTCGGAATAAATGGTCTAATAGTTATAGTTGCATCTCTTTGATTACCAGAGAAGCTTATTTTTCTCATGTGTATGCTAACAGTTGTACCTTTACATATGGCTTTTGCAAACTTTGCTACTGGAATTTTCATTTTTTCATATCATGTTACAGAAACTCATTACTTATTGAGATTAATACTTGAGTTTGTCAAATACGTTGCTTGCCTTTTTAAAAACACAATTGTCATTTGGTTTTTAAATTATGTTTATGTTATTTACTGAAGTATAGACATTTTAAAATTGGTTTCTGCAGTTGCATGATATTAAATAGTCATATAAACAATCACCTATATTTCACTATAAATTACTTTTCATAGTATTAATTATTGGAAGTCTCACTCTGCTTACCTAATTCTTACATATTGTAATTATTTGAGCAAGTAAAATAAAGTCAATGATCTTAATTTTTACTCTGTAGAATTCTACTTACAACATAAGTTCTAATTTGGAGTACATTTAAATACAAGTAAATTTGTAAAAACTTTTTCTTTAATACTTTCAGGATCCAAGATGTTGATAAATGTATGGAGTAAGTCTAAAGCCTGCACTCCATACGGTATTTACTGAATATACTCTAAATTAATGCTGCATTATTTGGCAATTCACTTCAAGTTTAGCCTTCAAGTTGTTTACTAAAAGTTCCTCATTTTTTTGTGTGTGTTTGTTTTGAAACAGGGTCTCATCTGTTACCCCGGCTGGAGTGCAAGGGTGCGATCATAGCTCACTGCTGCCTCGAACTCCTGGGCTACAGTGATCTCCTACCCCAACCTCACAAATAGCTGGGACTGCAGGTGCTTGCCACCACATCCAAAGTAATTTTTTAAATATTTTGTAGAGATGGGGGACTCGTTTCTTTTGCCCAGGCTGGCCTCAAACTCCTGGGCTCAAGTGATTCTTCTACCTCGACCTCCCAAAGTGCTACAAGTACAGGTGTGAGCCACTGCACTTCAGTTTCATGTTTCACTTTTCTTGGTTTCTGTTTCTTCCACACAACCTTCATGGATGTTGAGTCACCTGGCTGCTGTGATGAGTGACTCTTTTCTCAACCGACATTCTGTGTCATGCTTTTCCCCCAATCCACCAAAGAAACCTAATTCATTGTCTTCAAGAGGTTTGATAAAGTTTAGTAGAAATTTCATTTGACTGAAAGTAAAAAAGTTTACTCTGGGTCTGCTGGATTTCCTAAGGTGCCCCAGGAACTGCTGCACAGGAGAGGCTACCCAGATAGGCTTGGGGCTTCCCGCTCTGCTTCACTCAGTTGCCTTGCTTTGTCTGTTTTCTTTAGATCTGGATTAAGAAGCAAGCCTCCCCAGGAGGTCCCTTCTGCACTCACCTAAGGGGGATGGGCACGAAAATCCCTGAAAATATGTTAAAATGGAAGAAACAGAACTTATCCAAGGGTCTCTCTCACAGTGTGTTACTGGCTGACATTGGCAGGAAGAAGCCCTGAATGGCGGTGGCTGAGAGCTGCCTCTCACTGCCCTCCACAGCCTGCTGCTTGCTCAGGTAACTCTTGACGCTGAAACTGCTTCCTAAAGTGAGTGGGTCCAGAGGAATATAGGACCTTTATTTTGCTCAGAGGCTGGATGATTTCTGCCATTAGCAGAAGTCATCTATCTTTTCTGTAGATAGCATTCAGCTCCTCCTTAAATATTGTTAAATAAATATTCAAATAATTAATTCAGTACCCACTGTACAATGGGTACAGTGGGTACTCAACTAAGAGCCTGAACTAAGATTCCTGCGGGTCTGGGTTCAATCCTGGTTTTATGTATTCAGGTTCCACACTGAAGTGTGTAGAAATAAAGGGACATTGTTCATTTCTTTTTACTCTTTTTTGCTCTACACTTCTCCAAGAAATGTGGGATTATGTGAAAAGACCAAATCTATGTCTGATTGGTGTGCCTGAAAGTGATGGGGAAAATGGAACCAAGTTGGAAAACACTCTGCAGGATATCATCCAGGAGAAATTTCCCAACCCAGTAAGGCAGGCCAACATTCAAATTCAGGAAATACAGAGAATGCCACAAAGATACTCATTGAGAAGAGCAACTCCAAGACATATAATTGTCAGATTCACCAAAGTTGAAATGAAGGAAAAAATGTTAAGAGCAGCTAGAAGGAAAGGTTGGGTTACTCACAAAGGGAAGCCCATCAGACTAACAGCAGATCTCTTGGCAGAAACTCTCCAAGCTAGAGGAGAGTGGGGCCAATATTCAACATTCTTAAAGAAAAGAATTTTCAATGCAGAATTTCATATCCAGCCAAACTAAGTTTCATAAGTGAAGGAGAAATAAAATCCTTTACAGACAAGCAAATGCTTAGAGATTTTGTCACCACCAGGCCTGCCGTACAAGAGATCCTGAAGGAAGCACTAAACATGGAAAGGAACAACAGGTACCAGCCATTGCAAAAACATGTCAGAATGTAAAGTCCATCGATGCTAGGAAGAAACTGCATCAACTAACGAGCAAAATAACCAGCTAATATCATAATGACATGATCAAGTTCAAACAGAACAATATTAACCTTAAATGTAAATGGACTAAATGGTCCAATTAAAAGATACAGACTGGCAAATTGTGTAAAGAGTCAAGACCCATCAGTTTGCTGTATTCAGGAGACCTATCTCACATGCAGAGACACACAGAGGCTCAAAATAAAGGGATAGAGGAAGATCTACCAAGCAAATGGAAAACAAAAAAACGCAGGGGTTGCAATCCTAGTCTCTGATAAAACAGATTTTAAACCATCAAAGATCAAGAGAGACAAAGAAGGCCATTACATAATGGTAAAGGGATCAATTCATCAGGAAGAGATAACTATCCTAAATATATATACACCCAATACAGGAGCACCCAGAGTCATAAAACAAGTCCTTAGAGACTTACAAAGACACTTAGACTCCCATACAATAATGGGAGACTTTAACACCCCACTATCAACATTAGACAGATCAATGAGATAGAAAGTTAACAAGGATAACCAGGAATTGAACTCAACTCTGCACCAAGCGGACCTAATTGACATCTACAGAACTCTCCACCCCAAATCGACGGAGTGTACATTCTTCTCAGCACCACATCGCACTTATTCCAAAACTGACCACATAGTTGAAAGTAAAGCACTCCTCAGCAAATGTACAAGAACAGAAATTATAACAAACTGTCTCTCAGACCACAGTGCAATCAAACTAGAACTCAGGACTAAAAAACTCAATCAAAACCGCTCAACTACATGGAAACTGAACAACCTGCTCCTGAATGACTACGGGCTACATAACGAAATGAAGGCAGAAATAAAGATGTTCTTTGAAACCAATGAGAACAAAGATACAACACACCAGAATCTCTAGGACACACTTAAAGCAGTGTGTAGAGGGAAATTTATAGCACTAAATGTCCACAAGAGAAAGCAGGAAAGATCTAAAATTGACACTCTAACATCACAATTAAAAGAACTAGAGAAGCAAGAGCAAACACATTCAAAAGCGAGCAGAAGGCAAGAAATAACTAAGATCAGAGCAGAACTGAAGGAGATAGAGACACAAAAAACCCTCCAAAAAATAAATGAATCCAGAAGCTGGTTTTTTGAAAAGATCAACAAAATTGATAGCCCTCTAGCAAGACTAACAACGAAGAAAAGAGAGAAGAATCAAATAGATGCAATAAAAAATGATAATGGGGATATCACCACCAACCCCACAGAAATACAAACTACCATCAGAGAATACTATAAACACCTCTATGGAAATAAACTAGAAAACCTGGAAGAAATGGATAATTTCCTGGACACTTACACTCTCCCAAGACTAAATCAGGAAGAAATTGAATCTCTGAATAGACCAATAGCAGGCTCTGAAATCGAGGCAATAATTAATAGCCTACCAACCAAAAAAAGTCCAGGACCAGATGGATTCACAGCCGAATTCTACCAGAGGTACAAGGAGGAGTTGGTACCATTCCTTCTGAAACTATTCCAATCAATAGAAAAAGAGAGAATCCTCCCTAACTCATTTTACAAGGCCAACGTCATCCTGATACCAAAGCCTGACAGAGATACAACAAAAAAAAGAGAATTTCAGACCAATATCCCTGATGAACATCAATGCAAAAATCCTCAATAAAATACAGGTAAACTGAATCCAGCAGCACATCAAAAAGCTTATCCACCATGATCAAGTGGGCTTCATCCCTGGGATGCAAGGCTGGTTCAACATACGCAAATCAATAAACATAATCCAGCATACAAACAGAACCAAAGACAAAAACCACATGATTATCTCAATAGATGCAGAAAAGGCCTTTGACAAAATTCAACAGCTCTTCATGCTAAAAACTCTCAATAAATTCGGTATTGATGGAATGAATCCCAAAATAATAAGAGCTATTTATGACAAACCCACAGCCAATATCATACTGAATGGGCAAAACTGGAAGCATTCCCTTTGAAAACTGGCACAAAACAGGTATGCCCTCTTTCACCACTCCTATTCAACATAGTGTTGGAAGTTCTGGGTGGGGCAATCAGGCAAGAGAAAGAAATAAAGGGTATTCAGTTAGGAAAAGAAGAAGTCAAATTGTCCCCGTTTGCAGATGACATGGTTGTATATTTAGAAAACCCCATCATCTCAGCCCAAAATCTCCTTAAGCTGATAAGCAACTTCAGCAGTCTCAGGATACAAAATCAATGTGCAAAAATCACAAGCATTCTTATACACCGGTAACAGGCAAACAGAGAGCCAAATTATGAATGAACTCCCATTCACAATAGCTTCAAAGAGAATAAAATACCTAGGAATCCAACTTACAAGGGATGTAAAGGACCTCTTCAAGGAGAACTACAAACCACTGCTCAGTGAAATAAAAGAGGACACAAACAAATGGAAGAACATACCATGCTCATGGATAGGAAGAATTAATATTTTGAAAATGGCCATACTGCCCATGGTAATTTATAGATTCAATGCCATCCCCATTAAGCTACCAAAGACTTTCTTCACAGAATTGGAAAAAACTGCTTTAAAGTTCATATGGAACCAAAAAAGACCCCACATTGCCTAGACAATCCTAAGCCAAAAGAACAAAGCTGGAGGCATCACATTACCTGACTTCAAACTATACTACACACTACAGTAACCAAGACAGCATGGTACTGGCACCAAAACAGAGATATAGACCAATGGAACAGAACAGAGTCCTCAGAAATAATACCACACATCTACAGCCATCTGATCTTTGACTAATCTGACAAAAACAAGAAATGGGGAAAGGATTCCCTATTTAATAAATGGTGCTGGGAAAATTGGCTAGCCATAAATAGAAAGCTGAAACTGGATCTTTCCTTACTCCTTATAGGAAAACTAATTCAAGATGGATTAGAGACTTAAATGTTAGACCTAAAACTAAAAACCCTAGAAGAAAACCTAGATAATAACATTCAGGACATAGGCATGGGCAAGGACTTCATGTCTAAAACACCAAAAGCAACAGCAACAAAAGCCAAAATTGACAAATGGGATCTAATTAAACTAAAGAGCTTCTGCACAGCAAAAGAAACTATCATCAGAGTGAACAGGCAACCTACAGAGTGGGAGAACATTTTTGCAATCTACTCATCTGACAAAGTGCTAATATCCAGAACCTATAAAGAACTCAATCAAATTTACAAGAAAAAAACAAACAACCCCATCAGAAAGTGGGCAAAGGATATGAACAGACACTTCTCAAAAGAAGACATTCATATAGCCAACAGACTCATGAAAAAATGCTCATCATCACTCACCATCAGAGAAATGCAAATCAAAACCACAATGAGATACCATCTCACACCAGTTAGAATGGCAATCATTAAAAAAATCAGGAAACAACAGGTGCTGGAGAGGATGTGGAGAAATAGGAACACTTGTACACTGTTGGTGGGACTGTAAACTAGTTCAACCATTGTGGAAAACAGTGTGGCGATTCCTCAAGGATCTAGAACTAGAAATACCATTTGACCCAGCCATCCCATTACTGGGGATATACCCAAAGGATTATAAGACATGCTGCTATAAAGACACACGCACACGTATGTTTATTGCAGCACTATTCACAATAGCAAAGACTTGGAATCAACCCCAATGTCCATCAGTGACAGACTGGATTAAGAAAATGTGGCACATATACACCATGGAATACTATGCAGCCATAAAAAAGGATGAGTTCATGTCCTTTGTAGGGACGTGGATGCAGCTGGAAATAATCATTCTCAGCAAACTATCACAAGGACAGAAAACCAAATACTGCATGTTCTCACTCATAGGTGGGAACTGAACAATGAGATCACTTGGACACAGGAAGGGGAACATCACACACCGGGTCCTGTTGTGGGGAGGGAGTAGTGGGGAGGGATAGCATTAGGAGATATACCTGATGTAAATGATGAGTTAATGGGTGCAGCACACCAACATGGCACAGGTATACATATGTAACAAACCTGCACGATGTGCACATGTACCCTAGAACTTAAAGTATTAAAAAAAAAAAAGAAATAAAGGGACATCGTGTCTGCAATTCATTCTCAAGATTTTCCATAAAAAATTTATATACGTACATTTACACAGATGCATATATATGCAGAGAAAAGGATAAAGCAAATGTGGAAAAATGTAAAAATTTGAGGAGTCTGTCCAGGTGCGGTGGCTCACGCCTGTAATCCTAGCACTTTGGGAGGCCAAGTGGGTGGGTAACGAGTTCGAGACCAGCCTGGCCAACATAGTGAAACCCCTTCTCTACTAAAAATACAAAAAAATTAGCTGGGTGTGGTGGAGTGTGCCTGTAGTCCCAGCTGCTTGGGAGTCTGAGGCAGGAGAATTGCTTGAACCTGGGAGGCCGAGGTTGCTGTGAGCCAAAATCGCACCACTGTACTCCAGCCTGGGTGACAGAACAAGACTCTGTCTCAAAAAAAAAAAAAAAAAATTAAAGAGTCTGGGGATCCTTTGCACTCTTCTTGCAATTTTTCAGTAAGTCTAAATTTAAAGAAGTAATAATTTTGAAACTTGATTTTTAAAGAAGAAAACACTACAGGCTCCTTGAAAACTTGGTAACTACTTGCACTAGATAATTTAAAATGTCCTTTCAAAGTTCTATAATTATTATGTTATATAGTATGTAGAATTATTATATTATATATGATTATTCTAATAAAATATATATTACATCATTATAATTAGGATATAATATATAATTATTATAATTATAATATATTATAATATTAATATGTTTTTTGATCATGTGAGTCTAGATTCTTCCATAGAACAACTTACCAACTGTGGTGTGTGTCAAATAGGGCTCAGGTATATTTGAAAAAATCATATAAAATACGAATTGTCTGAGATATCATTTTGTCATTATTCCCACTGGATTGCGTTAGCATAGAAGACTCACAGAGCAGCTATAAAACATCTCAGTTTTGCAATATCATATGAGGAATGCTGAAGGCTGCTTGAGGGCTTTATGTGCTTATTTACAAATTTAAGGCAAATACGACACATTTTTAAATAGTGTCATTCATCAATTAAAGTGCATGCTAGAAATAAAGGTATAATTTGTTTGGGGGATGATAGCTGGCAGTCTTCAAATAATCAATACAAAAAGATCCTGACAGTAACTCTGAATAGAATAAATATGAATGGTCAAGGTAATGTTAATGAAGTATGAAACCAAAAGATGTTTTCTGAAAAGTCAAAAATTAAATTCTAGTAAATGGAGAAAAGCAGTAGAAGGTTTTTGTAGAACTAATTTAGCTTTTTTTTTTTTTTTTTTGAAACAGAGTCACACTCTGTTACCCCAACCGGATTGCAGTTGTGGGATCATAGCTAATTTCAGCCTTAAACTCCTGAGCTCAAGTAATCCTTCTGCCTCAGCCTCTTGAGGAGCTGGGACTACAGACATGCACCACCATGCTCAGCTAATTTTTAAATTTTTTGTAGAGATGGGATCTCACTATGTCGCCTAGGCTGCTCTTGAACTCCTGGCCTTAAGAAATTCTCCTCCCTCAGCCTCTCAAAGTGCTGTGATTATTGGCATGAGCCACAATGCCTGGCCTAATTTAACCTTTAATTAAAAAAAAAAAAGGTCGGGAACTGACAAGTCCAATTCCTACCACTTATGTGAAGGACCTCTATCAAGATAATGTCTCAGCTCTTGGGTTTTGGAGATTGGCTTCCAATTCCACTATCCTACTCCTCATTTCCTTTCTTTTAAATAATGAGGTTTAAAAAATGCCGTGAAGGTTAGTATATGAGAATATTTTTTCAGAATAGCAAATTAGAAAAAGAAATAAAATTATATTGTTTGGTAGGAGACTTTAATTAGAAACACATAAGCACAGTTTTTATATTTGATACTGATATGGTTCGTCTCTGTCCCCACCCAAATCTCATCTTGAATTGCAGCTCCCATAATTCCCATGTGTTGTGGGAGGGACCCAATGGGAGATAATTGAATCATGGCGGTGGTTTCCCCCATAATCTTCCTGTGGTGGTGGAGAAGCCTCACGAGAGCTGATGTATTTATAAGGGATTTCCCCTTTTGCTTGGCTCTCATTTTCTCTTGCCTGCCACCATATAAGTTGTGCCTTTTGCTTTCCACCATGATTGTGAGGCCTCCCCAGCCACATGGAACTGTGAGTTCATTAAACCTCTTTTTCTTTATAAATTACCAAGTCTTGGGTATTTCTTTATCAGCAGCATGTAAACAGACTAATACAGATACCTTTTGAAATACTATTGAAGATGCCTTCAGGGGACTTCTGAGCCAGACTTCCTGGATAGTGGTTCCTTTTCCACATGCCTATCATATTTCTAGCTGCTCCAAACTGCTCTTACACTAAGACTTCTTACATTAACTGTGAAATAAGTGCAGTTTCCCACTGCAGAAATGACTATAACTCATCATTTGATGCTTGAGAACAAACAGGGGTACTGAAATATGCATACAACACCCTGAATATTTTCCAAGTCTGAGACTGTCCCTCAATAAAAATATTATGTGGACATTTTGAATTCAGGAAACTTTGCTACCACTGACATACTGAGATCAAAGAAACCACACGTCTAAACACTAGAAGTTCATTACAGTGAATACCAAACCAATCACAACTGGATATGAAAATGTTGGCTACTAATTTTGGTCAGGATGAAATAAGTTAAAGAAGTAAGAATAACCTGGAGTTGGGTCCCTCCAGAGTTATGAACAGGTTACAGGTTACAAAGCAATAATAACTGAATTGCTACAAGTTCCTCAGATTCTCTTGTGATTATATGTAAAGACATTTAAGTTTGGGATGATTTTATAAAACTATTCTTAAAATTAAACTTTAATGAGAATATTATATTAAAATATAATCTATTTTCCCTCTTTAAATTATACTTTCATTTGCATGCTGATGTGGAGAACTGGTTTTGAAAAGGAATTAAGTCCTTATTCCTTGATGATTTTGGTCACTGCTTCTGCGTAGCTATTTTGCTCATGAATTCCTTGTCGTAGTCCATCACCTCTATGCTTTACTTCTATTTCTTCTGTAAGTAATAATTTCCCTTCAGGAATGTGCAACTCTGGACATACAAGTTTCTTCTACCCATCCTAGAAATACGTGCCAGGCCAGAAAGACAGGGGATTTGGAAATTAAGAAAAGTAACTATAGGTCACTTGTGAGAGATTAGGGTTAGTTTTTCACAGTGACCCTGAGATCTCCTTTAGGTTTAGAGTCCTGGATACTTTTCAAAAATGTTTTATTTTAAGTTTGAAATTGACAAATAAAATTGAATATACTTATTGTATACAACAAGCTATTTTGAAATATATAGTATATACAGTCTGGAATGGCTA
The DNA here is from genome assembly GCF_008728515.1 of Papio anubis. Taxonomy (NCBI): domain Eukaryota; kingdom Metazoa; phylum Chordata; class Mammalia; order Primates; family Cercopithecidae; genus Papio; species Papio anubis. Next base: position 111,884,597 of record NC_044985.1, read on the forward strand.
AATTGAACTAATGAACATATGCATTAACTCACATAGTTATCATTTTTTTTTGGTTGAGAACACTTAAAATCCATTCTTTTGGCATTTTTCAAGAATACAACGTATTGCTACCAGCTATAGTCACCATGTTCTGCCATAGACCTCTTAAACTTATCCCTTCCATCTAAATGAAATTTTGTATCATTTGACTAATATCTTCTCAACCTTCCCGAATCCATTATCTCAGTCCCTGGCAACCACCATTCTATTCTCGACTTTTATGAGTTCAACTTTTTAAATTCAAGTTTTCATTTTTGTGGAAATTTCAATTATTACAAACTATTGGGAGCAAATGAATCTTCCAATGCACCTCTTACTTGTGTATAGGTTTTTCCCATTTTGGAAGGAATAGGGTGAATCATAAAGGCGTGATGAATCAGCTTAACCACACTGATACCATCTGACACTATAAAGGGACTACAAATTTAAAGTTAGCATTCTAATTGTAGCTCTGAAATCCAGACTCCCAACATATACTCTTTGCCTTTCACTACACAAGTTTTAGTGCCTCAACTTTAGTGAGTTCTCCTGAGAGACTTTTTATTAGGGGCTGTTCAAATGACAGCTTTGACCAAAGTGCGTCTGCTGATAGCTCTTCCTCTCCATTTTACAATTTATAGCTGTGTAACTAGAGATCTGTGTCCGCAAATGCCTGAATTTTCCAACTCATCTCAGAACTGAATTTGCAAAGACGATATCACTTAAAATTTTGCCACTTAATTCTTTGTGTTTTCCCCAAAGAATCCTAGCCAGCAACTAATTTTCTGCACAAGGTATCAAAAGCACTAAAAGTGGCAGAATCATAAACCTTTGCCTAAACAAAGGGATTGACTTAAATCTATTGAATGGACTCTGCATTTCTTGTGCAGTGTGAAAATGTTTAACATCCTCTGTCTGCCAGTTCTGGTTCTTTAGTTCTGCTCATTATATATAAAAAGCCTCCCTATCCCATATTCAGCTTCCTTTTTTGTTTCTTTTAACAGAAATGCTGGCATGCAACTTACCTCCAGGAATAGCTCAGAGCTGATGCTCTCAATTTAGTCATGCGAATTACATTTTTCTCCTCTTTGGAAACACTCTCCCCCAATCTCTGTAATCATGACCCCATTAGAGCTAGGTGATTTCAATCAAAACGAAACATACAGCTTTCGCTAACCTATGGGAAGGAACACATTCTACAATAGTGTCTAATGACATTCCAAGCTAAAAGAAGTATATTGTTTATCTGGAAGAATATCTTTTCCTTTGGAAAAGAAAGTTTCGTATGTAAGGCTCAGCTTCGATATATTAAATTGTACGCCTGTTTATTTTTTAGGTTGAAAAGTTTTTATGAAGGTTTTCCAATAATGACTGTAACATATAAGAATGATGGAACATTTATAGACACTTTTCATATTAGAAAATATCTACTAGCAGGTGATGTAAAATATACTGAAAAGAATACAAGAGAGTTGTTGAATGGCTTTTTACTTCTCATCATACAATTCTATTTCTGAATCTTTTTCTTAGTCATTTTTGAAAATATAAACATTTTTTCTATTAGATAACTTTACCTGTTAAAATGAGCAAAATGGGGGTAGAAACATTAGCTCTGCATGCTATTTTGTTAACAGTCCATATAAAACAGTTACATATTTTCAAAGGAATATTTTCTCTACTTGGTATTAAATGAATTATGAAACTTTTGGTCCTAAACATGGGTACCTGTGCCCGTTTCCCTGCTTTATCACACAACATCCCAAGAATTCTGTATACTTACAGAAGCACAGTTATCACACAACATCCCAAGAATTCTGTATACTTACAGAAGCACAGTTTTCAGACTTGTCTTCTATAAAACCAATTTGGCAAGGCATCCTCTGATTCTGCAACCAGTAGTCTGTTGACTCCAGTAGGCTGTTGCTGCGAAGAACCTGGGGGAACCCAGAAAAACTCAGTGCTTATTCGGCAATGCTTTCTATCTAAGCTCTTTTTTTTTTCTTATAAAAAAAAACCTGTAGGTGTTTTCTTTTCCTCAGAGCTTCTGGGTGTTAGAAAAAAAAAAACTTGCAGGATGATAGCACCTCTAAAATGGATAAAATATCCAACCTAGAATTAGCTGGAGAGAAATACATGAATGTTAACATGGATGTTCTCTCATCAAATTCAACACCTGGGAATGTCAATTGTGTAGCTTTTGCATAATTTGCAATCAAATGATTGTTTTTGGGGGTATGGTTCTATGGGTGATAGGGGTCAAATTTCGTTTAGTGCTAATGTTCTTTCACACTCCATAAATATTTTCAATTAACAAAATGTGGGTTTTTTTCCCTTTGATGTAATATTGATTCTTCACTTATTTAGTTCTGCTAACATCGCTTTGACTAGTGTACAATTTTTCTAGAACGCCTAAGGTACTATGTTAAGTTTAAAAGTTGTTAGAGATAACTAAGAAACAAATTGCTATTTTGAAATAGGATGGTATGGCAAAAATAATTGGAACACATGAATTAACAAAACCAAATATGACTTACAAATATCTTAATTCTGGGCTTGGATTCTTAAAGCAAGGAAGAACAAGCATATTTTGGAGCTGAGATATTTTGAAGATGAAATATTATAAATAACTGCTAATGTCTTTAAATTATCCAATTATTGGCGGGGCACGGTGTCTCACACCTGTAATCCCAGCGCTTTGGGAGGCCAAGGCGGGTGGATCACCTGAGGTCAGGAGTTCAAGACCAGCCTGGCTAACATGGTGAGACCTCATTTCTACTAACCATACAAAAAGTTAGCCAGGTGTGGTGGCGTGCCCCTGTAATCCCAGCTACTGGAGAGACTGAGGCAGGAGAATCACTTGAACCCGGTAAGTGGAGGTTGCAGCGAGCTGAGATCGCACCATTGCACTCCAGCCTGGGCAACAAGAGTGAAACTCTGTCTCAGAAAAAAAAAAAAAAAAAAAAAAAAAAAGCCAAATATTGTATAACATTTTCTTTATCTTTTTAAAGATTCCCAGTGCTCTTCTGGTACCCTCTACCCTCTATTTTATTAGGGGATATGTCTGGTAATACTTGACTACTGCTTTCACTTGAGCAATGTAACAGATTTAAACACTAAAATAGGTTGGTACTTCAATTACATTTCATTCGTACAACAAAAGATTGTCTTCTCTTTTTCTGTGAAGATAGAAATACATTACTTTTGGTCTCTGAATACAGTTAAGTAAATCTAATTCTGACACATTTTACATGAGTAATATTATTTATCTAAAATAATGAAAATGTATTAATGATAAATGTTATTATAATTTATAATAATATACAATTATATATTAAAATAATATCATTTATCATACTAATGATGAATTTTCATTAATAAATTTTCATCATTCTTTCCCAAAACAGTACAAAGAGACCCTTTGTGGATGAGCAAGTAGTTAAATGATAAACTTGGATTATTACTGCAGACCGACATTGGCTAGGGAGCTTCTCAGTTCTCTTAAATATTTTACCTAAACTGGTTCTTAAAGGGTGGGCTGGGACCTCTCAGGGTCTCTGAAATCTTTCAGAGAGTGCAGCAGTCAGACTACTTCGATAATAATACTAAGATGTTATTTGTTCTTTTTGCTCTCGTTGTCTTGTATATATTCCGTGGAGTTTTCCAGAGGCTACATGATGTGTGATAGCACAACAGACTGCATGCAGAGGCAGCTAGGACAGCTCAACTGTCTTGTATCAAGTCAGACATTAAGGAGATTTGCAAACATGTGAGTTGAAATTACTCTTTTCGCTAAAGGGTTTTGTTTGGTTTTGGAAAACAAATATTTTTCATAAAAGTATGCTATATAAGATAGTGTGTTTATTATTATTTTGAAATTATTTTGTCAAATAATAAATTCTTATTTAATTTAAATTCTGTTTTATTATTAGAAAATAAAACAAAAACTTTTCTTAGCTTTAATTTGTAACATGGAAATTAGCAATAAGTATAATCTATATAAACAAGAGTTTCTTGAGGCCCCTAGTATTTTTCTTAGAGTGCAAAAGAATTTTGAGTTAAAAAAAACATTGAGAACCATTGACCCAGATGAACTTTATTTAAAGCAGAAAAAGGCTCTAACTCCACATTCCCTTTCTGCCATTCAAATGCCTTTCCCTTTTATTTCCAGCATGGAATAGAGTTTAAGAGCAGCGACATTAGTAGTCTAACTGGGTTGCAATACTAAGCTGGTCGTTAGTAGAAGGATGACCTCAAAGAGATGACTTAAACCCTGAGTTTCAGTTTCCATAGCTGTGAATATGGATACTACTCATCTGGTGGGATCACTGAGGGTATTCAGTGAGATGATATATGTGAAACACTGTGCCATGGAAATGGTAAGTTATTCTCTCAGAACTTGGTTTTTACTGTTACTATTTGAAGGTGGCTGAAAAGGATAATAGAACTTTGGATGCCTTCTGTCTGAAATGAGAGGACTGAAAATATTTCAGATCTGTGATGGCAGATTTTCTTTAGCAAGTATTCTGGTCTAAGGTGTAATTTTAGCTATGCATTTTGTAGTATTAATAGTTACAGCTACTATTTTTGTATGCTTAGAATATGTTGAAGTTGTGCTAAAATTTTCACGTATATATATATATTTTTAGTTTTTCACTTAATCTTTTTTTGTAATGCTATGAGGTAGGAATTATTTGAAGGATACAAATCTTTACAGAAATTTTCAGGTTGAAAATCAAGACCTTGAGTCTCAGAGAGATTTGAATTTCTGCCCCACGTTGTTCAGAGCCTGACTTTGGATGTGAAATTACTGAACAGGGCTGTCTTATATACCCATACAAATGGGTATGATTTGGGGTATGTTTCCAAAAACTTATCTGCATCTATTTTTTTGTAAATAAAACTACATTTTCTTATGGACTTCCATTTTAAAGTTAGTTTTCTATGAATGAAATTCTGAGGTGACAATTTTCTTGAAAGACAGGAACCTTTTTGTGATGTAAATTACATAATGTAGTTAATCTACTTGGCAAGTATTATCAGTATTTTAATGTTTCAAAGGAAAGCATGCTTTTACACCTAATTGAGTTATCTTTAAGCCAACCGATGTTATCATGCTTCTGCTCCTTGCCTTCCTGTGATCCCTAGATCTTGGAACACCCAACTATAAAGCACTCGTTAACTCTGTGCATAAGAATATTAAAGATTTAAAATACAGGCATCATCACTTCTCGGCCTTTTGGCTAAGATCAAGTGTAAAACACAGGCATCCAATGAGCATACCAGTTCATAATGCCTTACAATGCAGTTTAACAAATACTCTGACTAAGAATCACTTCTCAGTCATTCTCGAGCTCACTACTCAGAATTATATCCTGCACCTTGTCTACATTCTGATATATTTAGGACACATAATACCATGGTTACAACAAAGTATGTAACAGAGTAAAGCAACTGTCACTTATCAGTATCGGCCTTAGGAAGGGGACAGAGTTCAAACACAATTCACTGGGTGGTTTCAGCAAATTGGTGGGCTGGATGGGTACATTTTCCTGGTGAAACACAGACAGGCAGAGGGGGACTTGCCAAAAGTCATCAGTCTGAAACCGTACGCTGCAAAGACTCCAGAGCTATGAAAGGGGCTGTCTGAAGATGAGGCTGGTTGGGAGAAGAGCTGGCTACCTGTGGGATTTCACCTGCATTTAACTTCTCTAACAGAGAAATGTGCACAGACAGATTAATCTGCCAAGTCCTCGGCAGATAGTTCAAAGGTATTAATTCTTTTGAACCTATTTGAAAAATAAATAACTAAAAATATACAAAAACCTTCTCTGTCCTATCCTAGAAGTGAGGAAAATGTCAAGTGCTTTAGGGATCTGCTCATTCAATGAAAAACTTTAGAAAGATTTCTCATTTGACTCTTCCATTTCCCTGGGATACTGTGGATCTTTCCTAAAGCACATCTTTGCTTTAGAAGAAACAGAAATAGCAAAATAAGGAACTGGAATTTAAAATAAAACCTAAATCTTGCCGTGCTTAAGAAGAAATGTTTGGAGGAGAGCTTCTTTGTTTGGTGAGAATATTCATTCGCCACATAAATGTAACTTTAAAATTTTAATTTTATCATCATTAAAAATTAGTTCATCTAATTATATCAATAATTAAATATTTTTCCATAAATTTCATTAACATTTAGATGATTCATTATTAAATATTTATATTTTTAATTATTGACCCAATAATTGTACATTTATTGAGAACTGTCTGGGCTAATGCCCTAACCCACACTATTATCTGAATTAAATCTGTAGGCTTGTGAGGTAAATTCTCAAGGCTAACATAGATAAGGTTCTTAAAACAGTGCCTGGTGCATCCTAAGTGCCTGATAAGCATTAGCTATCATAACAGTTACTATTTCCTTTGCCCAGGCTTAGAGGGATCAAGAATTTATCTAGTTTTTGCAGAACTTGAATTTCAGTCAGGTTCCCAGACATTAGAGCGTCCACTAAGGCAGTGTTCCATTGAAATTATATAGTTTCTCATTTTCAGGTTCTACCAAATCCCAGTCTATACATTTATCCATATCTCGCTTTCTGTGTCTGAGCTCAGGTGTGTTCAGGAGGTTCGAATTCCAGTCCTGATTCCTTGTTAACTGTGTAGTTAAGTCCACTAGCTCCTGGCCTCCCTGTGCCTTTGGTAAACAATTAAAACAAATGATCTGAAGGCCACTTCTATACCAACCATCATGTCGTTCTCCTCCTCCCTTCTGCTTTTGCTCCTCCTCCTTCTCCCTTTCTCAAATAGTATACATTGAGAGCCAAATAAGCAAGAGAGAATAAAAATGTGGACTTCAGTAAACCACTTAGCAGCATATGTTAAGCAATTTCAGCCTGTGAAAAGCTTTTAGTTTCATGGCTTGGACAAATCATAAGGAAAAGAAGAATGCTTGAAGGAAGAATATGTGCTTGAGAATTCAATGATTTTGAAGCTTTATGAATATAGTCTCCCTGCTGAGAAAGTTGCTTTCTGAGAAGGAAAAGAGAAAAACTCACCAGGCTCTCAACGGCTCATTTATTTATCTGCTGTTTTTTGTTACGGACTTACTTATTTTAGATGAAGAGCTAATAATGAATGTTTTGTGTGTTCACGAATTTGAAATAATAATGGCACATTTTCTTTTACAATTTCATGAGTGCAGTAAATAAGGTTAGGAAGATCCTTTTGTTCTACATTACAGTTACGTTTCTTTTTATATAGAGAACCAAGTTGAAGAAATGTAGTATTGATTAGACAGAGAGGGAGAAATAGACTCTTAGTAACCTGGACACAGTCCCAAACATCACTGAGCAATGTCTTAATAATTTTTAAGTAATTTAAATTGGAGAAGACAGTGACTGGTGGTTAGTCACAGAGGTTTGGGGGCAGAACTGATATTAAATCCCATTTCATCTTATTGAATGAGCTTGGGCAAGTCGTTTAACTTCTGTGGGACTTAGTGTTTACATCTATTACATGAAGATAATTAAAGACATTTCAGAAGTTTATTCTAAGGATCAAATGAGAAAATGCTTGTAAAGGGCTAGCCTCGACAGAGTATGCAATTGATACATGGTTGCTATTAGTATCAGAAATGCAGGAAAATTTAGACAATATCTGTTTCATCGAACATTTTCTCGGCCTCTTCACAACATTTGACAATTCCTCTTCTTTTATTTATTATTCATGATGTGCCATTGTCATTTTTCTCCTCCTGCTTCTCTACTCTTCTTCAGTCAGTATTAGTCAGCCAATGCTCATTGAGCTCTTTTGATGTTGGCACTGAGAATATTAAGAGGGATAACTCTACCAGAGGAAGAACAAACACTCTGACTGTGATAAAGGAAATCTGGTGCTTTGATCAATGACAATCCAGGTCAGCTATCACCAAGGATGGACTGGTCAGCTCTCCCTGGGGGAAGGGATGGCAAAGGGCTTTGCCCTTGACCCGAGCGTTGAAAGGTGGATCTGTGTTGTCTGGATGTATCAGGGCAGGTGAAGAAGACATGTGTCTCTTTTCAGCTAGTTTTTCCTCCCCAGGTGTGGTAAATATAAGTATTCCTTATAGTTTGGTTGTCAGTGTGTTGGTCTTTCTACTCTCATCAATCATTTTCCTTATCTCCTTAGCATTCACGGAGTCTCAGGGAATTAATTACAACCTGGAGGGATGACTCGCTGATCCGTAGCTCCAGGTTTAACCTTTCTGTAGAACTTGACTTTTTGCACTCCTGTTAGTTATTACTTTTGGATTTCTTGCTGTCACCTTGGACTATTCATGACTACACACAAACTCCCTCCTTCCCCACTTTCAGTGCCTAAGAGAAACCTGATTTCCTGACTTCCCTATTTGCAGTTGATGTCAGGACAATTCTCCCAATTACCCTTGCTTGAAAATTCGGTGCTATCTGAAACATCTCTTTATCTATTTCCTGTCTTATAGTCTGCTCTCCAAAGTTTAATTTGGAGAGCAAATTACTTAACAATTAGCAGTTACTTAAGTTCTTTCAATTACTTAAAAAATAGCAATTTTTTAGTGCACATCATGGATTACTCTCCAGGTAATCCAACAGTGAGTAATATGTAACTGGTCTCCATATTTATGGAACTTAAAATCTGGCTTGGGAGTCAAACAGAAAACAAAGGAGCATTGAAGTACACACTTAATTATACACTGTGGTGGCTATCATGAAGAAATAAACATAGTACAGTGATAGGGAATAAAAGGGATGGGGATTGTTACAGTTTGAATGAATGTGTCCTCCCCTCTCCCCACCCCATCAACTCAGAGGTTAAAATCAAATCCCCAATGTGTTGGCATTAAGAGGTAAGGCCTTTGGGAGGTAATTAGGTTAAAAGGGCTCTGCCCTCATGCATGAAATTAATGCCCTTATTAAAAAAAGGCTTGAAAGCTTTTTGCCCTTCTCCCATGTGAGGACATGGCAAAAAGGCACCATCTATGGAGAATGAGTCTTCATCAAACACTGAATTTGCTCTCACCTTGATCTTGGACTTTCCAGCCTCTAGAACTGTGAGCCATAAATTCCTGTTGTTTGTAAATTACACAGTTTAGCATATTTTGTGATAGCAGCTCTAACAAACTAAAACAGAGATGATACTTGAGACGGGAAGTTAGGGAAGGCTGGACACACACAAAGGTCCTATGTATTCATATTGTAATTCTCTCATCTCTCTATCTTCCTTATCTCTGAAATCCGTCTAGCTCACTAAAACCAAAATAAAGAATAAAAATGTAAGCTTTGAGGACAAATCTGGTTTCAAATTGCAGTTTTTCCATTAATGACCTGTTCAACCTAAGACAAGTCACTTAACTTCTGAGTCTCAGTTTTCCCACCTACAAAATGAGGGTGGTATTTCTACTCACAATGAGGAATCTTTTGCAGACACTAGAAATAATGAATGCACATACTATCTGATTACTTCAAGTGCTCACGAAGAGTAGCTATTGTTATTATTAATATTATTACTAATGTTATATAATTCTCTCATAAGACTTTGACCGCAATTGACTAACTGATCCAATAAATACGACTGAGGACCTTCTAATCCTGTCAGAAACTAAGCTGGGTTTTGCAAAACAAGACAGAAGGACAATATTTGCTGCGGGTGAGCCCAAATTTTTATGGGCTTTTTGCCAAACAATAGGCTAGCATTCAAGACAGAACAGATTCTAATTCAGTTCTCTCCTGTTAATCTTTTGATAAACAGTGACTAAACTCCAATGTTTAAGATACTGCATTTTGCCCAACTTAGACGTTTCCTAGGCTTTGTCTCAGATTATCTCCCTCCATAAATGCTCTGCTATAATCCACAAGTTTAATAAACAGCTCTACCACACAGCCTTTATGATGCACACATTTTTTTCCGCATCATTCCATCTGCTCCCTGAAGTTTTCATCAATGTTCTTCCCCAACCCTCAAGATAGAACTGAAACTGAGCCTGCCCCTATATAAATATTTCCCTGTTCTTGTGAAGTTTTTGTAATACAAACAAAATTTCTTCCTCAGAATATTGGAAGGTGCATGCTTCCCAGTATATATATTACATAAATATATACGTATTCAATTTGTGTCCAACACTTTTCTCCCTACATACCATTGGTACAGAACAGCTGCTTGCTGTTTGACAGCAAAATCTCTTATCAACATCTCTTAAATGCATTTGTTAGACTCTATACTTGATGATAACTTTGGACAGTGTGATGCTAACTTTCAAATGAGACACAAAGTATTAATAAATGTGTGCTGGAGATGTGGAGAGAAAAAGCAAGAGGAGCAGTAAAATAAAGGGAGCCAGAGAAGTCCATTGGAAGAGGCATGGGCATCACTCAGAGGAGACTCTCCAGGCTCCTGTTGCAGTTCGAGACTCTTTCTAGGGCACTCAGTTACATTTTCTTACACAAGAAGACTGCAACGTGAGTGGTTCATTGGATTTGAATGGTGAATGGTAAAGACAGAGAAGAGATGATTGGAATGAAGGCAAGTACTAAGACACTTAGATCTATTTGCTTGGCAAAACGATGACATCTTTACTCGAGGTAACATTTTCTTGATAGAGATACTGCCTTCCTATAGAATTCACTTTTTATGTGTAAAGTTCTATGAGTTTTGAAAAATGCACATGGTTGTGTAACCAGCAACCGAATCAAGATACAGAAGAGTTTCATCACCTTCCTCCAATCCCTCCTTCTCCTTGTAATTAAATGTATCCTAAGTCTCAGCCCCTGGCAACAACTGATATGATTTCTTTCCTTTCCTTTTTTTTTTTTTTTTTCTGTAGAAGGTGAATAAAGAAAATTGCAAAATTTTATTGGTGCATTGAAAAGAGGGCATGAGTAAGTAAAAAATTGTGACATATGAAGGGAAAAAATTGTGACATATTAAGAGATAAAAAGACAATAGTTTAGCTTTATTCCAATTTTTTTATCTGATTTATATCCCTAGACAATATTACAGCTTCATTCTAATTTATTCATTTGATTTGTATCCCTAAAATGTTGCCTTTTCTAAAATGTTATGCAGATGGAGTTGTATAATATGTAACCTTTTATGACCTGTTTCTTTCTCTTAGCATAATGAGTTTGAGATTCATCTATATTATCGTGTGCACGAGTAGTGTTTGCTTTCTTTTGTTGCTGAGCAGCATTCCATTCTATGGAGATACACAGAGTTATTTTTAAAGCCATTCACTAGCTGAAGGAAATTTGGGTTGTTTCAGTTTGGGGCAAATATAAATAAAGTTGCTATAAACATTTGCCTACAGGTTTATGTTTAAATTTAAGGTTTTGCTTTTCTCGGGTAAGTACCCAAGAATGAAATTACTAAGTCATATGGTAACTTTATAAGAAACTGAAAAAATGTCCTTTAAAGTGGGTTTACCATTTTCCATTTCCACCAGCAAGGTATGAGAGTCCAACTTGTCCCGTATCCTTGGCAGTACTCAGTGTTGTCAATTTTTGCTTTTAAATTGATTTTAGTAATTCTAACAGGTGCATAGTGGTATTTCTTTGTGGTTTGTTTTCCTTTCCATTTTAAGATATCTTTTTTCTTTTCAAGATACTTTTAAAATAAAAATTAAGCCTGGATTCCATATTGGCTCATATCATATTCAAAAGTATTAATTAGACTCTATATTTAATGTAAGCTTTGGAATGCTATTATGAAACAAGGATAATGCCATCCCTATTAAGTTTTCATTCATCTTTCAATCAACTACTTGTTGAGCACCTGCTCTCTGTACTAGCCACTGTTTAATTGGAGCATTCGTGAACAAAGCAAGAATGACAACAACAACAAAAAACCATTTTCCTTTTCATTCTGTTGTAGGAGGACACATCATAATCACATAAAGTATAAATAAGCATATATGTCAGATAATGAAAACTACTATGAAAGTAAATAAAGCCAGACAAAGGGATAAGGAAATAAGGGATGCTATTTGGAAAGTATGTCGTGGCAGGCCTTTCTAAGGATGACATAGAGTAGAGATCTGAATGAAGTGAGAAGCCAGCCACACTCCCATCTGAGGGCAGAGCAGCCTCCCAGGCAGAGATTACCGGGGACAGCAAAGGTTCATAGAAGGAGTATGCATGGTGTGTTTGAAGGATGGTAAATGTCTGGTGCAGAATGAGTGGTGGAGGAAGTGATGGGAAATGAAGGTTCTCAGTAGTGGGAAAGAATCTTTCATCCTTCAATGAAAAGAAATTCCTTGCTGAGCTGGGCCAGATGCTCTCTAATGCCTTGAAGCACTGTAAAAGTCTGCAAAACTTTTTTAGTATAATTTTGCAAAGTTTAGTCACTGGCTTAATTCATGCTTAATTGCTGACTTAAATATTTTATAATAGTTAAAAAGCCTAGTACACACACACACTCTCTCTCTCTCTCTCTCTCTCTCTCTCTCATGCTGGACCTGGAAGTCAGGAGGTTTCATTTAATTTTATACATTTAACTTTATGCTGATCTAGCTTACGCCATAGCAAACTTTCTGAGACTTCTATAGTCTTTTGTTTTCTACTCTGGAATAGAAATACTTTCCCATTATTTCACGGGGCAACTGTGTAATGCCTATTTAAAGCACACTGAACTACTAAGAAGAAACAATAAAAGAAAATTGAAATAAAATTATTGCATGGAAGAAAAAAATTGGCATCAGAAACTCAGTGAGTTAGTCTCCATTTCTCAGAAGGTTTAATTAAATATTAGGATAACATTTTTCTCTAACGATGATTTTACTGGATGACTGCCTGAGTCCTTGTGCATTAGCCTCCTTTGACAAAAAGGAGAAATGGTTTACAAAGTACGAATATTCTTGTTTTATTATTCATACAACATATTCTGTAATTCTATTTGGTTGGATGTAAAGTATTCATGCATTCTACCATTGACACCTAATAAAATTTAGAAATTTTGTAACTGGTTATTTTTAAAGTGTCATAAAATAATGGCGTTCTTTTAGCTCTTGGAACAAAATGATTCTCCGTTATCAAGGAGAATTTACCAGATCAAAGGTATGATTGATTGGAAGGGTTGGGAAGGAAATGGTTATTAGTGAGCCTACCATTCATTCTCTCCCTTTACTGTAAAGGCAGGTAGGAGGGAAGACTACCAGAGAAGAGAAAAGGTAAAATTGTCATCTCATGATAAACATACAAATGAATGACCTTCAGATAAACTAATTGTGTTTTTCTAGTAGGAGAGTCCTTATCTATGAAATACTTTTTGCAATACATACCTGGTCTAAGTTTGTTTCTGTTAAATAAATATGGATTACACTATTTTATGGAGCATTTATCTCTGACAAATATCACATAAGGATGTAATTTGAGCACAAAATGGAGATGCTTTATGAACAAAAGCCCCCCTTTTCTTTGAAATTTATGTCCCTATATATGTAACTTAGAGACTTCGTATGTTATCCTGGGCCAGGATGCATCCTAAGATGGCAAGAAATGACCTGCATGCCTTCTGTACAGTCTCAGATATCTCTCTATTTTTCTTGTGCCACTCAATTACTGGTATTCTGGGTGCTACACTGTATCTTAATGTTGTCAAAAGAATAAGAGTACAGAGGAGGAGTTAGAGCTTGGGAACTGATGAGGACTGAAAAAGAAGTATCAAGCCACACTACCTCTGTCATATCACACAGATGTCAGCTGGCTGAAGAAGGCTTTGAAAGTTGATCAGAGCTTTATCCACATGAATGCAGTAACTGAGTTTGAGTCTCAAGTATAAAATGCAAGAGTTACAAAAACAGATACACTCAGGAAATGCAAATATAGTATAATTTATGAATGATCAGCAATGGTTTAAGCAGAATCAAGTTAGACACATAAATAGAGGACAGCTGATTAATTGTTATTTAGAGTCAGCATAATGCTATAATATTTATACTATCAGTGAAGGGAATGTGATTTTAATGCTAAGAGAAGGAAAATATAGGAAGAAATACACATGTAGGAAAATATATGAAATGCATGAAAGCCTTCCATCGACTTTGGATTATTTTGTGTTGGTATGCAAAGTATAGGTAGTGCAGAATTTGCCACTAGACAAAGGGACAATGAATTTGATGGCCACGTGTCTCTTGAGTATTGGTGCATGCCTTTGGACTGTGGCAATTAAAATGTAAGTGACATGGCCTGCTGCAGTGACTCCTGTCTGTAATCTCAGCACTTTGAGAGGCTGAGGCAGGAGGATGACTTAAGGCCAGGAGTTCCAGACCAACCTGGGCAATATTGTGAAACCCTATCTCTACAAAATAATAAAAACAAAAAATTAGCCAGGCATGGTGCCTTGCACCTACAGTCTGAGCTACTCAGGAGGCTGAGGTGGGAGGATCACTTGAGCCCAGGAGTTCGAGGCCATAGTAAGCCATGATCACAGTACTGCACTCCAGGCTGGGTGACAAAGCAAGACAAAATAAAGTAATAAAATAAAGTAAAAAAGAGATAGTTCTCTTTTCTCTGACACTTCTTTTCTTGGGAAAAAGCTACAGGAAACAACTGCATGCAGATGGGCTCATAATCTGTGAAGGGATACAAATGTTTCTTGGATGCTTTCCATCCTGGAGAGTATGAGCCCTGATATGAGACTTTTAGAGTGAGTTCCCTTCCCAAGAGGCAGAGATGTGCCTAGTGAATGTAAGGGTGTAAAGGAGAGGGCTCACTGTAAAGGATCATGAGCCACAAGGTCCCTTGTAGAGACGTGTTCCAATTTATCTGAGCCATGTTATTCCTTCCCACGTTGACACTGGCAGGACTGAAAACTGGCACTTTAATCAGAAGGATGAGTCTGGCATGATATGAGAAAGATGGATGCTATGAGGACACGTGGGGAATGTAGTGTGTACTCCAGCCTACTATGCTGGGAACGTTTCTTATAGGAGGGACTGAAAGAAAACAGGGGAGGCCTTGAGGCCAGTGATAGGGAGCAGGCTGGCTAGTCTTTTTTTAAGTATCCAAAGATAGAAAGGAGAATTTTTAATGCTGGATTAGATATATTCAATGTAAACCCGTTGTATTTCTAGAGAGATATTTAATACATAAAATACAGAAGGCTTGGGGTAATGACCACAGGAATTCAGAAAAACAGATCAGTTGCCTAGTTCCAGCAGTACAGCATCAGCCTCAACTCCACAAAATGTTCTAAGCTATTTTAAGTTTTCAGAGTCCTCCTTTCTGATCTTCTTTTTTTTTTTTTTAATGAAAAAAGTAAAAGCATGCAGGTTCCTTCCAGGGGCTCTTCACACACAGTGAAAAGGATGCTCAAGGAACTGAGCTGTAGAGAACAGAACAAGGCTGGCATGTTAGATTGTCCCCACTGTATAGAAAAAATTGCTGGAGGCAACGAGAAGTGGGCAGAGTTCAGAGTCCAGAAGAGAAGTCCTCAACAGACTGACTTCAGAATAAGAAGCTGAATTGTATTCAAACTGCAAAACAAGCCATAACTGATGGCTTAAAATTTTCCCATCTAGGGTCACCACATTGATATTTTCCAGAGGATGAGCTCTCCATGCAACACAGGCAGCCCCACCTCTTGGTTTCTGTGTGGACCTGGTTGCCTTTAAGGTGAGAGAAGTCGTTCTTGACCTGCTTTTGCGAAGGAAGAGAAAACGAGCACTTAATCAAAGCTTTTATTACTTGCATTCTGTCCTCAGTACAACCCTGATGTTGGTGTGGCTCGAGGCATACAGAAGTTTCCTTAGGTGGTGAATGAAATTGCCTCCAGAGGAAATGTTGTGGCTGGCTCTTTCGATGCAACTGGGCTGAACCAAAACTCATAGCTTCTTCTCCTCTCTGTCTCCCAGTGCCCCCTTCCCAGTGGTCTTGGATGTACCACCACTCATAAATATCTTAGCCTAAGTAGTCATTCTCCTGTTCAGCCTTTATGGTCAAAGAGTCCTTCCGATCTTGACTGTCAAATGTATCTCACCCAGGTTTCTTTTTCTCTCCATCCACTACCCCATACACTGGTTTCACCTCCCCTCCCCTCCGCTATCCCCATCCCCACCCAGTATTCCCCTCCTGGCAGCCCAGACTGCAAGCTATCTTTGTTTTGAGGAATTCTCTTGAAAACGATCACATTAGCTTTCTTTAAAGGCTGCTTTTAGTAGGATAATTCTCTATTTCTTGTCTTAAAAATATCCCTGTTTCTTCAATGCTTCTGATTACTCTTGCAGAATAGTGATAAAACAGGACATGTAACTTTTTCGCAAAAATTGCCTAGGCCATTCTCTGGTGTTAGAAACCAGCCTGAAGACCACTGACAGGCTGCTAGATCAGAAGAGTGTTTGAGACTTTAGAGTGGTTTATACTCCACGGGGAAATTCTTGTGTCTTCCTTCTATAGGGATGTGAATAAGCTCAAGAATGCTGATTTTTCTTTAATTTTATTTACTGATTCGTAAGGTCCTTGCTTATTTGAGAGAAACAGCTTCTACAAATACAGAATGTTATATCTATTTTCCATCATGTGACTATCTAGCTTTGAAACACAGTGAGAGTACTTCGTAGCTTCTCAGAAGTATTATTGGGGCTCTTGTCCAAGAGCAATCAAATTCTGACTAATAAAAAGGTCTCCAGAGATATGGCTCAGACTGTGAAAAAGCCGATCTGTATGCCTTTGCCTGAACACATTAATTAAATTGCTTTCGTTAATTACATCTTATCAAAAAGATATGAGCTTAGATGAAAGTGTATTTTGCAGAATAAAATGAAACATCCAGGGACACCCATTCTGTCATTCTTCAGATATATCTTTGCCACTGTTGACAGCAAATTTAAGTCAGTTTAAAGGTGGGGGGGGGGGGGCGGACCATGGCCAAGAATGCTCTTGAAACTTCAAAAAGCTGTTCAGATATCATATTAAGATCAAACTCTGCCTCTGGGAACCTGAAGTGTTTTCAGTCTGTCACCTTTGATAAGTCCAAGTTTGAGGCGGATTTAATTAACATGCCATGAAAAGAGAAGGATATTCCAGGTGTTGATTTTTCTCCGACAAGTTTTTCCTCGCAAGAATCCTATTCAGAGACTTGGTTTCACTATATCCCAAATAGCAAACCTTCAGTCTAAGTAAAGCACAGATTGAAAATGCCAGCTGTTGTGGAAATATGACATTGAATATAATGCTTTCGGAGGAAAGGAAAATCTAACAGATACTCAATACAGTGGAGGCACATTGCATGCTACATTTACATCTGTTTTAAAATTTCATTTAAATAAAGATTTCCCTTATCTAAAAGATTATTTATTTAGAATGAACTAATATTCATTGAGCATCAACTATGTGCCAAGGGGGTACACAAACCTTTTTGTATGTAAGTATCACACTAATCTTAGAGAATCTGAGTCAGACAGGTTACATCACCGGCCTAAGCACATACAGTAAGAAGAGAAACCCGGGATCTAATTCAGGTCTCTCAATTCCAAGTCCAGGTTTGATACACAACATCCCACTGCTGCCCTGGGGATAACAGTTTTTTATTTATTATAAAGAGACTAGGAAGAATTTTCACCTAGTTTTAAACAAATATAAAAGAATGACACTTATAATCATTTAGCTTGTTTAGTGTAAAATCCCTAAGATTCGGTTTAGCAATGGTGGTTGTATTTGTCTTATAAGGAGGAGTGGTTGGGCTGAGCATGGTGGCTCATGCCTGTAATCCCAGCACTTTGGGAGGCTGAGGCGGGAGGCTTGTTTGAGGTCAGGAGTTCGAGACCAGCCTGGCCAACATGGTGAAACCACATCTCTACTAAAAATACAAAAAGAATTAGCTGGGTGTCATGGCGTACACCTGTAATCCCAGTTGCTTGGGAGGCTGAGGCAGGAGACATGCTTGAACCCAGGAAGCGGAGGTTGCAGTGAGCTGAGATCACGCCACGGCACACCAGCCTGGTGTTGATATGCCTCAACAACAACAACAACAACAACAACAAAGAAGGAGTGGTTGTATGAGATGGGGGCATCAGGCAATGCTTATGTTAAATATAATTCAAGGGATTCAAGGGGGAGAACTTTAGGGCTTCCTACCCAGCAGCTCTTTTCCATTTTTTCTTGTGGTATTTTGTAATTATATCATTTTAAATGCATGATTTTGGGAAATCATGTTGCATAGGTTAAAACGGCCCTGTGTCTCCGTGCACATTAATTAGGATGACATAGAGGTTAGCTCACTTTCCAACTTGGATGGATTGAAAGTGTTTGTTTAGAGCTTTGTAATAAGTAGAATTCTGAGGTCATGTCCAGGTTCAATAGGCTCAATTATCAATGCCAGTTAAGGGAGAGGGTAATAGTAGTAGCAAACATAATTTATTTGTCACCACTCCATTAAGCAATCACTAAAACCTCAGTGTGAATTTATCTAACTTGCCTAGCTCTTAAAAAAGGGAGAGGGAGAGAAAAGATAATTCTGAAGCCAGAGTTGGGATGACCATATAAGTTATTTTGCATACCAAAACACTTATGAGAGCAAATGGGGGTCTATTAACAAAATACGAGGACAATATATGAAAATTGTCACTGTATGGTGTGATCATCTTAGCTCTGGGGAAAGGCCATCTCTCACTACCGAAAACATATATTGAAGAGTTCCTCCTTCGAATAAGCACACCAAAGTGTCATTCCTGATGCTATGGCTTTTTCAGAGCTGCAGCTTCCAGGGATCATATTTCTCTAATACTACAGAGGAAATTTGAGGAACACAAGCAATTGTGTCTGGGTAGGATTCCTGAAACCCTTAGAGATTCATTATGAAACATATGAAAAAAATTCAGTCAATTTGCAATTTTTTCGGAGGCTGATTGTCCAACGAATGCATTATCTTGTGGACCCTTGTTTTATTTCTTCCACCAGTTAATTTAGCAATATGTCAGTTCTGATAAAAAGATTTGATGAGGAAAAAGATGACACAATTATATGAAATGAGTTTGGGGAATTACCAATAGATTTCAATTATCCATGGTACTCTCAGTGAAGGTTGATTGACTGTGAAGAGTGGCGATTTATCAGGACAGCCTTGCTGCTTCTCAGATGTAACTGTCCTTGTTCTTTTTGCCTTTTTTGTACAGAACATACATCGCATGGGCATTTAACACATGGACCTTCACTTTCTCTGTTCTGTAATCTGTGATTAACAAGATTTTAAAGAACTAGCTTGCAGTATTATTTAATAATAAAATAATTAATAACGGCATAAAACCATTCAATATTAAATGACTTTTTATTGGGTGCTTTTGTTCTGGATACAAAGAAGAAGAAAACATTGGTGAACTACTCTTTTGAAGAGAAGGTAAGCAATGAGAGCCCCACAGTGTTTGACATGTGGCATATACAGTTACTAAATTGTCTTTTAAATGCAATTTTTATGTAAGCTTGACAGAATATTTGAAATGAAAGAAATGTGCTATAAATATTAAAAAATATATTACCAGGAAAGGTACTGACTTCTTCACTAATTTGTAGCAGCCCTTTCCAAGTTTGGGTGTATATTCTCTTTCTCAATTCAAGTCTTGATCATCCTTCTGAGTACTTTCTGCTGAACTTGCTGATGTCTATTGCAAATCTAAGGATGATCTTGGCTCTTAGCTTTTAATGAAAACAAAACCTGTTTTCTGCTGATTTACATAGGCACATCTCAGAGATATTGTGGATTCAGTCGCAGATCCCCACAACAGAGCAAACGTCACAATAAAGGGACTCACAAAACTTTTGGTTTCCCAATGCATATAAAAGTTAAGTCTATATTATACTATAGTCTATTAAGTGTGAAATAGCATTATAACCAAAAAAGTATGTAGCTTAATTAAAAATACTTTGTAGCTAAAAAAATGCTAGCAATCATCTGAGCCTTCAGCGAGCTGTAATCCTTTTGCTGGTGAAAGATCTTGTCTCCTCCAGGTTGATGGCTACTAATTGATCAAGGTGGTGGACACTGAAAGTTACCTTACAGTAGCTGTTGCAATTTCTTAAAATAAGACAACAATGAATGTTGCCACATTGATGAACTCTGTTTTCACCAAAGACTTCTCTGGAGCGTGCAATGCTTGCTATTCAATAGCATTTTACCCACAGGAGAACTTTCAAAATTGGAGTTAGTCCTCTCAAAAATCTGCTGCTGTGTTATCAATTAAGTTTATGTAATATTCTGAATCCTTCGTTGTTGTTTCAAAAACTTTCACAGCATCTTCTCCAGGAGTAGAGTCCATCTCAAGAAACTACTTTCTTTCCATAAGAAGTAATTCCTCATTCCTTCAAGATTTATCAGGAGATTGCAGCAATTCAGTCATTCTTCAGGCTCTACTTCCAATTCTAGTTTTCTTGTTATTTCAACTACGTGTATTGAACCCTTCAGTCACTCGTGAGAGTTGGGATCAACTTTCAAACTCATGTTTATGTTAATATTTTGACATTCTCCCATGAATCATAAATGTTCTTAATAGCATCTAGAATGGTAAATCCTTTCTAGAAGATTTTCTATCTACTTTGCCCAGATCCATCAAAGGAATTATTATCTATGACAGTTATAGCCTTATTAAATGCAGTTCTTAAACATTAACACTTGAAAATCAAAATTACTCCTTGATTCATGGGCTGCAGAATGGGTTGTGTTAGCAGGCATGAAAACATTATTAATTTCCATGTATATCTCCACCAGAGATCTCAAGTGACCAGATTCATTGTCAATGAGCAGTAATATATTTTGATAGGAATCTTTTTTTTTTTTTTTTCCTGAGCAGAAGGCTTTAACAGGGGGCTTAAAATATTCAATAAACCATGCTGTAAACAGATGTGCTGTAATCTAGGCTTTGTTGTTCCATTTATAGAACCCAGGTAGTAGATAATACGTACGGGCCCTAGGATTTTTGGAACAGTAAATGAGCATTGGCCGTCACTTGAGGTTACCAACTTCATTAGCCTCTAACAAGATGGCTTTTCCTTGGAGCTGTCGGAGCGCACGCATTTGCTGATTAAGTTCATCATCTTATTTGGGTGCAGTTCATGGCTTCCAAAACAATTACCATAGTAACGTCGAAGACCGCTGGTAACAGATCACCACAACAGATATAATAATGAAAAGTTTGAAATACTGAGAGAATTACCAAAATGTGACACAGCGTCACTAAGGGAGCATGTTCTGTTGGAAAAGTGGCACCAATGGACTTGCTGGATGCAAGATTGACACAAACCTTCATTTTGTAAAAGATGCAGTACCTGCTGAGTCCAATAATGTGAAGTAGAGTAAAACAAGGCATGTCTGTTGTTATCTTGCATAATAGTTTAACTTATGAATTATTACTTGACTTTTTACAAGAGAAACCAGTATTATATCCCAAACCATGCTGTGAATTCATTAAGGGTGAGGGTCATTTATGACCTATCTTTGTATTTCTCCCCAAGATCTAACAGAGTTTTGAATGTATTTAGGTTGGGCCATACAAAATTGCCTATATTTGATCATTTGTGATCTGTAAAAAAGACAATTTAATATGTTCAATTTCCCAATAGTTATTCTAGAAATAATTGTGAAATGAGTCAGATTATGTTAAAATTTTACATTCTTATTTGTAAACGTATGCATTGATGTATACATTACACATTTATACATATGTATACACATGCAAATATATATGCTAATGAAGTCATTTAGAATTAAAGATTAGCTTTATTTTTATTTTTTTATTTTTTGAGACAAAGTGTTGCTCTGCTGCCCAGGCTGGAGTGCAGTGGCATGATCTTGGCTCACTACAACCTCTGCCTCCCGGGTTCAAGCAATTCTCTTCTCAGCCTCCCGAGTAGCTGGGACTACAGGCACCTGCCACCACACCCAGCTAACTTTTGTATTTTAGTAGAGTTGGGGTTTCACCATATTGGTGAGGCTGGTCTCGAATTCCTGACCTCAGGTGATCCATCCGCCTCCGACTCCCAAAGTGCTGGGATTATAGGCGTGAGCCACCACGCCCAGCACCAGTTTTAATTTTTTGAGTAGACATCCAGGTCCAAACAGCCCTTTCAGTTCAGTAGCTTCTAGATGGGATTTTTTTTTTTTAAAGAAATAAATGTGACCACCTTTTTTCCAGGGAAATAACTGTAGCTGAGATAACAGATCATAAATCCCGAACTCTCTAGGAATGGTAATACCTACACGGAATTCTTTTCCGTGACTGTATGCTTGCTGACAATATTCTTCTGTAGAGTAATATTAGTGATAGAGATCTTTATTTTGAGTGCATGAAGTGTGCCAGGCACTGCTGTAAACATTTCACATCAATTAATTCATTGAGTCCTCGCTTCAGTCTTGTAAAATAGATAATACTATTTTCTTCATTTTTCACATGAGGAAATTGAGACATGAAGTAAAGTCATTTGCTCAAGATCACACAAGTAATGATAGAACTGGCTGTTAAATTCAGGCAGCCTGGATTCAATTCTTCTTTTAAATACCACACAACCTTGTATCAATAAACATATATGTATTTTAAAAAATTAGAATAAGCTAAAAGTTATTTAGCCCTGTAAAAGGTACAGATTATGATGAAGCATTTACAATTTGGAGTTACAGAGTTCGACAGAGTATACCTAAGGCTTGGAGACCTGTTTTATAAATCGATTTATAAACTATTAGCTCTTTTATGAATAACTTGAAATCATTTTGAATTATAGTGCATTAGTTTCCTTCATCAAAAAGGGGAATTTATAGCACCAGTTCCTTTGCAGGAATTTATAAGAGGAGAAAGAATAATAGATCATACAACATGTGCTAATAAGAATCCTTAATTAATTAGAAAGTTTTTTCAGATTCTGTTATGAATGAATGTATGGAAATACTTTTGTAAAATTATGTTTAATGTTACCTTTCTGTAATAAGTATATTTTTAGTACAGATATTTGTTCATTTCTCTAATACTT
This sequence comes from Papio anubis, assembly GCF_008728515.1. NCBI lineage: Eukaryota > Metazoa > Chordata > Mammalia > Primates > Cercopithecidae > Papio > Papio anubis. The sequence goes on from NC_044985.1 coordinate 111,907,567, forward strand.
GAAAACTAAAAACTTATACAAAAGTCACACAAGCAGAGAATTATTAAGGCTGCTTAACTGGGTGTGTATATATATATACAGACATACATATATGTGTATATATATGCATATATATAATGTATATCACATATATACACAATACATACACATAAACAATATGCTTAGTAACAGAATTTGTGTTAATTTACATCTATAAGTTTTTATAATTTAATGTTTTTGCGATAAATGAAATAACTCAGTGTGACTGCTTCTGAATTGGGATGAGAAGAAACATATACTACCCTGGAATTCAGCATCAAATAGTGACAAAAGCATTAGATGGGGAACCAGGATCGTGGGCATTTTACTTCAAGCTTTGGGGCCTTAGTGCTGATTGGCTGGAAAAATGAGGTAGTCAGGTTCTATGATTTTATGTTGTTCAAGGGTTCTTGCAACTATCTTAGAGCATAATTTTTTTTATCAGCTCTTAAGTCTATGTTCTAGAAAATACAATTCTGTTTTTCTTAGTAAAATAATCCCAGCATACCTTTTGTTTTATGGAAATATCAAAAGCAAAACAGCCCTAAAATTTTCTTAGATACAGACTTAGTAACTTAATATAATATGTTGACTCATTCAAAACCCATGAACATTTTTCTGAAAGGAGATGCAAGAAACTGTTACTCATGGCTAAGTTTAAGAAGAAGTACCGGCGAAAAGTCTTGGGTTGATGTAGTATGGCAGTGGAGGCTTGTAATTTTCTGTGCTTGAATTTTCTCATCATTTCCATAAGTTAAAATTTTAATGTTATCAAGGCTTACTTGGGAAAGCTAACCATGGATCATTTTGTTGTTTGTTTTTATTGTTGTTCCTACTTTAGGAAGAGAGCTTAAAATTTCCAGTTAAATGAGTGTTCAAGTTCAACAGTCAAGAAGAAAGTGGTGTAAGCCAAGGTTACCTTCTTGCAGGCAGTGATGGAGTTCCCCGGGCCGCCTCCTGAGCTGCCACAGCCTCTGCCCTGCTGCGGTCCCAAAACGTCATACATCCGTGATGACTCCAAGTTGCTGTTTGTGACCCAAAACACAAAAACACATTCCAGTGAGTCATCTCTATATTTAGAAATAAAGAATAAATCACAACGTGGTGTATCAAAAATCATCCTTGCAGATTGCATTAAACACTGCAAATCCCATTGCTGAAATGGATATTTCTTTGTTGCATACACTTTTATAATTGGTGGAACCACTATAGATGATCCTATTGTGACCATAAAACTGCAACCCAATGCCTTCCACAGTGCTTTGAGGGACATAATTGCATCTGTCTGACTACTAGCCTTGTTAGCATCTTTTTTTAAGCAAGCAGTTATAAAACCCAAATACATTTTTCTCAATTGTCACATTAATCCAGCTCTGAAAACACCAACACATAACAAATACTCATTTTATTTTTTAAAGTGGAGGTAAAATATAATTTTAATTTGGACTCAGTATAATGCCATTAAAAAAAAAGTGTGAACTTTAGAAAATGCAAGTCATCTCTTTATCATCTCTGTGGCTGGAGAGAGCTCCTCAAATTCTCTATCTCCAAAAGTATAGACTTACACCCCCTGCCCCCTTGCCAGCTCTGTCAAATCTTGATGGGCTTGACTACACACAGAGTTGTATTAATATTTTTAAAATATTTAAAATTGACCGAGCACAGTGGCTCACGCCTGTAAACCCAGCACTTTGGGAAGCTGAGGCAGGCGGATCATTTGAGATCAGGAGTTTGAGACCTGCCTGGCCAATACAGTGAAACCCTGTTGCTACTAAAAATACAAAAAAATTAGCCAGGTGTGGTGGCATGTGCCTGTAATCCCAGCTACTCAGGAGGCTGAGGTATGAGAATCATTTGAACCTGGGTGGCGGAGGTCTCTGTGAGCTGAGATCATGCTACTGCACTCCAGCCTGAGTGACAGAGTGAGACCCTGTCTCAAAACAATGCTGGGTGTGGTGGCTCACACCTGTAATCCCGGAACTTTGGGAGGCTGAGGTGGGTGGATTGACTGAGCTCAGGAGTTTGAGACCAGCCTGGGCGACACAGTGAAACCCCATCTCTCTTAAAATACAAAAAATTAGCCGGGCTTGGTGGTGCACACCTGTAGTCCCAGCTACTTGGGAGGCTGAGGCAGGAGAAGAGCTTGAACCCAAGAGGTGGAGGTTGTAGTGAGCCAAGATGGTGCCATTGTACTCCAGCCTGGGCAAGAGAGTGAGACTCTGTCTCAAAAAACAAAAAACAAAAAACAAACAAAATAAATAAATAAAAAATAAAAAAATAAAAAATTGCTTCTATGTTTTCAAGATGTGATAAAAATGAAAATTATCAAATTTTTAAAATAATATGACTAGAAACTCAAAATTGAACCTCATTTAAATATAAAAACTCTCTAAATGTTATATGTATTTCTAAATATTTTTCTTCTGAAAATATAATAATTTGGACTTTTAAAATGTACTGATAGCTTAAGTCTATATGTTTAATTTTTGTTGTTGTTGTCCACACAGAACAATGCACAATTCATTAACATATACTTTTGGAATACGATCTGATAGTTCTATATAAAATTTTCAGTGCAAAAGGTAGATGTTTTCTCTTAAAACAAGTGCCAAATAAAAGATCAGTTAAACAAACAATTTATTTCTAACTAACCTATAACTCTCATGTTTCAAGCACTAAATTAATCAATTTTCAATTAGCCATAAGTCAAACAGGGCATTAGTGTAGTCTTTTGGCATTTCCATTATTATGGAATGACATTTAAAAAATGACTACTGACTGTGCTGTGTAACAAATCATAGATTCAGGCAAAATCTGCACAGAGTAATTAAAATAAAATCTGTTTTCTTAGAATTTTTAATATATTACTTTTTGAGCAATTGTCACTTGAGGGCTAGAGTGAACCTAATGTACGTGAAAGGATAACATCCATATTACCTTTGCTTAGCTGAGGAAAGATAAAGAAAGGAAGGAAAGAAAGAAGGAAGGGAGGAAGGAAGGAAAGAAAAAGAGAAAGAGAGAAAGAAGAAAAAAGGAAGGAAGGAAGAAACAGAGAGAAAGAAAGAGAGAGAGGGAGAGAGGGAGAAGAGGAAGGAAGAGAAAGGAAGGAAGGAGGGAGGGAGAAAGATGGAAGGAGGGAGGGAGAGAGAAAAAAAAGGAAGAAAGGAAGGAAGGAAGGGAAGGAAGGAGGGAGGGAGGAAGGAAGTGAGAAAGGGAGGAAGGAAGGAAGGAAAGAAAGAAAGAAGGAAAGAAAGAGAGGAAGAAAACAAGAAAAAGAAATTAGCTGCATTTCCTGGCTGCCAATCCTGATCTATTCTGCCACGTAGCCTTTCTGAGTCTTAGTCTCATCATTTATAAATGACATGTTTGGACTAAAGTCTGTGGTTCCCTCACAGCTCTGGAAGTCACCTGGCAAAATATCAGAGATGACCGAGTTTTCAGCCCCTGTCTTTACATGTTTCCTACAATGTGGGCCTATAACTTTTTAGGCTGCCATTTACTTCAAACCCAAGGGACATCTCTCTGAATGCTTTCTTGTCCACAGGACAGTTTGGCTTTTACCAAAAGGCCAAACGGCTATTACTGTTAGGTTCCAAATAGTTTACATGTGGAAGAGAAGGCCATGCACCAAGCTAATTTTGATCTATAAAAACTTGACTTCTAAGTCAAGTTATATGACTCCTTCTAGGAGCCAGCCAAGGCCCTGTGTGCAGTTCAGGGAGACAGGATATAGGGTCCCACAGCTCTGTGTCCTGTTGCTACTGTGTCCTCCAGGCAGCTTTGATGGGCTAGTAGATCCATTCCATGCAGGCCATCCCTGGACTTACTCCCAGTGCTAAGACATCTGCTATGATTTTTAGAGGCTAGAGACGGCAGAAGTAGGAAATGGGCAAAGGGAGAAGTAAGGCTGACACAGACCTCAGGCTGCTCCTTTCAGATATGAAACATTGTAGAAATATCACTTTGAGTCCGGGCGCAGTGGCTCACACCTGTAATTCCAGCACTTTGGGAGGCCGAGGCGGGCAGATCACCTGAGATCGGGAATTCAAGACCAGCCTGACCAACATGGAGAAACCCGTCTCTACTAAAAATGCAAAATTAGCTGGGCGTGGTGGTGTATGCCTGTAACCCAGCTACTCAGGAGGCTGAGGCAGGAGAATCGCTTCAATCTGGGAGGCAGAGGTTGTGGTGGGCCGAGATCGCGCCATTGCTCTCCAGCCTGGGCAACAAGAGCAAAACTCCGTCTCAAAAACAAAAAACAAAACAAAACAAAACAAACAAACAAACAAAAAGCAAAAAAGCACTTCAACAACCTCTGGTCACTCTGGAAGGAAATCACATCTAACTTGCGCAGAGATGGTTAGGTCCAAATTTGGGGTAATGTAAAAATAGAGAAAACTAAAAGGTCAGCCTTGAAAATTACATATTTGCCCATAAAGCACTTTTATTTATAGCCTTAGATAGACAACCTGCTACAGTACTTTTTATGCACTCAAAAGTTTAAGAACTGCTGAGCTCATCTAATAGGAGGAAGTAATGACAAGTCTACCCACAGATATCTTGGTATGAAAGTTTTTCTGCCTCTAAGATGACTGTAAAATCCTAGTTGAAAACGAAGGTATGGAAGGGAATTAGAAAGTTTTTTTGCTTGCCTGCAAGGCTGATGCCATTTGTTCTAATGCTAAGCCCGTATAGCATTAACAAATAAATTTAACTATATATATGCACATATATATTTGTTCATTGTTGTGAGTATTAAATGAGGAAGTTGAGTCACATGGTGGGGCAAAAATTAATGCATTACTAGATGACAAGTGTAATGCAACTCCACTGTACCCACATTTAAAGCAAATGCATCTTCTGAAACACATTGTATATCAGTTTAATGATGCCTAATATCAAAGAAAATGTAGGTAGGCAGGCTTATGTTTTAAAGCACCTGATGTGGGTGTGCATTTCCAGTAGGTGACTTTACAACATGGCCCAGTCTGTTCCCATACCTTTTGGATGGAGAGAGAATTTTTAGAGTATTTACAATGATGCTGTCCTTGCTCTTTAGAGAAGGAGAACGTTTGCTGTTACAGGACGAGGCGGAGATGGCAGCGATATGAAACTCATGCCTGTATTAAAATGAGCTGAAATCGACATTAAACGAATTGCTGTCAAGAGACAGGACAGCTTTATAACTTGCTCCTAATGGGTAAGGCGGCAAATTCTTCCCTGGGACATTTTCCTTTGATTTTGACAAGTGTTGACAATATTTATTAAGCGTGACCTTTCAAACTGGTTTCATGCTGAAACTGTTAAGTGTGTTTCAATGAGGATGTAGATAAAGATGGGAAAGAAGGTATGAAGCTGAATTTGAACTAGCGATGTTAAACCAGATTTCTATAGAGCAGCTTTCTTTATAGAACAATCTCATATATTAATAAATGAGATGCTATGTTGCCACTGTATTGCTACCACTGCAGTGACTCATGCAATATGAATAAGTAGGTCACATCAATAGTGAAAACAGCCTAGGGAATATCCAGTTATTTCCCTAGAGAGAGTCGTATCCAGTTACTGGAAACTGAGTTGTCCATACATTGCGTTGCAGTTTGGTCCATGGACCAGCAGTTTTGGTGTCACTTGGGAGCTTGTTGGACACCCAGAAACTCAGAGCTACTGAATCAGAATCTGCATATTGACATTAAACTCAGGTAATTTATACATCCATTAGAGTCTGAGAAATGCTTATATAACATATTAAATTGAATTCACATTCCATTTGCTTGTGGGACATCATTGTGATACTGAGAAAAATAGATCAGAGTAAAAGAGATTGGGCAAACACAGATAAAGAGGCCCGGGTGTAATATCCTCATGATATTACTTTGGTTAGGAATATTCTGCCTAGTCCTCACCTTCCCTTCTTGGTAAATCCTACTCTATCCTTTGGGTTTTGGCTTATAAATTACCTCTGGCACCTCCCTTCTCCCTTCCCCTTGCCAAGGAGGCCACTTCTCCTCTCCCACGTACCGCCAGTGCCCCACGCACACACAAACACACTTACACTCCTGCCTCGTTCCCACCCACATATTCCCACCCCACTCCAACTCAGGATGTGAGAGAGACACTCCTCTTGTGTATTCCAACAGCACTCTGAGCCGTATCTTGCTTTAGCACTTGTCCAAAAGGCATATAATTTTGTAATATTTGTCTCTTTCCACTTTAGGCTGTATGTTCTAAAAGGGCAGGGGATCACTTAGGACACAGGACAGTGCCAGTCAGTGGGAGATGCCTAACAAGCTCTTACTGAGGTTGTTTGTTCTTATCTTTCTGGGCATCCTGATCAACCTCAAAAGATTAGGCACAAACAAGCGTTTGAATTTAATGCTAAATTTTCTGCAGTACTGACAGATGGTGAGATAAGCCACATCTGAGAAGATAATTTAAAGAATTTCCCAGGATAGTTCTAATGAAAAGAGATTCTCCTGTTATGCTTGCTAAAATGTCAAGTAAACACAGGGTAAAGTTAAACCATTTTAACAGATTTCTGAAAGATAAGATTGGCTCTCGTCTTCTCCCCCCTTAAAGAATCCTCTTGGTAAAATGTAGTAATTATAATTCATTTGATTGTCTCAACCCTATTAGGAATATCTACTCTTGAGCTTTATATGAAATCCTTTAATCCCAACACCAGAAAAAAAGTAAAACTCAGAGCTACCAGAAGAGATCTTGAGCAAGGAATTGAGTTGTTGTCATTAAAATCAATTTAATAACATATGACAACCAAAAATTGAGAGGATTTTAAAATATTCAAACAGATTTTAAACAGTTCAAAATGAAAATTCTCTCAAGTGAATGTTCTTATTTTACCCTCATCCAAAGTAATTTACCTGTTACATGAAGCCCAGAGGTTTAGGTCAATTTTTCAAAAACTGACTTGTTTAAAACATCACGTGAGGGGTTAGTGTCTTCTATATTCCTCTTCTATCCAATCTTGACAAAGACTCTTCTCTTAACCAAACTTTACTCAAGCTGCTTTGAGACATCTTTTCAGCTAGGCCTGGATCTTGGCCTCTGAGTCAGTTGTAGAGAAGAATCCTGCTATGACTTAGACTTGGATGTTTAGAAAGAATTCTCACATCCAAATATCTGATCAACGTCCTCATCTGCTCACTTTTGAGAACAAAGTCCTTGGCCTGTCTACTAAGCAGCCTGTTAGGACAGTTTAGCAAAAATCCCCCACTGTGTGGTTTTTTTTTTTTTTTTTTTTTGGAGACAGAGTCTCACTCTGTCGCCCAGGCTGGAGTTCAGTGGCGTGATCTCTGCTCACTGCAATCTCCGCCTCTTAGGTTCAAGTGATTCTCCTGTCCTACAGGCACACACCACTATGTCCGGCTAATTTTTTTTTTTTTGTATTTTTAGTAGAGACAGGGTTTCTCCATGTTGGTCAGGCTGGTCTCGAACTCCTGACCTTGTGATCCAACCACCTCGGCCTCCCAAAGTGCTGGGATTACAAGCGTGAGCCACAGCTCCTGGCCAGAATCCCCTACTGTTGACATCCCCTCTTAGTAATTTTCTGTCTACTCACCCCTTCACTCTGCCTGTGGGGTGTAAATACCCACTAATCCCTGCTGTGTTAGGAGTTAACCTCGGTTCTGCACTGACAGCTCTCTCTCCTACTCCAATAGCTTGCATAAAATCTGTTTTACCAATTTAAATATGCATCCAGTGCAAAATTTTTCATTTACTGCTGTGCACATGTTTCTGGTTTCATCTCCTAGATAAGAAGTTTATGTTTTTTCCTTTCTTTCCTAGGTGGGACATATCATGTCATTCATTCAAATTAAATATGTCACCAACTCTTTGGTAGCTGAAAGACCTACAAAATCATCATTTATTCTGTAGGATTTTAGAAAATGTGTCATAGGAAACCATTATCAAACCTTGAAAATATTTAGAAGCTATCATTGTATGTCCTGTTTCAATACTTAAAGGTGGCTCCATAGCTGGAAAACAAATCCCAGACTTCTTAATCTCCTAGACCAGTAAAATAAAAATAACCAAGGCAGTAATGATGTTATAAAGGGCCCAGCCTTTTATTTTCCCAAATAAATTTCAAGAAAACCCTTTATATTTCTGTTTTAACCATGATTCTTCAAATAAAGGGCTTTGTAACAGTGTAGCAAGAAACTGTGATATATTATCCAGGAATGATTATCCAGGATTTCTTTTCAAGAAAAGATGGGTGAGAAAATTTTATTACAGTTTTTGTCTTCAGATTGGTGAAAATGTTGTTGCAGACCTGAGCGTGGGTTTCACTTTTTGAGGTATTGGTAAGTGGCAATAAACAAAATATAAACAGGTCATTCATGACTAATCATAAAACAAGTGTCCCATTCTTAGAAGAAAGAATGGCTTCAAATTTAACTATCCTCTAGTTCAGTCTTGATTATTAAAAGAAGATGAAAAACAAAGACAGTATTTAGTATTGTTATTTCATTTGCAATGTAATTTGTAAAAACCAACAGCAGATAAATTCCCTATTTTCAGTTCTGAAATCTTTTCTCAACAATAGCCAGTATAATGTTTTCTCTAAAACATTATGTTGAATATTGTTCAATTAATACTTTTTAAATTTAGGCAACGCTGTCTATCAGATATATGCAGTAAAATGTGAAATCTCTTCTTAAACAGCTACTATATAAAATATCTGGATTATAGCAGAAAAGGCAATCAAATGGTAAACTTCCTAATGGAAGAAAACAGCTGTACTTCCAAACAGAATGTTATTGGAGATCATATAACAATACAAATAACACCTACTGAACAATCTGTGCTTTGTAAATTGATATATTATCTCTCATTAAGGAGACAATAACAAGTTATTTCCTATGGTTTGATCACTACTGTACAGATTTACTAGTTTTATATCTTTAAAAGCTGTTCCGCAATCTCAGGCATTCCCAAGACCCCAACTATAATCCCTCATTCTGAAAAAGGATCAATCAAGTGAGCATGATGACTTAGCCTTTTTCTCTTTTCTCTTTCATTTTTTAATGAAGGCTATGGGGGAATTTTTTCAAAATGTGTGTCCTACAAATAATGTGTATAAAAACATTATTTTAATGTAAGATAGAAAGTACACATTCCTGCTGCTAAGTTAATTTTGCATGAATATGTGCATATTTATACATGAATACCACTAGATGGTTACTATAGAAATATTTATCCCTAGAGTTCTTTATTTCCTTCCTTCTTTCCTTCCTTCTTTCCTTCCTTCCTTCCTCCCCCCTTCCCTTCCCTGCCCTCCCCTCCCCTCTCGTCCCCTCCCCTCCCCTCCCCTTCCCTTCCCTTCCCTTCCCTTCCCTTCTTTCTTTCTTTTGAGACAGAGTCTCACTCTTTTGCCTAGGCTGGAGTGCAGTGGCGTGACCTCAGCTCACTACAACCTCCACCTCCTGGGTTCAAGCGATTCTCCTGACTCAGCCTACCAAGTAGCTGAAATCATAGGCACCCACCACCATGGCCGGCTAATTTTCGGATTTTGTATTGAAACATGGGTTTTCACCATGTTGGCCAGGCTAGTCTCAATCCCCTGACCTCAGGTGATGCGCCCGCCTCGGCCTCTCAAAGTGTTGGGATTATAGGCATGAGCCACTGCACCCAGCCTAGGGTTATTTATTTCTTAAAAAAAAAAAAAAAGGTATCTATTTTTCAGATAGTCAAAGCACACTATGTGTATCACTGCATTCTGCTAAATCTAGACTGTAGTTCAGGTACATTCAGAATGTATGTTACCATACTTGCTTCATATTCCTGTGTTCTTCCATCAAACCACTTGGGCAAGTGCCTCACTCTGATATATAATCTTCTTTATACTACTTCTAACAGAATTTACTCTCATTTAATGCATAGCAGGTACTGAGCACTCTAGAGTGTGCTTTACATACTAATTTTATTATATCCATTTTATAGAGGAGAAACGGAGGATTGATGAGGTTAACATGTAATCCAAGTGATATAGTTTTGATGTGTGTCCCCTCCCAAATCTCATGTTGAATTATAATCCCCAGTATTGGAAGTGAGGCATGGTGGGAAGTGATTGGATCATGGGGGTGGATTTCTCATGAATGGCTTAGCACCATTTCCTTGGTGCCGTCCTTGCAATAGTGAGTGACTTCTCCTGAGACCTGGCTGTTTAAAAGTGGGTGGCACCTCCCTCTCGCTCTCTTCTGCTTTTGCCATGTGACATGCCCACTCCCTCTTTGTCTCCCATCATGATCGTAAGCTTCCAGAGGCCTTCCCAGAAGCAGATGCCAGTGTAATGCTTCTTGTACAGCCTGCAGAACCATGAGCCAATTAAACCTCTCTTCTGATAAATTTCCCAGTCTCAGGTATTTCTTTATAGCAAAAGAACAGCCTAATACGACAAGATTATATTGCTGCCAAATAACAGATCTAAGATTTCAGTTGCTGCTGTCAACACCATGTTATTTTCCACTGTGATCTCTAACACTCCTTTTAATTCTTTGCTTCTGTGACCATGTCATCTAAATGAGTCTAAATAAAGCCAGTTCCTAGTGTATTGGCATTCAAGAATCTAAGGGCAAGTTCTATTTCTACTAGTTACTTGAGAGATGGAGTTGGCTCTGTCACTCAACCCGCTCTAAACCTTAGTTTTCTCACCTGTAAAATGCAGATGATAACAGAAGCTTTGTCATGAGACTGTTATGGTGGTTTATGGTGTTATTTCCTGTAAAGGAGTCACGTAGCACCTAGCACAGGTAAGCACTTAATACGAAACTGAGAAATAATACCACATTAAGCCCTGTAAATCTATTTACTCTTAAGAGTCTCCTTGATAGGTTTTCAGCACATTTTGGTATTCAACATTAATATATGCACATTTTTGAATGGATTGCATATTTATTATAGTGACACTTTTCTTAGAACTAGGATTCCAAAATATATACAATGAGAAATTTCTATTCTTCTGCTGACTCTTAACTATTATCGTTATATTATAAAATGAAGAATAACAAAGGCTTTTTTTTAAAAATCCAAGACAACACAGCATTTAATCAATTATTCTAACACTATACAAATATGCAACCTGTTCATGCGAAGTTGTATATCAATTATCATGGGAAAATATTGAGATCATTAAAGCAAAGCTCTAAAGCTTACAGAAGACGAATCTGATATTAGTGAAAAACATGAATTGAAAGTGTTTCTAGAGAAAAGTAGTTGTATTGCTAACATGTTAGTTTTATTGGCAAAAAATTAATGATTACATTAAAAATACATAATAACTATTTGTATTTCATGTATTTTTTTCTTTTGCTGTTTGCCTTCTTAATTTGATTGGCAAATTCTTCCTTCTACGGATTCCAGGAGTTACAGCTCCGTGGAGGCTCTGCTTCCCTTATCACAAACACCGCCAAATGGAACTGAATTAAGGAAATGTTACTGAAGGTTGGACATGGAACGGGACTCTGGCTTGAGACGTTCACGTCGATCATTTACATTTAAAGGTAGTCATATGAAAATGGTATGATGGGCTGGGCGCAGTGGCTCACGCCTGTAATCCCAGCACTTTGGGAGGCAGAGGCGGGCGGATCATGAGGTCAGGAGATTGAAACCATCCTGGCTAATACAGTGAAACCCCGTCTCTACTAAAATATACAAAAAAAAAAAAAAAAAAAAATAGCCAGGCGTGGTGGTGGGTGCCTGTAGTCCCAGCTACTCGGGAGGCTGAAGCAGGAGAATGGCATGAACCCCGGAGGCAGAGTTTGCAGTGAGCCGAGATCGCCGCACTGCACTCCAGCCTGGCAACAGAGCAATACTCTGTCTCAAACAAAACAAAACAAAACAAAAAACAAAAAACAAAAATAGTATAATGAAGTGAAGGGGAGTAAAAGAGGAGCGAGAAGAAACGTAGTTGCATGTGGAGAGCATGCGTGTACACCATTCTGATGTGCAGGGACTGCTTTGCAGAGCGTACATTTTAAGAAATCTTTGTTGATAAATAAGTGAAGGAATGAATTTTGTTGCTCTCTGAAATTAAGAAAACATATAGTATTCTGTTAATCAAAACAACGTTACTGGAATATTACGCAGCCATAAAAAAGAATAAGATCATGTTTTTTGTGGGAACATGGATGGAGCTGGAGGCTATTAACCTTAGCAAACTAACGCAGGAACAGAAAACCAAATACTGCATCTTAGCACTTGTAAGTGGGAGCTAAATGACAAGAACATATGGACACCTAGATGAGGACAACACACACTGGGGCATTTTGGAGGGTGGAGGGTGGGAGGAGGGAGAGGACAAGGAAAGATAGCCACTGAGTACTGCGCTTAATATCTGAGTGATGAAATAATCTGTACAACAAGCCTCTGAGTTTATCTACATAACAAACCTAACTTAATTTTAGGTTAGGTGCCCCCTAATCTAAAATAAAAGTTAAAAAAAGAGTGTTGCTTTGCATTTTGCTTCTGGGAGTGCACATTCATATGACATTTTTTAAAACAACCTGTCCATACTTTCCACAACTCTTATCCATGCATGCCTGTTCGTCAGCAATGCTTTCCATGAGGAATCTATTTTAGATGATAGACACCAAACGAAAGACTTACACACTGAGATATTCAATTCATTATTCTAAATAGAAAAAAACCTAAAAATTAGAAATACATTCCCCAATAAGTACATTGATAAGGTTAGTATGCAGACATGAAGATGATGCCTCTTTGCCCTAAAAAATGTCATGGGAAAATGTTCCCATGTTAAATGAACACAGTTGAGTGCAAAATATTACACTGTGTAGCTATTGACATGGGTGTATTATTTTAAAATAAAAGACTGGGCCAGGTGCCGTGGTTCATGCCTATAATCTCAGTGCTTTGGGAGGCCAAGGCAGGAGGATAGCTTGAGGCCAGGAGTTCAAGACCAGCCTGGGCAACATAATGAGGCCCTGCCTCCATGAATAAAAATATATACATATTAAATATATGTACATATTAAATATGTACACACACACATACACACACACACACACACACATATATATACACACACACAAACACATACACACAAAAGCTGGGCCTCATGGCGTGGTCCCAGCTACTCTGAGGCAGAGGCGTGAGGATTACATGAGCCCAGTAGTTTGAGGCTGCAGTGAGCCATGATTGTACTACTGCACCCCAACCTGGGCAACAGGACTGGACCCAGTCTCTAAAATGATAATAATGATGATAAAAATATAAGTCCATTCAGGTCATTTCTATTTTTTTTCAAAAACTTTTTTTTAATTTTTAATTTTTTTATTATTTTTATTTTTGAGATGGAGTGTCACTCTGTCACCCAGGCTGGAGTGCAGTGGCACGATCTCGGTTCACTGCAACCTCTACCTCCCAGGTTCAAGCAATTCTCCTGTGTCAGCCTCCCGAGTAGCTGGGATTACAGGTGCCCACCACCACGCCTGGCTAATTTTTTTTTTTTTTTTTTTTGTGGAGACAGGGATTTCACCATGTTGGCCAGGCTAATCTCGAACTCCTGACCTCAGGTGATCTGCCCAACTCAGCCTCGCAAAGTGCTGGGATTACAGGCGTGAGCCACCATGCCCGGCCAATTAGGTCATTTCTGTTCTTAAGAACTTGCAGAAGTCTGCATTTCACTTCAAGTAAAATTGTAAGTCCTTGCCATGGACTACCAAGTCCCGCATGCATGAACCCTCTGTTACCTCTGTGACTTTGTCTTTTTGCCTTCTCCCTCTATCAAATCACTCTGGCCACTCTGGCCTTTTCGCTGTTCCTAAAACAGGCCAGGCACAGCTGCTGTCTTAGGGCCTTCCCTAACAGTTGCCTCGGCTGGAAATGCTCTGTGCCTTCAGATCTGCACATCTCACTTCATTATTTCTTTCAGGTCTTCCTCAACTGTCACCTTCTCAGTGAGACTTCCTCTGACTTCCTGAACTAGAATTGCCACGCAGTCCTCTTTGTCTCTGTTTGCCCGGTCTCTCCTACCCTGATCTATTTTTCTCAGTATCAGTATGATGTTCCAATGTTCTATAGAATGTATTGGTTTACTGTGTTTATTATTTATTTTATGTGTCTCTCTTTGTCTGCTCCCACCCCTGTGCCCTACAGATTATAAATTTCATGAATAAATTTATCTTTTTTGGTTTTCCACGTTGTAGTTCCAGTCCAAGAATAATGCCTGGCATATCGTAGATGCTCAGGGATTGTTTGTTGAATCAATGAGTTCATTGAAACAAATACATACGTAGTTTCATATACATAGAAATATGAAAATATTAATGGCAGCTATCTTTGGATAATGTAGCTATCTGTGATTTTTTTTTTGTCCCTTTCTATATTTTTTATATTTTTAATATATATTATTTTGTGACTGGGAAAGCTTCTTTATTTTAAAATGGGTGATATAAAGATATTTCAAAATCTAGTGCCTATAAACAAATAGGCATGTGAAATGAAGAAACAGGAAATGTGAAATTCTATTACACTTAAGAGTTCCGAGGAAATTTTCTGATTATTAAATAATGTTTTCCTTTCAAATCAAATGAAATTTTCAATCTTAATACATAGGTTACGGCTTTGACGATGACTTGTCATGGGCCCCACCAAAGATAACAGATAATTTAGCTGCCACAGTAAAGGGGACTGATGTAATTGGAAAAAGAACCAGTAAAGCCAGCACACACTGCCTTAAAGCCAAAGATAACTTCCCATGGCAAAAGCTTTAGTCCTGCCTGAGAAGGATCCTTTATCACAGATAATTGTTTATGAGTCTATATCTTGCTTCCCCCATGTCTCTGGGGGATGAGGCTGTCAAATGATTTCTAGTTGTATATGCAGATAGGTGGTGAAATGAAATCAAACTTGGACAATCCTAAGGAGCACTTCACTGATTCTGGATAATGAGACTTAAACCAAGAGAAAAACCTCTTGGAGTCGGCTGGATAGAGTTTCTGACACAGTTTAAAACAACAACATCATCACACCACAAAAACGAATGCTCTTAAAAGCAGTATCTTCTAATCTCCTGAAGTGTAAGAATGGCCAATGCTACTGGCTTCATTTTTCTTTAACTATCTTAGTGGACTTCAGGGTTTATTGAACCCTTTATTGGATTTATTATCTCTTTCTATATTTTCTATACATTTAGTATATATTATTGGGAGTATTTAAAAAATATCCAAACCCTGTAGAAAAATTTTTAAAGAAGAACCGAACACTCAGTACATTGAAATGGGATTAAAGAATATTCCTTAAGAAAGGGCTGAGAGGATAAACTTACCCAGACGATTTTGGCTCTCATTTTGGCAGGCATATTAGGATTCAACGAATGGCTCTTCAGAATGTACCTTGAGTTTCTATTAGTACAATTGTAGATTATTTCCACTTAATTTAGGTAACTTAATTCCCATCATGAATGCATTTTCCTTTTAGGACTTTAAAAAGTACAGCTTGTTAGATATTAAAAAATTATAAATAAAAATACAGTAAACTTAAAATAGAGGTAGTTTTATATCAAAAACATTTAGCAATGAGAGTATAAACAGAACTGAGAAGGGGGAGCCACGTTGGCCTGCACAGTATTAAATATTTTAAATTAGCTGCCAACAATTGAAAACCGAAAGAATGTACCTACAAAAGACTGAGTTTCTGTCTTCTCTGGAAAATGTGGTAAATGGGGCTACACTGGGCAGTAACTGTGGAACTTGGGACCCCTCTAAAGTGTGGCTTGTGAGCCTACTCCTTTTCATTACAATCATTGGCCTGGAGAATATTCAATTACATGATCCTGGAGAATATTCAAATACATGTTTGTTACATGGATAACAAACATCCCAGACATATTTTTCATCTTAGGTTTTCTTCCCTCAGATTTTTTTGCTTTTGTTTTTGCCTTTTGCATTAGTGAAATTGTTTGGTTTTCTTTTTTTTTTTTTCCACAACTATGTTTAGAGCAGTTTTAGGTTCACAGCAAATTTAACAGGAAGGTCCAGAGAGAGTTCCCATGTACCCTCTGCTCCTGCACACACAACCTTCCCCATTGTCAATATCCACAACCATAGTGGTACATTTGTTACAATGGATGAATCCCTATTGACACATTGTAATCACCCAATGCCCACGGTTCACATTAGTGCTCACTTTTGGCCTTGTATAGTCTATAGATTTGGAAAAGTGACACATATATCTGTCACTATAGCATTAAACAGAGTGAGAGTATTTTCACTGTCCTAAAAATCCTCTAGCAAGCTACTTATGAATATTATTTTAACTTTTATTTTAGGTTTGGGGGTACATGTGAAGGTTGTTACATAGGTAAACTTGTGTCGTGGGAGTTTGTGTACAGATTATTTCATCACCCAGGAATTAAGCCCAGTACCCAATAGTTATTTTTTCTGCTCCTCTTCCTCCTCCACCCTCAAATTAACACCATTGGCTGTTGTTTCCGTCTTTGTGTCTATGTGTTCTCATCTTTGATAAGTGAGAACATGCAGTATTTCATTTTCTGTTCCTGTATTAGTTTGCTAAGGATAATAGCCTCCAGTTCCACCCATGTTCCCGCAAAAGACACGACCTTGTTCTTTGTTAATGACTGCATAATATTCAATGGTGTATATGTACCACATTTTCTTTAACCAATCTTTGATGGGCATTTAGGTTGATTCCATGTCTTTGCTATTGTGAATAGTGCCAGCAAGCTACTTATACATCTGACAAAGAATTGGATTTTTGCTTCCTCTTGGAGACAATATCTATAAAAATAAAATTCAGTAAATATCTCTTCACCCCTCAATGTTAATATGTACCAATCTCCATCTTAAGGCACATTTGCATTTTAGATTGAAGGAAGGGGGATTTTCCAATTTAAGTGGAGTTGAAATTGACATATTTTATTTCTAAATTTGTTATTTAGTTCTTGAGATGAAAAGAATATCTGATTCACTATTGAACTCCACAATATACTTAGTGCAATGCCTGACAATTATTCAGTGCTCCATAAATGTGGTAGGGTCAATAATGGTACCCCTTAAAAAATCATGTGATTTATCTTTAAGTAAGTTAATAAAGATGATCTTTTAATTATAACTCTGTGCTTTTGTCTGTGAGAGTCTATAGTCCTGAGATACCAGTGTTAGTAAATCTATCAGGTAAGTAGAAATCATACATATAAACCATGAGTGGAAATCTCGTATTTTCTGTTTTTTAAAAATCAACACAAGATGCATGTGGTTTATAATTGCAATATTTAAAACCAGTAGAATTAATGAGGCAATGTCTAACAGTATCTACACATTAAATATATATGCCACCTGAGGAGACTGGCAGTTGATATAAATATGTCAAAGTTTGAAAATTTCTTATTCCATAAGGTGTGGTGAAGATACTATGCAGAAGTCAGAATACTGGCACTTGGGTCCCAACTGTCACTTTTATGAGTTTGACCTTGGGAAAATTCCTTAATCTCCCTGAGCTTCAGGTGCCTCATCTGTTAAATGGGACTCATACGATTCACTTTACAAGATTGTTGTTACCGAAGGGAGATAACTTCAGTCAATGGTAATAAACATACTTTTTAGAGCACCTATTTTGCCCTAGTCATTGTGACAGGATTTTTATATTTGCCACTTTAAAGCCTCACAGCACCACAGCAGGGAAGGTGCTATTCCCCTATTATATTTCTAAGGAGACTGAGACTCAAGCTTGGCATTTACTCAGTTGCACAGTTAATCAAGAGGCTTAATTTGGAATCCAAACCTAGACAAAACTGACTCCAGCCTGTGCTCTTTCCTGGATGCCCTGTTGTCCTCACAGAATACAACAGGCTTTGGTCCCATGCTAACTGTCTTTAGAACTGTTTTTCTTTGGGGTGCTCTGGTTTCATTGATACTGGAGCCCAGAGAAGAGCAAGGCAGACACGAGTGAGGCTTTGCACAAGAAGCTGCCTCGCTGACTGCATCAGGTTGTATGGCTACTCTTGTTGGGAGAAGAGGGATACTTGGGTCATTGAGGGTTATCCCCAAACACACTGCCAGTCCCGGGTTTCCATGCAAGTAGAAAACCATCCTCCTTTTGACATTCAAGGAATGAGGAATGCTCTGCCTAACTAAAATTGTCTGCCACCTGTCTAGTCTTGTGCTGAAATCCTTAATTCCTTACAGTCATCTAAGCTAGAAGAAGGTAGCAGGATAGGGAATCGGGCACAGAATGGGTAACATTTGATGGTAAAGAAGAGGTAAGGTGTGTAGCATAGCTTGCTGTCTGGCTGAAGTACCCTAAACAAGGAGGCTTGCAAGGGCAGGGTCAAAACCTGAGACCTGAGATCCCAGAGGGCTCATGGGATGCTGGAATGGAAGAGGAGGCCCTGATCATGAGTTGGCTTTATAATCCCCTGGACCCCACACCCCTCAACCAACCTGGATTCCTGGGAGTGTCTCCTGGTGGGCAAGGCAGCAGAGAGGCAGGTAGGTGAGTTTTGTTCAACTACCCACATGGTTGACGGAGAGGACCACAACCACAATAAGGGAGTTACAAACACCAGCAGATTTGGAGAGGAAGCAAGAGAGGAGAGGGTAGGGGGAAAAAAAGAAACAGAAGTTTTAGTGTGATTTAAGAGGAAAGATGCAGATCTCAGCAGGCTGTTTTACAAAGAACACAAGTAGCTAGACGGTGAGGATGTAATAATTTTGTTAAAACTCAGGAAAGAGTTGAAAGTTTGCAGGTATATTTCCAGATAACATCTGTCTTGGGTAATATGCTGGATTTGTGTCTGTGATTGAGCTTTATATAATTGATGCATTAAAAAGGTAATTTACATGATTTGGATAAAACTTTCAGGGCTTTCCAATTTGTTTTATGAATATCTGGGTAAGAAACACACTTTGTGTTTCTCAGGCTTAATATTCTAATAGAGAGAATTGTAGGGCCACATAGTTTATGAATATTGATTTCAGCTTTTTTGTATGACTTGTTTACTTTAACTAAGTCTCTACACAATGCTTACCTGTAAGGCATGCTTTAGTTCTTTTTTTGCAATGCAAATCATGCATATCAATAGGATATTACTTCAAATCTCAAAAGCTAGAAAGTCATTATAATTATGAAAAAAATCAATAATATCAATGTATGTAGAAGCAAGAAGTGAATAAGATGTAGTCAGCAAAATTATCTTTGCATCTCATTGCCTGATAGTCATTGGTACATCTTTAGAATTCAATATAATTTTACTGTGTGAATGAGAATGCCAGAGAATAACTAAGGTAGTAAAATATCAGAGACATAAAGGCAGGATACCTGCCTTGTGTGGAGGGATTGGGGAAGAGACCATTAGGGATGAAGGAGCAACCATCTGTACAGTCACAGAAGAGGATCTCCAGTCTAAGCCATTTATAATTCTCTCTGGAAAGGTCTTGCATGCTTGTTTTAGGTTTACTCCTAGAAATTTCATATTTATTGATAGCATTATAAATGGTTTCCTTTTTTAACATTTTCCCTTTTTGTTTGTGACTCATATGAAAAAATATTATTTATGTAAATTTTCTGATTTATATTCAGCAAACATCCTAAATTTATTTATTCAGTCTAATAATGGATAATTTATCTGCAGATTATTTTTGATTTTCTGTGTATACAATCAAATAAACTGGAAATGCTCAGAGTTTTGGTTCCTTCCTTTCTAAATATTTTACTGTTTGTTTCTCATTTTTGCTTTACTGCATGGGCTAGGACCTTCAGGAAATGTTGAACAGAGTAATGCAAAAATCCTTAAAATTACACCACCATATATTATGTTTGCTATAGGTTTCTGTGGATACTGTTTAAGTTAAGGAAGTTCTTGTCTATTTGTGGTTTTCTACTGCTTTAATTTTATTTGTTAATTTGATTGACTATAATAGTTGATTTTCTAAAGTTAAACCAGGCTTGAATTCCTGAGATAAACTCAGTTTTATAACAATATTATCTTTTTCATATGTCGTGGAATCCGACTTTCTGATATTTTGGTTGCGCATCTATTCCTCTGATCATGAATGAGACTTGCTATATTTCCTTTGTTCCCCTGTCAAGTTAATTCAGGATATTTCTCTTTTTCTACTTGCTAGGATAATTTGTATACTATTGGAATTACCTATTTATCAAATATTTGGCAGAATTCTCCTGCAAAGCTATCTGGGAGTAGAAATTTTCTGTTGGAAGGTTTTTGATCACAGAATCAAATTAATGTCTATAGACTATTTGTGGTTTCCATTTCTTCTTGAGTTAGTTTAGTAAGTTATATTTGTACTCAAAATTGCCTGTTTTATCTAAATCTTATTTTTACATATCAACATAACATTTTAATAATGTTATATTATTAATAATACTTTTGTCTGTAATATCTATAATGATGTTTACTTTTTTTTTCATTTTTGTCATTGTTTTATGGGCTTCTACCCCACTTTTAAAATTAAGGATACCAGGCATTTGTCAATTTGATTTGCATTTTCAAAGAAGTAATTTTTGATTCATTTATTCTCCATAGTCTACATTTCTTTTTTTGGAGACAGGGTCTCATTCTGTCGCCCAGGCTGGAGTGCAGTGGTGCCATTATGGCTTATCACAGCCTCAATCTCCTTGGCTCAAGCAATCCTCATACCTCAGCCTCCCAGTAGCTGACACTACAGGTAAGCACCACCATGCTTAGGTAGTTAAAAAAATTTTTTTTTGTAGCGATGGGATCTCACTCTGTTACAAGGTTGGTTATTTTTTCTTGTATTAATTTCAGGTCTTATTATCTTGTCCTTTCTTTACTTTCTTTGGAGTTATTTTGTTGTTGTTTTTAAAATTTCAGAGGATAGATGCATGTTATATTTAGTATTATATTTAGCCTTTCTTTTTTTAAAAAAGTACACTTTTAAGGCTATATGTTTTCTCTTAAAATGGCTTTATCTTCATTCTACGAGTTTTGAAATGTGGAAATTTTAGTATCCTTAAATTCAAATTACTTTCTACTTTTCATTACAGTTTTGTAGCTCTGTATGCTAGTGAAAGGGTATTTTAAATATTTTATTCATTTAGAAATTTTCAATTTGTCTTTATTTCTAGCTGAATTGTATTGTACTCAGATAACATATTTCACACGACACTAATCTTTGGTATTTGTTGAGAATTGCTTTACTCTCCACTATGCATGTCCAGTTTCTATAAATGTTACATACTTTCTGAAGGCTTTGGTTGTAGTACTCCATATAGGTGTATTAAGTTAAGCTGGTTGTGATATACAGATATTCAAAGTTCTTAATAAATTTTTGAATAATTTCTTCTTGTAATTCTGTTTGATTTGCTGTTTTATTTTTGAGGCAATTTTATTAGGCGAATAGAAACTTAAAATAACATATCTTGCTGGCAATGTAGGTCTTTACCATTATACTTTATCTCTAGCAATGTCTTTCTGTTTTAAAGTTTCTTTTGCCCAGCTGCATGTTTTCTTTGGTTAGCCATTGGATGGCCATACTTATTAGTATTTCATGTTTTAAATATGTCTTACTTTGTTTAGTTTTTTAAAAAAATCCAGTTGATAATGTTTGCATTTTCTTTGCAGTGTTTAGTTCATTTATTGTTAATGTAACTGCTGATATATTTGGGTCCATTTAACATCTGCTTTCATACAATCCCATCTCTTCTTTATATTCTTTCTTCATTTGCATTAGTCAAGTTTTATTAATTTTTGGCCTGGTGTGGAAGTTATACCTTCTTTTTTTTTTTCTTTTAGTAGTTATCCTAAAAATATAACATGTATACTTATCTTATCATGTTCTAAATCTAATTAACATTTTTATCCTCCTCCTGGTAAATACAAGGATCTTAGAACACTTTAACTCCCCTGATATGGTTTGGCTGTGTCCCCACCCAAATCTTATCTTGAATTGTAGCTCCCATAATTCCCATGTCTCTGGGAGGGACCTAGTGGAAGATAATTGAATCATGGAGGGAGTTCCCCCTATAACTGTTCTCGTGGTAGTAAGTCTCACGAGATCTGATGGTTTTATAAGGGGTTTCCCCTTTCATTTGGCTCTCATTCTCTCTTGTCTGCTGCCATGTAAGATGTGCCTTTTACCTTCCACCATGATTGTGAGGCCTCCCCAGCCACGTGGAACTTTGAGTCAATTAAACGTCTTTTTCTTTATAAATTACCCAGTCTCAGGTATGTCTTTATCAGCAGTGTGAAAATGGACTAATGCACTCTCCTAACTTATATTATTGCCTACATTTTTATTATTTTTGACCCCATAAGTTAGTATTAATATTGTTTTATATAATCATTATTTGTTTAGATTTACTGAATATTTAAAACTTTCTTCATTCTTTATTTCTTTTTGTATTTCAGACATCATATCTGAGATTGTCTTTCTTTGGCTTGAAGTAAATCCTGTGTAATATTCTTCAGTGAGAAGTAACTTTCTCAGTTTTTGTCTATATAAAAATATCTTTAGTTATTCTTGCAAGATCTCTTCACTGATATGGAATCCTAAACTGTGATTATTTTCCTTCAGCATCTTGAAAGTATCACTTTATTATCTTTGGAATTCCATGGTTGTTTTTGTGAAGTCAAGTATCAGTCTAATTATTTTTTTAAAAGGTAATGTATCTTTTATTCTGGCTGATATTTAAGATTTTCTGTTTATCTTTCGTGGTCTGATGATATTTAGCCAGTAATTCCTTATTTTCTTATCAACTTTTCAATACTTTTTAAATGTTAATTTTTTTTTTTTTTTGCAATTTTAGTCATTTTCAGCAAGAGGACTGATGAATAATTTTGTCACATTTCTGGAACAGAAATTCACAGGCATTTAACATTTATCTGACAGTGTTGGGAAAAACACAGAGAAGGATAGCACCAGCGGGCTTAAAGAAAAATGTGGATAGCATAAGAAAGACTTAATAATATTTGTGAGCAGAAAAGACTAAATTAGAAAGAAGTGGCCTATTGCCTGAAAAGCTTCCCAGAAAGCGTCAGAAGTAGTTGGATACAGAGGGATGGCAAATAGGATGTCAATCTTTGATGACTCCTCACTCTCGCTCAGTTAAAAAAGCAACTTAAAAATGATCAGGTTTTAGAATGAGATGCAAAAATGAAAAATAGAATCAACCATCTACTTTCCCTTTTCTCACATAAATTCACTCAACCAAAAATAAATAAATAGTTAACAAAACGACAGACAATATGCAAGTCTTCATGTAAGTCCGAAGCTGTAATGTTTAAAGACATTGTGCTTACAAGTGGAAAATATACCTGCATTTTCCATTTCGTGAAAAAAAGTATGTGAGTCATATCAACACTTAAAACATTTCTAACTTGTAAAGAATATTAGGGAGATTTTATAGGATTATCCTTAGTTTTTATATTTGAAGAAAAAAATGTAGTTAAAAATGGTACTTTTAATTTGGGCAGCATTTTAGAAATTAGAATAATCAATATTACTTATTAAATTATATTTTTGTATAATTTGGAAATAAGCTATTGTAAGCCCATTACCCATTCACAAGGGTTATTATTTAACTCACCTAAGAAAACCATTTTTAAAACATGGGATAGCAACATTCCTCCTTTTTCTGTAAGTTGTATTTCTAATTACAATGCATTTCCCAAGTACCATTAGACATTAGCGAGGTGTTTAATTATACTTTTTCATCCAAGTTAATCTCAATTATTGTGGTTTCACTGAAAGTTTTCTTATTTAGTTCTTAGCGCTACCTTTGCCCAATTCATTTTCTTTCAGAAGATGAAATCAAGACCTGAGATGGTACCAGTATGTCTGTTTGATGAATAACAATGATTACCCTTTTTATTCATTCAGCAGTTACCGTTGTTCATTTTTTTTTTTTTTTTTTGGGTGAGACAACAGTTCATGGAGTAAGAATTATTTGCTTTCTAAAGGTAGATCATTAATAAAGTAATTAAGTAATAAAATAATTGAAATGGAGACAATTAAATAGCATAACCTATATGCAACTATTATTAATGGCAACCTTAAGCATTATGCCCCCATATAAATCATAAACAAGAAAAAGTTTACTCACTAAAAAGACTGTAAACCAAATAAGATATAAGTATGTGTTTCAGGTTTTATAAACTCCGTATATTTCCAAATAGTCAAGGTTCAAGAAACCTTGTTGACTTGTTCCTGGAAACCACATTTCATCTTTTCTGGAGGAAGCAGAGCATGAAATTTTCTTGAGGCTGAGCAGATGAGGTGTTTCGTCATTATTAGGACAATATAGCCATTGGCATAGCAGGTTTATTCTGTTGCCTCATTAGATGCCACTGAGAAAAGTGAACTAAGAGCAAAAAGTGAACAAGTACAACTACGGTGATTACGTAAAGAGACTTCCAGACGTCTTACTACTTTAAAACAATGATTCTCTTATTACTAAAATGTCCCAAAGTGCTACACATATATCTCTGAGAGAAATCCTATAAATGTAATATTTGTTGCAAATTATAGCTGCAAACAGGCAAGAGAGCTTCTATGTGATGCAGGCAAAGAGGACAAAGCAAAACCTCAAAATTTAGGAGCTGTCGTTTGTTGTAGCTCAGGGAGAAAGCTCAGCAGGTCATCCAGTTTATTAGCCAGCTTCTAGGCAGAGTGGAACTGAATGTGTCCTATATAGAAGAGCGTTGTGGTTAGAAATGTCTTCCCTTGTGAAAGATTTAAGCTAAGATGTGCCAACTAAGAGAACACGACTCTTTTATTTTTCCCTTAAAACCTAGTTTGTAATAAGATCTTTTATATATACTTTTAGTGTTTACATTATAACTGCCCCCCAAATCCGACATATATGTTTCACCTGCAGTTACATTCCAATTGTGATAGAATAGCCACAGGAACTGAGAGGATGCTTTATTTTTATTAGTGTTCCTAATGCACTGGCCCAATTCTTCTCCATTGTAGATGGAATGAAGTTTATTGCTTTAAGCAAAATTACCAGTGCAGCAATAAATCGTCATGGTTATACGTCCAGGGCCTTCTTGTCACTGATTCAAATTTACTTCTGAGCTCCTCATTTTCTAAGGCGAAGTCTTCTATAAATACACAAGCATTTCATTTCTCCTGAAACAATCAAAATGGGATGACTTTCTGATGGCTTGTTAACAGTTCCATAAGCAACTTAAAAGTACAACAATCAGAAAGAACATAATCCTTTCTAAGCAATTATAAAACCAAGTAGAAATCTGTGTGCATGTTCACTCTTTTATTCTTTCAACAACTAGCTGCTGATATGGCTTGGCTGTGTCCCCACCCAAATCTCATCTTGATTTGTAACTCCCATAATCCCCATGTGTTGTGGGAGGGACCCCATGAGAGGTAATTGAATCATGAGAGTGGGTCTTTTCTGTACTGTTCTCATGATAGCAACTAAGTCTCACGAGGTCTGATGGCTTTATACAGAGGAGGTCCCTTGCACATGCCTGTCACCATGTAAGACGTGGCTTTGCTCCTCTTTGCCTTCTGCCATGATTGTGAGGCCTCCCCAGCCATGTGGAACTGTGAGTCAATTAAACCTCTTTCCTTTATAAATTACCCAGTCTTAGGTATGTCTTTATTAGCAGCTTGAGAACAGATTAATAAAGCTACTGGGCAGCAAGCACTGTGCAAGGAGCTCAAGATACAGCAGTAAATAAAGCAGACAAACATCCCTACCTTTACGGAGTTTATGTTGTACTGGAGAAGAGAGACAGAAAAGCAGTAAAATAAATAAAAGTAAAATATGCAAGATATTAAGGAAAATGACATTTGAATATTACTCTTATAAAGTAAATATTTTCACATAAGCTGATAGTTTTCTTTGTACACAAATAATAAGAATCAGATCAGGAAACATTAATATACACATTCAGGGTAGTCAACTAATTTTGCCAAAGTCACACAGTAGGTCACAGAATATGATCTTAAAACCCAGGTCTTTCGATTTCACGCCTTGGGATTTTCCCATTACAAAATACTGCCTACACAGCACCAAAAGGAAATTACATGTTTCCAGAGAGCTGTATATTGAATATCATGGAAATAAAAATTCAAATAATTGGAAAGATTGAATGTATATCTGAATATTTTAAGGTTTTCTACTCTCAGCCTCCAAAAAGAAAGGGGCAGGATCCAATTAATAATAATGGAATGGAGCGCTGGATAATGAGCAATAGAACATCTGTTACTTCTCCTTTTTAGTTGTTTTTTTAATAGACTTTTCTTTCAGAGGGATTCTGAGTCTATTTGTCTCATTGCAGGCACTTCTACTACCTTGGTTTATGAGTACGGGGGTAAAGGATGTGTCGTTTTGCGGGGAAGCTTATGGAAGAAAGCTAAGGGGTAGTACATGAGTCTGTTTCACAATTGCAGGCAATGCCTTCATTGGAGAGTTTTAGAAGTAAAACACAGAGGCCAAAATATTTTCAGACTGTTTAGGTGGCCACAGAGGTGTAGTAGTTGTTTTGTTTACGTTGGATAATTGTAAGTCTTAAAAGAAAAAAATAAATGTCACCAAGAA
Organism: Papio anubis; assembly: GCF_008728515.1. NCBI lineage: Eukaryota > Metazoa > Chordata > Mammalia > Primates > Cercopithecidae > Papio > Papio anubis. The sequence continues at coordinate 111,934,135 of NC_044985.1, forward strand.
AACAAGGCACTGAGTTTTCGATAGTTGTACTTTTTATTAAGCCATGGTTATTAGCCTGCTGCAGAATGCATGATACTAATGTGGAAATGCCAGGGGCACAACAGCATGTCAAGCTTAATGAAGCTCACTGTGACCGACACAATTGGAAAAGGTCAAGAAGTATGCAGCAGAATGGACAACACACAGATTCATTTCTTCCATGACTGTGCACTCAAGCAAAGCAGCACAGAGAACTGAGCCATTATTCAGTGAAATTCATCGGCATTCTGTTCAATGTTGACCATACATTCAAACAGATCCAATTTATTGCCCAAATTGTCCACTATCTGCATTCTTTACCCACTTTGCTCTTTTTAAGACCAGAGAGGCTGTGTGAAAATAAAATACACATATATAAGATAATCGTAATTGTAATTTGCTTATTTCTTTTTTTAGCATAGTCGATGTGATTTTTACCCCTTACAGTAGTGCCAAGAGAGCAGTTACATCCCAGCTCCAGTCTGAAAGTGGTTAAAGTAGCCAGGAGTGGGAAGAACCAGAGACAAGTTGAAGTTATGTCCTTGGGAGTATGAAAGGCCAAAGTCTGAGACACCGAATTCTCTGGCCAATTCTATGTGTGAACTTGGGGCCCACTGGGAAAAAAAGAAAAATAGAAAAAGATTCAAAATTCAGGAAGAATAGAATTGGGAATGAAAAAGTGAGAGCTATTCTTAACCAATTCACCCAAGTGATCGCATCCCTCTAAGATTTTCAGTCTACGTTTATATTCTCACTGCAGATCTTTCCCCTGAGCTTCAGATTTGAATACCCAATGGCCTGTTGGATGTCCACATCTATATATTTCACATCTATTTCAAATACAACTTATTTCAGCCTGCTCTGCCTTTCCCTAGGACTTTGCTGCTCAGTTTTTGGCATTACAATGAGCCCAAATTATCTAAACTAAAGAAAAATTGAATTTACCCTGGAATCTCTTTTCCCTCACCCCAGTCAAGTACCAAGTACTTCCAATTTTGCTGTCCAAATATGTCTTGCATTCCACCCCCTTCTTTCTGTTCTTAATATCACTGAATGGATTCAGTCCCTCCTTATGTGGCAGAGATGAAGAAACCAAGACTGAGGGATGAAGTCATTTACCAATAGGCAGTGGTGGAGTCAGGGTTCCGGTCTGGACTGTAGGGTCCATCCTCTTCCCAGTCTGAGCTCTCCCCTGCTGTCCCACCCTGCCTCTCCTAACTCAGACACAGTACAGGTTCCTAAATATGGTGTGAAGGCAAAAATTCCACCAAAGTTAAATAGATAAGAAAGACTTTATTCGAGGCTATTGCAATGGAGGAGAACTCCATTTCTTAAATGGGAAACAGAACTCATTTCTACTTAAACAAAGATCAGGGGAGTTTTTAAGAGCAGGGTTGGGGGTGGGAGTGAAAACCATAGGCCACCTGCATTTACTAACTGGCCTTATCTAAAGGAAGAGTAAACTTTCTCATATCTTCATGAGAGGAGGGGCTTGTAAAACTACAACTGGAAACAATGCACCCACAGAAGTTAGGCTCCTACTCTCCCGCAGAAACTGGGAGATGGGGTGCCATCTCCCTGCATGTTTGCATTTCAAGGAGTTGGCTCCCGGATCCTTAAAGAAAGACATTCCTGGGTTATAAAATTGAAAAGAGGCTTTTAAAAGGATTTATGTCACAAAAGGTTAAAGAAATAACTTACAATTACACATTTTCTAGAGAAACTGTTGTAAGAAAATGGAGGTCTGTGCCTAGAGTCAGGAAGCTATGTGAAGTTTGGCCAAACTGAGGGACATATTAAGATCATCTTCTATAGACTACAGGGGGCTTCATTCATAAAGCCCTTCCCTTCCTCTGTGCTTTAGTTTCTCACCACAGAAACTATGTATCTGACCTTTGTGTCATCAGCACTATGTCTGTGGAACTAATTTTTATGTAAGGGTGTCTTTGCAATGTCCCTCCAGACCAATCTGTGGTTTGTTGACTGCTACTAGGAATCTGGTCTGGGGCTAGGAGTCTGGAGCCTCTTGCTCATTTGGAGAGGAAGTCAAGGGAACCTGACATTCCCTACCCTCAGCTGCCAAACAAGGTCTTTAACAGAAAAACCTCTATCACTTTGAAGAAGACAGAAACCAGCCAAAATACAAATTAGAGTGGAGGAAATTCAGCTTAATTTGGTGTTTCTAATGAACCTGAGAATTGATGCTGTCAGTGGAATCCGGCATGGAAACAAGGGAGGTGGAATATTGTACCAATCATGTCTCATGTCCATCTTCCCCATGATTATAAAGTTTAAATGTTCTTTAGTTAGGTCTATGAGTATCTTATAATATCTTAAATATATATCTTAAATATCTTAAATAGCATATTTATTTGGTTAGGGGTAAACTTTTATATACCAACTGTATTAGTCTGTTCTCACAGTGCTATAAAGAACTGCCTGAGACTGGGTAATTTATAAAGGAAAGAGGTTTAATTGACTCACAGTTCCAAATTACTGAAGAAGTCCTCAGGAAACTTACAATCATGGCAGAAGGGGGAGGAAACATGACCTTCTTCACATGATGGCAGGATGGAGAAGTGCCGAGCAAAGAAAGAAAAGCCCCTTATAAAACCATCAGACCTTGTGAGAACTCACTCACTATCACGAGAACAGCAGCAGGGGGGTAACCGCCCCCATGATTTAATTACCTCCCACCAGATCCTGCCCATGACATGTGGGGATTATGGGAACTACAATTCAAGATGAGATTTGGGAGGGGACACAGCTAAATTATATCACCAATCAAAGATACTTGATGGGACAATGACTGCTTTTAGGTGTACTTTTTCAATATATTTTAAACCTCTGCATATTTGTGAGTTAATAAATGCTTATTTTCAGTGCTCTGGACTCAGTGCCCCTTTCCTTATACTGACTTTCTTGGCCTTCCAAATAAGATATTGGCATCTAAGTTCTCTGTGCTCACAGGTAAACTTGGCCCAGATAACATTTATGTTTCATTTATTTGTCTAACAAACATTTGTCAGATCTGACGTTGTGTCAGATGCGATGAGACACTGTAGATACGAGTGACAAAACTTAGATGAATCTTGCTTTCAACAAGCTCACAGTGAGTGGATAAGGCAGGTGTTAAACAAATAATCACACAAACAAGTACAAATGTATGACTTCCACGAACTATGAGGCACTGATACTTAGCAGGGATTTGACTTAGTAAAGGAAGTCCAGGGAAAGCTTCACTGGGAATCTGGCTTATAAAGGATGAATAGGAATTATCTAGATGAAGAGATCCAGTAGGCAGGAATGACTAAATGTAAGTCAGTCTAGCTACTGCGTAGACAGTGAGAGAATGTGAAAGTCAGGAAAAGTCTGGATAGGAAGACAGGGTGAGCTCATATGAGACTTTTGAGGTGTCCAGAGTAGATGTAGTGGGAGGTTACTGAGTTGGCCCAATCTAGAAACAATGATATTTTACTCAGAATGTTATGGCTGAATTTTCATTTGCTACATGAGTTGCAGCCATCAGTGAAGAAAAAAGGTTCATAAGATATTTGCTCAGGAAACAGAAAACCAAACACTGCATAACCTCGCTTAAAAGTGGGAGTTTAACAATGAGAACACGTGGACACAGGAGGGGAAAAACACACACTGTCAGAGGGCTGTGGGGAGGGAGAGCATCAGGAAAAATAGCTAATGCATGCTGGGCTTAATACCTAGGTGGTGGGTTGATAGGTGTGGCAAACTACCATGATGCACGTTTACCTATATAACAAACCTGAACATGCTGCACATGCATTTTGGAACTTAAAATAAAACAAAATAAAATAAAATAAAATAGATGTCTGCTTAGAAGTACAAATCCACATTACATCTAATCCACTCTTACAAATTGCCCTTGATTGAAATGTTTGGTTTGCTTTTGCCACCTTGGACTCCAAGCTTGTACGTCCTATTAAGTATGCAGTAATCAGTTGAAATACCTTGGTTACAGGATTTCCAGTACCATATTCAGAAATATTCCTAAGCTTTCTATCTATTGTGTTATTGAATCAGAGCATGGTTCAAGTTCATATTCCTTCAGAAGTACGATTTATTAACAAAAAAGTCATGGCCCAGAGGAAGGAGTCAATAGAAAATAGAAGGTATTTCCCAATTACCAGGAATTTGCTTTGTTTTTATTTTTGATATATGTTGGTTGTAAGCTATACATGTTCTTTGCTAAGAAATAACCCTTGAGCCGTGTAGAGTCAGGAGTTGGGCCCCTTCAGAGGCTGAGGTTTGCTGCTTCTGTGTGCTTTCCTTCCAAATAAGAGAGGTTGGAGAAACAGGTTGATCTCCAGAATTAGAAACTCTTCAGATGCTTCCTGCCTTTTTACATCTGCATTTTAGAATCAAAAGAGCTAAATTATGGAATTTATTAATAGTTAAATTTCAGGTATCAATTCTGATATAAGTAATATTTTGTGGAAATGTCTCTTATGTTTGAAGTATTCTAATTGGTCAAATCAAGTGGATCCTTCCCCTTAATTACTGATTGGTAAGCTTTATCTTAGTTAAGCTTGAACAAGACCAGTGGTTTGGCCATTTTTACTAAATTATATTCATGCAGCTATTCAAGTTGTCAATATACAATGAAAAGAGTTCAGTGAAATTCATTGTTAATACTGACAACAGGGATTATGTAGCACACACGCATTATATATTGCTATGTTAACATGACTTTGAGAGGTAACAGGATGGGAGGGACACGGAGGTTGGCAGAATACATAAGGAGAGGAAACAAAGCCCTTCCTTTTTTTTTAGACAGAGTTTCACTCTTGTTACCTGGGCTGGAGTGCAATGGCACGATCTTAGCTCACTGCAACCTTCGCCTCCCGGGTTCAAGTGATTCTCCTGCCTCAGCCTCCCAAGTAGCTGGGATTACGGGCATGCGCCACCACACCTGGCTAATTTTTGTATTTTTAGTAGAGATGGGGTTTCACCATGTTGATCAGGCTGGTCTCAAACTCCTGACCTTAGGTGATCCACCCGCCTCGGCCTCCCAAAGTGCTGTGATTACAGGTGTGTCACGTGCCCAGCCACAAAGCCCTTTTTAAAGCCAGTGCCATGAGTAGGTAGCAAAACTGGGAGGAACGGCTTTGTTATAGCCACGGAAACGGAATCATGAAGCACTGGGGCTCTCAGACAAAATCTTGCTGTCCCACTTTTAAAGCGAGCAGAAAGCGATTGCATGTCAATGAGCAACTGGATATCAGCAGCAACAATGACAGGCTGGAGATTACCAGTACCACCCAATGTTTTTCTGGTAGGTTTTAGATTTTTGCACTGCCCCAGTGAATGACTGCAATTATTAAGCCAACTGAGTAGCATGGGGATCCAAGGAGACAGAGAGATGAGAGAGAGAGAGAGAGAGAGAGAGAGAGAGAGAGAGAGATCTAATTATAATAAAGAAATTTATCTTATTTATTTATGTATTATTTATTGTCACATATCAAATGTTAAGGAGAAAAAATTTTTGACTGAATTCCAACAGCTTTTAGGCTCATTATGCAAGATGCAGACTAAGGTACTAAGTGACCTACTACTGGCTCCTCCTCCTCATCCCATCTACATATTCTCTCTCTTTTACTCCTTATTTTATCCCTCTTCCTCCTTTCCTCCATAATACTGAAGAGGATCTATTGTACCTATTTATAATGTACACAGGGCAACATGGGTGTTTGTAGGTGTAGGCAGTATTTCCACCTCCCTTGCTATGTGCAGTTGAGAACATGGTAATATAGCAACGAGTATTATGAAGAAGACCTTTGGGATACTCTGGGTTGCCTTCTTATTTGCATGACATATGACCAACCTGATGGGTGACTGCTTCCAGATGTCCTTGAAACTCAATAAGATGCCTTTAAAATGCCATCTTAACGACAGTTGCCACTTCAGAATAACCCTGTTCTGGTGATCTTGTAATCTTAGCTCTCCCCAGGAATGCCCCTGTGATGGTTAATACTAGCTGTCAACTTGATTGGATTGAAAGATGCCTGGATGGCCGGTAGAGTATTGTTCTTGGGTGTACCTGTGAGGGTGTTGCCAGAAGGGATTGACATTTGGGTCAGTGGACTGGGAGAGGAAGACCCACTCCCAGTGTGGGTGGACACCATCCATTTGGCTTGCCAGCACAGCAAAAACAAAGCAGGCAGAAGATGGGATAACTTTGCTTGCTGAGTCTTCTAGTTTCCTTCTTTCTCCCAGGCTGGATGCTTCGTTTTGCCCTTGGACATCAGACCGCAGGTTCTTCAGCCTTTGGACTCTTGGACTTACACCAGTGGTTTGCCAGGGTGTCTTGGGCCTTCAACCACAGGTTGAAGGCTGCACTGTTGGCTTCCCTGGTCTGTAGACTTTCAGACTTTGGCTGAGTCACTACTGGCGTCTTTTTTCCTCAGCTTGCAGATGGCCTATCGTAGGGCTTCGCCTTGTGATGGTGTGAGTCAGTTCTCCCTAATAAACTCCCTTTCACGTATACATATGTCCTATTAATGCTGTCCTTCTGGAAAGCCCTGACTAATACAGCACCCAAAGATTGTGGTATTGAAATTATAGTTTCAACAGTGATTATTACAATAGTAACAGTTTCTGTTTATGAAGCATTTACAATATGCCACACACTGGGCTACAACTTTTACATGAATTAGGGCTTCCAGCCACCTCTACGCTGAAAACCATCAATGACATCCCATTGTTTTTAGGAGGAATACCCATTGATCCCCAAAGCTTAACCTATTCTGGCCCCTGCCTTTCAGGTCTCATTGTCACTCGTCTCTTCCTCATTTCCTGTACTTCAGGCACACACCTAGAGCTCTTTAAATGCTCAATTGCTCTCCTGCCTCTGGACTCTTCCAACTGCTGGTCTCGCTGCCAGAGCGCTCTTCCTCATGAGAATCTGCCTTGCTCTCCTGCTTAAGTCTTGTTCCTTGTCATATGTTCTTAAAGACCATGTTCTTTTTCCTTGGTGCACACATGTCAATTTGCTATATGTCCACTGATGTCATTGTCTTTCTCTCCATTGGTACCAAAGCTCCATGAGAAGGGGGCGGATTCTACTTGTGTTCATTATTGCATATCAGCTGATTTTATCTGATGTACAATAAAGGATCAACATGAGTACTGAATAAATAAAAGAATGAATGGATTCTGTTTTGCCAAGGCTTATATCTATTTTACGTTAGACCTTAACTCTCTGTAAAGAGACTTGTTTCTGTGGCAGCACTTTTTTACCCACTTCACAGGCATTTGGAACCCACTATAGGGGTCAATAAGTGACTCAGTAACTCTGAGAGACTAGATATGTATCCATCTCCCCAAAGTCCTGGCCACTTCAAACACTCTTAGAAGTCCCACTACACAGTTCTAATCCAATTGATCTATGTGCTGTCTTTTAGACTTTGAATAACACTGTGGTCTTATCCAAAGGGAAGAGAAGGGTATTGATATTTATCAAGGGCCTACTTTCTTCCTGGAACACCATTTGGTGCCTTTCATACATTCAGTTGAAATAACTACCAGTGCATTAAAAATAGAATAATAATTGTAAGGTATTTTGGAAACATAAAGACCTCTGTAATATTAACTACATTAGAACATTTCTTAGAGGATTGAGTTTTTGAAATATTCAATTGCACCTGCATTGCTTAGTGAGCTAACTCACTCTTCTACAGATAACCTTTGTGAAAATAAAAATGATTTTTGGCAATGTCATTCCATGGAGAAAATCTGATAAACTTAAAGTGATTGCAAATTGTCCCCCAAAAGATCAGGTGTCCTTGTTATTGTTAAGCCAGTTTCTGCAATTACAAGATTGTGTAAGAAAGCAAAAGTTGTATTAGCTAATGTACTGAACATTTAACAATTAGTTTCCAGTAAAGTTCTCACCCCACGTACCTTGAATGTCTCTCTGTCCATTGCATCAACATATTTGGTGGTTGTTGCCTGTTGATACTTTAAGAGGTTGTGACTTTTATTTAAGTAAAATGCTAATCAACTGGAATGGCAAACTTTGAGGAAGGTGAAGGATTTCCAAAAAAAGAAGAAAGTGACATTAGAGAACTCTTTAATCACATGTCAAACTACCACCAAATGAGTCTGGCAGAGTTAGAACAGTTAATGTCAGAAGAAGAGAAAATCCATGAGGGCTATGACATGATAGGTGCCTCAAAGAGACAGATCTGAGAATCAAAGAATTAAAGGAAGTGCTGGCAAAATTGATAAGGCTGTTTATGAGGCTCTTGTGATCTTGTGACACAAAGGGCCATGTTTACATACAATTTTGAAGGGAAAATTACGATCTATTAATCAACACATAACTCATTATTGGTTTACTACATAATTCATATTTACTTAAAAAGTATTGACAAAATGAACTAATTTCCCTTATATTATTTTGAAAGAGAAATGCCCAAACATATTAACTTTGTTCATCATTTAGTATGACACCTAGACCTCTGTGTAGTAAACTTACTTTACATGTCTTTTTCCAGGTTTTATGTACCCTCACATAGTGAAGACTACATTCAAGTCACTAGGTTTTATCTCTTCCTTTCAAATAAGTTAAGTAAGCTATTCCCCTGATTTTTTGCCCAGTCTCAATCATCCATACCGGTCCTATATAATTAATTTTCAAGGTTAAAACTTGGATCATATCTTCACTTTTCCTGCCACATTCTTTGTATATGTTCATATTCATCCTGTGGAAAATACCTTTGACACAATAGAAATACTGAGGAAAAAGTTATCATTAATATTTTCACACATTTCTTCTGCATGATGAATGACTGTGATCTGTAAGAGCTGAGTGTTATTATCGTTATCGTATCATTCTTGCATTGCTATGAAGAAATACCTGAGACTGGGTGACTTATAAACAAAGCAGGTTTAATTGGCTCACAGTTCTGTGGGGTGTACAGGAAGCATAGAGCTGGCATGTGCTTCTAGGGAGGTTTCTGGAAGCTTACAGTCATGGCAGAAAGCAACGCGGGAGCTTGCACATCACATGGTGAGAGCGGGATCCACAGAGAGAGGGGAAGGTGCCATACACTTTCGCACAACCAGATTTTACAAGAACTCACTATCATGAGGACAGCACCAAGAGGATGGTGCTAAACCATTCATGAAAACCCAGCCCCATGATCCAATCACTTCCCACCAGGAGGTTTGGGTGGGGACATACATCCAAACTATATCAGTTGTGATAACAACTTCTCTAGTTAGGATGTTCTCTGAATACTGAATCTCTTTCTTGGATACTTTTATAATGATCCCTGTGATGAAACTGCAGTTAATTTTCTATATTACCTGATTCTCTTGAAGTCACCACATAATTTTCACCTTTGCAAAGACAGAAATACTAACAGTGTAACAGAATACCAGGTCAGATCGCCGATCGACTGATAATTAACACAAGTGAAGTCAATGTACCTTTTTAATCACTATTTTGAAGCACTGTTGATTCATTTATTTAAAAAGTTGAAGTACAAATTAAAAATATTCAGGATATATTAAATCCATGAGTAGGCAATGAACACATTATATGGGGCCAAGATTTTGCTTAGAGAAAAATGACTTCCACGAGTCCTTAATTTATTTTTATCTGAGTTTTATTTTTGGTTTGAATTACCCAGATAAATTCTTTAATTTATTTGTCTATGTAAATTAAGTGGAAGAATTATGTACTCAAGTGAAAATAAATGGGTAAGTCTATTCCTATATGCAGTCTACCGAAAGTAATTTACTGAATTCTTTTTATGTTCTTAGTTCAAAATTATAGGCTTGTAGGACAAAAAGAAATAAGGTATGTTATGTAACTTACATTAACACTGAAGTATAAAGAAAGGAAATAATCAATTCTCTTAGATCTTTGGAAGCAGTATTAAATATTTTAAAGTTCCTATTATATTATTTAATTCATTTTAATATCTGAGAAAAATACACTAAAGTATAAAATGTACAAACTGAAAAAGACATTCTCATACATTAATACCTTCAGTATACACTGGTATCTTACATACACACATATTTAAAATGTGTATGTAATATTATGCTTAATAAATAATTTAGGAAAATATCCAACAAAACTTTAGCATTCTATCTTATTACATATTTATTTTAAAACAGCTTATTTTACTTTAATGCACTAATCATTTCAAAGAAACTACTTACAACTTTTTATATACAGTTTATCATTAAAGTCAAATTAAATATGAATAGACCATAATTTTTATGAGCTTCCACTTGCCACAAGAAAATCACTTTTTTCTGTTGTTTTAAAGAAAATGATTGATTGATAGAGTGATTGATTTAATAATGGATATAGACAGACCTAATTTACTGCACTTTACTGTGCTCTGCAGATACTGTGTTGTAAATTGAAGGTTTGTGGAAATTGTGCATCCAGTAATCTTACTGGCACCATTTTTCCAAACAGCACGTGTTCCCTTAATGTCTCTGTGTCACATTTTGAAAATTCTTGCAATATTTTAAAATTTGTCATTACTAGTATTGCAGCTATTATGGTGATCTGTTCAGTGATCTTCGATGTTACTATTGTAATTATTTTGAGGCAACATGCACCATGGCAATACAAGAAGGCGAACTTAATCGACAAATGGTGGTCTGACTGCTCCAGTGACTGGAAGTTACCCCTTCTCTCTTCCTCTCCTTGGGTCTCTCTATTCCTTAAGACAAAATAATATTGATATCAGGCCAATTAATGACTCTAAAATGGCCTGTAGGTCTTCACATGAAAGGAAAATCACACATATCTCACCTTACATCTAAAACTGGGTATGATGAAGTGAGGAAGAGATATTGAAAGCTGAGACAGGCCAAAAGCTAGGCCTCCTGCATCAAGCAATTAGCCACATTGTGAATGCGAAGGGAAAAGTACTTGAGGGAAATTAAGTGTTAATCCAGGGAATACACAAATGATAAGAAAAAGAAACAGCCTAATTGCTGATATGGAGAAAGTCTGAGTGTTCTGAACACACAATCAAGCCAACCACAACATTCTCTTTAGGTAAAGCCTAATGCAGAGCAAGGCCCTCACTCTCTTCAATTCTATGAAGGTTGGAAGAGGTGAGGAAGCTGCAGAAGAAATGTTTGAAGCTAGAAGAGGTTGGTTCATGGGGTTTAAGATAAGAAACTGTCTCCATATATAACAGTGCAAAGTGAAGCAGCAAATGCTGAAGGAGAAGCTGCAGAAAATTATCCAGAATATTTAGCTAAGATTATTGATGAAGGTGGCTTCACTAAACAACAGATTTTCCATGTAAATGAAAAATCCTTACATTAGAACAAGATGCCATCTAGGACTTTCATAGCTAGAGAGGAGAAGTCAATGCCTGGCTTCAAAACTTCAGAAGACAAGCTGACTTACTATTTAAGTGCTAATGCAGCTGGTGACTTTAAATGGAAGTTAATACTCATTTACTATTCCAAAAATCCTAGGGCCCTTGAGGTTTATGATACATCTACTCTGCCTATGCTCTGTAAGTGAAACAAAACCTGGATGATAGCACGTCTGTTTACAGCATGGTTTGCTGTTTATTTTAAGCCCACTGAGACCTGTTGCTTAGAAAAATATTTCTTGCAAAATGTTGCTGCTCATTGACAATGGACCTGGTCACCCAAGAGCTCTGATGAAGTTGTACAAGAAAATTAATGTTGTTTTTATTCCTGCTTATGTAATATTCTGTAGCCCAAAGATCAAGGAGTAATGATTTTCAAGTCTTATGATTTAAAAAGTACATTTTGTGCTTGCTTACACAGCACATTTACTAAAATTAGAATGATACAGAGAAGATTAGCATGGACCCAGCACAAGGATGACATGAATATTCTTGAAGCATTCCATGTTTTTGAAAATTAAAAAAAAATTACAAGGGTATAGTTGCCATACATAGTGATTCCTATGATGGATCTGGGCAAAGTAAATTTAAAAATCTTCTGGAAATAATTCAGCATTCTAGATGCTATTATGAACATTCATGATTCATGAGGAGGCTGAAATATCAACATTAATGAGAGTCTGGAAGAAGTTGATTTCAACTTTCATGGATGACATTGAGGGGTTCAAGGCTTCAGTGGCTAAAGTAATTGCAAATTTGATAGAAATAGAACTAAAATTAAAAATGGAGTCTGAAGATATAACTAAATTGCTGCAATCTCATTATAAAACTTGAATGAACGAGGAATTGCTTCTTATGGATGAACAAATAAATTGTTTTTTTCAGATGGAACCTACCCCTGGTGAAGATGCTGTGAATATTGTTGAAATGACCACAAACAGTTTAGAATACTTAATTGATAAAGTATCCTAAATGCATAAACTTAACTGATAAAGCAGTGACAGAGATTGTGAGGATTGATTCTAATTTTGAAAGTTCTACTATGGGCAAAATGCTATCAAACAGCAGAGTATGCTACAGAGGAGTCTTTCATGAAAAGTAGAGCCAATCCATGGAACAAGCATTTTTGTTTCCTTATTTTAAGAAATTTGCACAACCACCCCAATCTTCAGCAACAATCACCCTGATTAGTTAGCAACTACCAATGTCAAGGCAAAACCCGCCACCAGCAAAAAGTTCAGAACTCTCTGAAGGTTCAGATGATTATTACCACTTTTTTAATATAGTTTTTAAAAATTAAGATATCTACATTGTGGTTTTAAACATAATACTATCACACACTTTATATACGATGCTATAGAGTACACATAACTTTTGTATCCCCTGGAAAACAAAAAAAATTGTGTGCCTTACTTCATTATGATATTTACTTTATTGTATTGTTCTAGAACCAAGGTTACCATATTGCTGGGGTATATTTCCTTTCCATCTTGTTTCTCTAGGAATTTGTGATAGTTAACGGAAAAGATACATGCAATAAAGTGGAAAAACATAAGTTAAAACTCAGGGTTAAGAATACTAGAAATTATAATAAGAGGTCAATATGGTTAAAAGGAACACAGATATTCAGGTCATAAATTTCTACACTGTTGTTATAATTGAGCTTTGAATTTGTTTCTAGGACTTCTGGCAGCTGAAGTGAAATAAGGAGGTGAGAAATTACATAGACATTATTTTTTCTTTTTCTTTTTTTCTTTTTGTTTTTTTGAGACGGAGTCTCGCTCTGTCGCCCAGACTGGAGTGCAGTGGCCGGATCTCAGCTCACTGCAAGTTCTGTCTCCCGGGTTTACGCCATTCTCCTGCCTCAGCCTCCCGAGTAGCTGGGACCACAGGCGCCCGCCACCTCGCCCGGCTAATTTTTTTGTATTTTTTAGTAGAGACGGGGTTTCACCGTGCTAGCCAGGATGGTCTCGATCTCCTGACCTTGTGATCCGCCCGTCTCGGCCTCCCAAAGTGCTGGGATTACAGGCTTGAGCCACCGCGCCCGGCCAGACATTATTTTTTCTTATGGAAAAGTAAAGAAGGTATTTAGACATGGTTGATAGACACGTTTTTCCATACCAGAAAATTTCAAGTGCTTCCAGTTTTGTTTTGGAGATTTATTATTATTTTAAGTAAATCCAATGCAGTCTTAAGTACAATCTGTTGCATATCATTTTATTCTTGGCTTAAATTCTAAATATTTGTGTGATTTGAGTAATTCATTTAAGTTTTCTTGACTTTGGTTTCTTCATCTGTAAAGGAAGGGGACAGGGCAAGATGACCTGCACTCAAGTCCTTCGTAATTCTAATATCCCATATCCAGTGGGTTCCCATTTTCCCAGCATAGAGAATAGCACTTATTATTTAAAAAGCCAAGTTTGCCTTTTTATAAATTTGCCTTTTGATAAATAGTCGCTTCTTAGGAAGAAATATTTTTAAGTTAGGGGTCACCTGTCAATTATGTCGAATGCTCCGAAGAGTTAAATAAGAGAAGGACTGATCCGTTCGGTTCGTTTGCGAGAGATTGCTCAAGAAATGAAAAGTTAATTTCAGAGTGGAATGAGTGTCAACTTCCTGGTGTACTGGGTATCCACTTCCTTGCATGCCTCTTTACATCCTTTGATTTGTGGCCCCAGCTGTACCCACTGTGCAATTGGACCCACACACTGTTAATGTAAGGAAGGCAGGAACTGGGTCTTTCTTACTCCATTGAGAGTCTTGAAGGTGTCAGGAGAGAGTGTCTGCTCAATAAATGTTGCCTGACAATTGACTTTTGAATCTTGTTCTTACTTACTTCTGTTGACATGCTACCAAAATCAGTGTTTTGTCAACCCTGTGTAGCACAGATGCATCTAACGTGAGGTTTAGCATCTAATGTCATTGTTTATCTTGAAAATTTTTGGAGTTAAAATAACCTTTGAAAATCTCTTAAGAGGCTTAGAAATTATGGTATGTTGGATTTTGTGAAAAAATCTTATAAAGTTGTGTGTGTATACATCCTATATAAGAATGTATAATATATAATAAATGTGTAAGTTAAATACAAGTCTACTATATTTTTAATCATATGAGGATGAAAGAGAAATGAAAGAATAAAAAAAGGAAAATGATCATGTCTCACTGTATTTGCAACAGTTAAAACCATATAAGATACAACATCATTCCATCCCTAAATAGCAGAAGCCTGTGTACTGTGAAATGGGTAATGTGTGAATTGATAACAAGATAAGTATGATTCCCAGTTCACACTCCATGTCCCCAGGAGGAGAAGCCTGCAGGCCATGGTATTTATTGTGATTATCTGGAGCTGGTCCACAGGACATACCTCCTGACTACTTGCACAGCTGCTCAGGGTGAGACTCATTTCTCCCTTTTTCCAACTTCATTCTCGTATCAATACGTCCAGTTATATGTTACTAGGTAGTGATAAGGGTCTTTGGAGGTCTAGAGCAAAAACAGAGTTCTGTGAGATCCTCTGGAAATCTTCACAAGCCAATGCAAAGTTGATCACCTACCATTTCAACCCTGAGGGTAACCGGATCAGGCAGGATGGGCTAGGTTATACTGCAATATCACACAATTCCAGAACCCCAGGGGGTTAAGACCACAAAGGCTTATTCATATTTCTTACTCATGCTACATGTCCATCATGGACTAGTTTGGGGCTCTGCTCCAATTCAACCTCATTCTGAAACTCAGGCTGTTGGAACAGCCACAATCTGAAATCTGTTAGTCACCGTGGCAGAAAGTAAGCGAAATACAGCACGCCACACATGAGATCTTTAACACTTACACTGGAAGAGACACGTACCCCTTCTGTGCACTTTGCATTGGTCAAATCATATTATGTCACTATGTTTTATACCAAGGAGAAGAGCCAGTACAATCCTGCCCTATGCTTAAGAGTACAATTGGAAAACTTGCTGAATAATATTAATGACCACTGCAATAAACATGTGCCAAACAGTGAATTTGGTAGGGTTTCCAGGTCCATCCTGATCTGTCTGGTTTTATGTTCTCAAATAACTTTTAGTTCTTTCAGCTCAGGCACACTGAATGACTCACATATCTCAGAGGAGGAACAAATAGTCTTGTCCCTCTTCCCTTTTATTTAATAAAGAAAGAAGGACACAAGGAGAAAGAAATAAGATGGAAATTAATCCTCGTAGAATTTCATGTGTCATTTGATGGCCAGGATGATCAGTTTTTAGTTCAATTAGTGTCTGTGGTAGACTGAATAATGAACTCCTTCAACGATGTCCATATCTTAATTTCTGAAACTTGTAGTATATGTGACATTGTATGACAAAGAAAAATCAAGGTTCAAGATGGAATTAAGTTTAATAGCCAGCCGATCTTAATATAGAAAGATTATGCTGGATTATCTAGGTGACCCAAAGTAATCACAAGGTTTATTAAAAGTGAAGGAGGGAGGCAGAAGAGGAGGCCAGAAGTCAGATGGTGTGATTGGAGAAAAGGACTGAACTATCGGAGAAAAGGACT
This sequence comes from Papio anubis, assembly GCF_008728515.1. NCBI lineage: Eukaryota > Metazoa > Chordata > Mammalia > Primates > Cercopithecidae > Papio > Papio anubis. The sequence continues at coordinate 111,950,094 of NC_044985.1, forward strand.
GAACTATCTATTGCTAGCTTTGTAGATGGAGAAAGCTGGTTATGAGGCAAGCCATATAAGCAGCCTCCAGAAGCTGGAAAAGGCAATGAGACCATTTCTCCTGCGAAACCTCCAGAAAGAAATGCAGCCCTGGCCACACCTTGACTTTATTCCAGTGAGATCCATGTCAGACTTCTGACCTACAGAACTGTGAGATGATAAATGTATTGTTTTAAGCCACTCATTTTCTGACAATTTTTAAAAGCAGCTATTGAAAAGCAATACGATACCTTTATGTTTTTTGAACTAACTTGTACTTCTAAAACTATGGCTACTCTAACACATTCAGACACTATTTCAATAATTTGGCTCCGTAATATGTAGTTAAAAGGAATAAAAGGAAGCACATTGGTCTGCATGTTATTGTTATTGTTTTTGGAGAAAAACTCTGTTAAACCATGTGGCAGAATATGTCACCTCTTCTATCTCAAGCAGAAATGTGGCTTGGCGTGCAGGTAGAGGCTTTAGTATCTGAATTCTTAGCTATATTGGGAACAGATACAAACCTTCTAATTCACATGCTAAACTTTGTTGGCTGTGACTCCCTATGTTTCCATTGCTTCCTGTGGCGTGTCAAAGCCTCTTATAGCATCCACCCATCTTTGTAACTGCTTTTGATTCAGAGACCATATTTTGAGAAAGACTGAATCAAAAGACATTCAGAAAGAAAGTGATATCTTGAGATTACATAGTAAAATCATCACCGGCATCTCATATGCTTCAATGACATTCTTAGAATATGGGGTGAAAAATGTCTGAAATAAACAAAACTATGTGGCATGAGAAGGTCTTGCAGGACTCCAGCGTGGAAATGGACTGGCATTAGAAAACTGAGAGGGACGGTGATGGAGTTAACATTACACTTTGAGTTTGAAATCCTAGAGATCAAGTTCTGGCTCTGCCACTCACTACATGAGTAACCTTCGACAAGTCATTTAACTTTTCTCAGTCTTGATTCCTCATCTTTAACATGGGAATATAACGCTCACTTCCAGTTTCCATTTGGAGATACTATTATTTTACACAAGATTTTTGGTTTTTAACAAAAAATCACAAGCCCTATTGAAAAGCAAGGAAAAAAGAAAAATACTTCCAAGGGATGAAGCAACGAACAGAACCAGACCTAGGTATGGCACAGATGTTGGAACTATTTGGCAGAGAATTACAAATCATGATTTTAATTGAAATGGTTCTGATGGAAAAGGCAGACAGCATGCAAGTTCACATGAGTAGTTACAGCAGAGAGATGAACACTATAAGGTAAAACTAAATGCTAAATGGAAATGCTAAAAATGTAAAACATGGTAACCAGATGAAGAATGCCTTTGATAAATTTATCAGTAGAATGAACTCAGCCAAGGAAAGAATCAATGAACTTAAAGATAGGTCAATAAAAATTACCCATCTAAAAAAAAAAAAAAAAGAAAAAGAAAAGGAAACAAAAACACAATTAGAAGAGAACATCCAAGAGCTATATTCTAATATATGTGCAATTAAAATTCTAGAAGGAAAAGAAAAATACAGAACAGGATAGGAAAAACATTTTAAGAAATTATGGCTGAATTTTTTTTTCAGAATTAATAACAGGCATGAAGTCACAGATCCAAGAAGCTCTTTGGACAGAAGAGATGTCAATACCAGGCAGAAACTTGGATGTATGCAAATAAAATGTCAGAAATGGAATAAATGAAGAGTTTTTTCATATTTCTAATTGTTCTAAAAATATCTGGTGATTTAAAGCAAAATATATAGTGTGTTTATGACATTTGCAAAAATAAAATATATGATGACATTAGCGCAAAGGATCAGAGGAGATAATTCAGAATGTACCCTTGTAAAAACCTCACAGTGGATGTGAACTGGTATGTTAAAATGTAAAGGTAGATTCTGCTGAATAAAAAGCATCTTCTAAATCCTGGAGCAACCACACACTTTTTAACAGAAGATAAATAATAAATCAATAAAGAAAGTAAAACAGAATCACAAAACAATTCTCATTTAACCCAAAGCAGAGCAGACATTTTTAAAAAGAATAAAAAACATATGACACAAATAGAAAATAGCTAGCTAATTTATCCCTATCTACAATCTTGACAAATGTGAATGGTCTTAACACATCAATTTAAAAAACAGATTTTTAGATGAGATAAAAAGGTAAGATACAATACCCTATCTATAAGAAACAACTTACATTTGAAGAGATAGATATTTTTAAAAAGATAGGAAAAAAAAAAAAAAAAAAAAGGAAGAAAGGGTATCTATGCTAGTATCAGATAAAGTCAACTTTATCTCTGAGTTATGTGAGCTATTCACCAGTACCAACTTTAAAAATCTATCATGAAACAATCATGTTTAGAAGAATTCATTCAGTATGATGGGAAGCAATGGCTAAAGACTATTCTTGTACTTCATAATACTGTCTGAAGCCTCACATCCTTTTCAAATGGTTGAAGTAGTTTTCACATTTCTCAGATGATGAAAATAAATCACAGAGTAGGTCAGCATTTTACCCCAGAGTGGGTAACCAATCACTAATATGTGACAGAACCGGATCTTAATTACTGTGCTGTCTTCTTTACAAAAAGAGTTTCTGTAAGTATAACGCTTCTTCCCACCTCTGGGGGAACATTAAAAACAGTAAAGCCCAATTCTCCAAGACAAGCTTTCTTTCGGATGGGTGGTGTTGCTTCAGTTCTTTTAAATTCCTTGATTTCACCCGCCTCTTTCAAGAGAGTAAGACATTTATCCATATCATACCCAAGAGAGAGTCCCTGCTACAATACAGGTTGTGGCATTACAGAAGACTAAAGTAAGAGGGACATAGAAGATAAATATATCCAAGATACAGGTCAGCACATCCGGGAGGAGGCAGAGAAGCAACAGGTCAGGTAACTTGACCAGACATTCTCAGCCATTAATTTCAGAACAGGACTAAGCACCAGATCTCCAAATATCAAATACAGGGCTGGGTGCGTAGCTCACGCTTGTAATCCCAGCGCTTCGGGAGGCTGGGGCGGGGCAGATCACCTGAGATCAGCTGGAGACTAGCCTGATCAACGTGGTGAAACCCGGTCTCTACTAAAAATACAAAATTAGCCGGGCATGGTGGCGCATGCCTGTAATCCCAGCTACTTGGGAGGCTGAGGCTGGAGAATCGCTTGAATCCCGGAGGGAGGTGGAGGTTGCAGTGAGCGGAGATGCCGCCATTGCACTCCAGCCTGGGCAACATGAGTGAAACTCCGTCTTAAAAACAAAAACAAAAGCACAAAACAAAACAACAACAACAACAAATCAACAAACAAATATAATTCATCACTGTTTCCTCTTCCCCTCCTTACCGTTATTTGTAGCTGTAACTCTGTAACACCAAGAAAAAATTCAAATGAGTAGCACCAGCCAAAGGAGGCCACTTGTAAAACACAATATATCTTAATCATTAATTTATGAGATGATTGTAAAGGGCCCATCAAACTTGCCAGTATCTAAAGTGTAGTTTTAATGTTGGTCTTTTAAGCCTTCTTTTTTTCTTTTTTTTTCTATTGGGAATTGCCTTCAGAATTCCAGTCTCTTAACCAAGTATCCACAACCCAGCAACAAAGTGGACTCTCAGAATTTGAGGCACCAGGACTTTCTAATTCCCAGTTCCTTTCTCTATAGGAAATTGTACCTCTTGGGCAGTGTTACCCTGAGAAGGGAGTGAGACTTGGGGAAGGTGCCCACAGCTCAGTGCTGGCCTTGAGGACAGTGTGCATTCCAAAACAGAGAATGAAGTGAAGTGTACTCTTAAGGCAGCATTTCATATTTGTCCCTGTTCCTCAACTTAAGAGCAATTGATTAATCTTTTCTGAAAGTTTTTCATAAATAAGACAAAGAAATTTAAATGTACTCTTAAATTTCTCCTTTTGTGTAAATCTAAAATCAGTTAACCTTTCTATAAAAACTTGGTGATGGAAGATCATGGTCTAGTATACAGTGTTGGGTTGTTTGCTCCATTTTAAAAAATCAATTTTATTTTTCCTGGAACTAACATACTGAGAGGTAAGATCTTGAGATTCTGATGAGTTTTAGTGAAATGTGTCCACGTTAAACTTTGGATTGGTTAAAACAAAATGACAGGAAGCCTATACACATTATTACACATGGAGAAAATCAATACAAATTATTGTTTCAAAAGTTTACATTTGATGAGTTTTGATGTTATCATTTGAAGTGCCATATAAACATTTTATTATTAAAATAGAATCCGGTAAACCAAGCAAAAAGAACAAAACAATACAGTATAACAATGCAAATGTTTAGAAAGCAAGGAACTCTCTTAACACTCAAATTCAAGCTTAGATATGGTCAAGGTGACAAACTATTTCTGTTTGCTAAGAAAGATTATTTTTTAGCACTTCTTGGCTTTAAAAGATGGTCTCCTTGCTTTTAGGCTGCCTCCCTGTGTTCTGATGATATCCGTGTTTGTCCAAATTGTGTACCAGAATTTATTTTTCCCTCCATTTAAAATAAAGTATGGATTTTCCATCAGTACATGAAAGAAAACTGGACTTGAAGGCAGAAGAATTTTGTGGATGACCTAGCTCTGCTACATACAATTTATATGGATTTTTAATACAATTATTTGCTTTATTTAATTTCCTTTCGCTTCAGAGTTTTCAGCTAGGAAATGGAGATGATAATATCCATCATAATTGACTCACAAGGATGTGATGATCAAATAATTTAATATATTAGATAACACTGGATAACACCTTACTATACACACACTAGTTACCAATATAAAAGTGACATTGACTTTTTTTTGTAAGTGGAAACTTCTGCATTGTATTACAGTGTACTATAGAACAGATTGGATGGAAGTCTTTTGATTCTTTTTTTGTTTTTCTAATATCTAATTTTGTGACTTAGCGAATCAAATCAATTTTCCATAAAATAGATGACTAAAGAACCTCTATCAAAGCTTTTAGATTTAAAAAAATCCCCCTTAAATTTTTTTTTTTTTTCTTGAATTGGACTACTAGTCAGAAAACACTTGGATTCCAGGTCTATAATGCAGCTGACATGGAAACATTTAATCTCTGCACAGCTTGGTTTCCTTACGGAAGGTATCTTCGAGCTTTGATAACCAGTGATTTTAAGAAATCTGTGATGTAATCCACATAACTTGCTGCACATTTAAAAATGAAAATATTCCTAGTAAAAATGAATTGGAGTTTTCACGGAAGGAAGGGAATACAGTTTAATAACTCAAAGAACCCAAAACATTTCCTTTAAAACCAAAACAAAACATGTTTTACAGTTTCTGAAGTATATGAGTCACATTCAGTTTTAATATCAATCTTCACAGAATATCGCTTGATTGAAATTTCAGTAATTTATATTTGTGTTTAATTGAAAATTCTAAGAAAATGGAAAAGTCAACATAAAAACATATTCTCTAACTCACTCAATATGTTATTAAATCATTTTGTTTTCTCTAATTATTAAGTAGAATGTCTTAAATTGTTTTCTAATTCTTAAGAGAAACAAAGATTTATAACCACCAACTTAATTTTATTGGATACCAAAAATGTTTTCAGATTTGGACATCACAAGCCTTGACCAGTAACAATTTGATATTTGCTAATCATTGTTGTTTTCTTCGAAAAGCTTACGTAGAATATTCAATAATCAGTTCTTTAAAATGCAATGTTTTGTGAACAAGTAGCATGACTAATACATGATTTGTCTACACCATTGAAAATTTTAATTTACTTTTTGCATGCCAATCCCTATGGCTTTCAATTAAGTCTTATAGAAAAGAAATGATGTTTCTTGTATACAAGGAAATAGAGGATTGAATCAACTCATGTGTAGGAGTTAATTTACACGACTAAGAATGCTAATAAAATACCCGAAATCGCTACGCTGATTTGTGGAAATAGGTGAATAAAGAGTCATGTTCAAAAAGCTTAGTTTGCTGCAGCTGATATTAAACCTATATTAACATTTTAATAGGCTACTACAAGACACAGAGCAATATCATTGGAGTTGCTTTGCTCTTTATAAGGTTATTTTATAGTACTGAGACAGAAATAATATTAATAAATTACTGGCACAATGTGTTTCTAGTCATTTAGAAAATGTTCCAGTATTTGAATAGAAATATAGTCAGGGTTCAGGCACAGCTATATTGGTCTGTAAAACCGGATTAAAGAAATGAATCTGTTATCAAAAATCTCTATTGGAAGATTATTAGGCCCACCCAATTCACCATTTCAATTCTAACGACCATTTGCCCTAGACAGTAGAATAGACAGGTGGAGAAAGCGAGCTTCCAGTTTACATGACTTTCCAAACACCTTAATGCCTTTGCTTAAATATCACTGGCAATTTTTTTTTTTTAAGTTAAGAAAAATCGGCAAAATGGGAAGACTTAGCGGTGGTCGTTTGACCCTGTTGGGCTGGGGCAGGGATCGGGAGGGTGGGGACTGAGACTTCAACTTAAGAGCTACTTAGGGGGGTGCACAGAAACCACCGCGGGCCTTTTCTGAAGCATTTGCTACCCCCGCGGCGAAGGGACGCTTAAGGAGGAAGCGCCTGTGGAACTGAGAAAGCGTTATTTCATCGCGGAATACAAAAAATTCAAGTCTCTAGATGGCAGCCTTCAATACCTTTGGAAAGCAGTCTGTCTCCTCCTCCGCCACCCCCACCTCCCCTCCCACCGCATCTCGGCTCCTTGGCAATGTAGTATCACTACATGCGTGCCCTGGCCAGTGGATATTGGGTTTTGCTGCTCTCCAAGAATCCGAACTTAACGTGTTTATTCTAGGGCCTGGTGCTCTCCTCTGGAAGCTACCTAGCTCTTTGCTTGGGGAAAAGAGGGAGTAGGGATGGCTCCAAGAGCCACGCTAAGCCGCTGCCGAGGGGAGGTGGGGCTGCGCCGCAGCCGGGGCACCCTCTACCTGGGAGCAACAGCATCCTCCGCTCCCGGCGCGAAAGCTCCGCGCCCAGCGAGTGCAAAGAGCGCAAAGGCCACCTGCCCAACTGGTGGAGCAGGAGCAGCACCACCGCCCCGATTCACCCAGACGTTTATGGGGAAGACATAAAAATCTCGGGTTCTTAAATTCGCAAAAGACTGAGTTAGAAGGAGTGCGGAACAGGGGCAAATAAGAAACAGGAGAAAGAAACACGCCCCGAAAAACACGTTACTTGCACCCGGCAGCCCCTGTGGGGGCGTCCCTGACCTACGCCGGTGTGGGGACGAGAAAAGCCAAAGGTGTTAAAGAAGGAACTCGCAGACTGGCAGGGAGTGTGGGGGCGGCGGAGGACGGTGGGACTGCAGGAGACCCAGGTCTTTTCTGTCCAACCTTAAGATCTCGCTTTGGGGGTAGTCTAGGTGTCGGTCGGGAGTGAGGGACGATCTTCCCCACCCCAGCAGCCCCAGACACCCGCCCAGGTTAAGGTGGACGGAAAGCGGGAGTACTTTGCCCTAGCCCGGTCCCCTCCTGTTTTAGACCTTGGAATCTGGCTCCTCACAAGGTGTGAAACCTCTCCAAGCTGTGTCCGCGGAAAGTCCGGCTCCTGGCTCCACCCAGGGCAGAGCAGACCTCCGTCCCTGGGCCTTAGAGGCGGGCACGGGGCTGACCCCCAACCCGTGCCACTCCAGTGCACAGGCCCCACTCAGCATCGCGCGCTGTGGGGCAGTTGACAGGGACCCCTGTAGCTCCAGCGAGGCTGGACAGGACTTATTTACAAGTGCAGTGACCCCTGCCTCCTCGCTGGGAGCCCCGTGCAAACCGAAGCACTCTGGGGCAAGTTGGTGAGCGACTCACAACGCGGAACGGAGTTTGATCCACATGATATTGGGCATAGAAAGAAGAGGGTCTTACCTTGGTACAGAGAGCAGGGAGTTGCCATCCATTGTTGATGGGCGCCTAGAGAAGAAAGACGGAAAGTGCAGGCGAAGGATAAGTCTGTGGTGCTAGGACCCAGCTCCCAGAGTGGCAGACTGGCGCGCGCCAGGAGAGAGGCGCGCAGGCTGGGGCGGCGGCGGCGCCCACGGAGACTCGCTCCTCCCTGGCCAGCAAGCTCTGTGCGCTGCGACCGCCCGCTGTCCCCTCCCGCCGTCCTCTCTGATCTTGCAGGAGCGCTTGGCCAACGCTCCCACTTTTCTGCCTGGCTCCTGCCTCCTGCAGGGCGGGCCCCAGTCTCCGTTGTTCGAGGATCTTGCTCTACCGCTCATTCGTACCTAGAAACATAGGTGACTCCGACCAAATGTCTCTTTCCCCACCCGCCGTCGGTCTCCCCTCCCTTTCTCTCTGGCGTACAGTAGGTCTGAGCCCTGAAGTTGTTCACCCACTTTCCCACATTCACGCCCTCACTCCTGGCAGTGCCCACAGTCCCCACTGGTCGCGCGCCGCTCCTCTGGCTTCCTGTCTGGATTTCATTTTCGTTTGTGGTCTACCATGTTATGGTCGATCACTCAGAACCATGCTCTCTTTGACGCCCCCAAGTCTTTTCCCTTTATTTGGACTTTCTCTCTTGGTTTTGGTTTTCACTTTTCTTTAACTCATTTTGCTTAACTGTGACTTAGTCTTCTCTCTCTTCTGTTAGAACCGTGTGCGCACACAGAAATCTCAAAACCTATGAGAGCGGCCATCCTTCCGAGGACAGCACTCGGAACCCGGGAGGAAGAGCTGTCACAAACTTCCCCAGTTGCCGGCTGGGTATCTCCCTGAGCAAAAATGAGAGTTGTCTTAAGAAGAAAGACACTGACAGTAGCAAGTATCTGCTAAGATGAGGGCGCTGTGGAATCTGCTTCTTTTCCCAATTAAAAAACAAATTAAAAATAAAATTTGGGACTTCCACAAATGGGAAGGTTGAGCCCATGTACTTTTAGCTGATCCTCCTAGTAAGTACAACTAAATCCCCCGGAGGTTATCTATAAAACAGGCATGAGAAAAAGGTGGACGGAAGAATGCAGACCCCTAGAGATCCTGGGACTCAAAGCATGGCATAATGATGAGTTCCTGAGGTTCTCCCAGACTTTGGCTGAAGAAGATGACAGCCCAGAAATGTCAAGGGGCAGAGACAGGAAAAGCCTTGACAAAGGACTCCTCTTTCTAGCCACAGGATCAGGAAAGAGGCAGCCTAGCAAGACAGAAAATTTACACACAATAATAGCTCCCCTGTGGCCAAACACCATGAGAAAAAAACCTGTGGCCCTTTTTCAACTACACCATCAAAGGCCAAATAGGGAGGCTACATTTCACCATCTGTAGGCTCTAAGGATGTAAGTCAGTACCCTGGGCCAGGTGATGTCAAAGAAAACTAAGTAGGGACCAGGACTTTCATCCCCTCCAAACACTGGCCGCACTCTCTTCTTCATGTCTCCTTTCCCCCATCATGGTGCCAAAAAGAGCTTGACCTTCCACAACCACACAGAAATAATGAAGTCCCCTTCCCATTCCACACATGCAGGTGGCATCATGGTAAAGTAGGGAGCCAAGACTTTTTAAAAAATATTTTTTATTTCCATAGATTTTTGGGGAGCAGGTGGTGTTTGGTTACTTAAGTTATTTAGTGGTGATCTGTGAGATTTTGGTGCATCCATCACCTGAGCAGTATACACTGAACCCAATTTGCACTCTTTTATCCCTCACCTCCCTCCCACACTGTCCCCTGAGTCCCCGAAGTCTATTGTATCATTCTTATGCTTTTGTGTCTTCACAGCTTAGCTCCCACTTATAAGTGAGAACATATGTTCGATTTTCCATTCCTGAGTTACTTCACACAGAATAATAGTCTCCTGTTTCATCCAAATTGCTGCAAATACCATTAATTCATTCCTTTTTTATGACTGAGTAGTATTCCATTATATATAGAGAGAGCACAATTTCTTTATCCACTCATTGATTGATGGACATTTGGGCTGGTTCCATGGGATCCAGGACTTTCAATCCGAACAAGGAGTAGCAGCACCGCTTCTTCACCTTGGTATCAATAGAGCTTGTACTTTCATCTCCACAGAGCAGTAATGAGCACTCCCCCACTTCCACTCTACACTGAGGCGGTGTCAGGGGAGTTGTTGTGGAGAGTCAAAAACCATAGTTCAGAAGTAATAAGGCCCTATGTGTATCCCCTGCCCCCCCGCTCCCAATCACAGAAGGCCACATGGGAAGCAGGAACCAGGTACTCCTACCACTCTTATCAGTGGAGGCCTAGTGAGTCGCCTAAACTCCCACCCACCCTTGCTTCACAGTAATGAATACCACTCCCTGTTTTTCAAGTGTCAACAAAAGCCAAGTGAGGAGCCCAGATTTCTACCCCCACTGTGCTGCCCTTATTTTCCTTGCCTTACAGGAGAAGTGTCAAGAGAATCCATCTAAAATAGATCTTTAAATAAAATTCAGAATGTTCTGACATAATGCCCCAATTAGGCAGGCTTTAATAGAAAATTATTTGTCATATTAAAAACCAGATCTGAATGCAAATCCACACACAAAAAACAATCAATCGATACTATTAATAACATGGAAATGACAGAGATGTTAAATGTATCTGTCAAAGATTTTAAAGCAGCCATGATAAAAATAATTTAATGAGCAATATAAACAAATAAAAAAAAAAAAAAGAAAGTCAGCCCCTAAAAAATCTAAGCAGATGTAAGTAGAAGATGTAAAGAAAAACTAAAGGGAGGTTTAGAAGTGAAAATAGAGTAACCACAATAAAACACAAATTGTTTTATTGGTTGGACAGAAGCATCACTTTACCCATAAAAGAAATATAGTTCAAAAACAGTGAATTTCCCACTGGAAGCCATGGAGTACTGAAGTAATTGACAACATTTTTCAAGTGCGGAGGAAGAGAACTATGAACACAGAATCTTATGTCTAATAAAAATATGCATTAGAAATGAAAATGAAAATAGTATAGGATTCCAGCAGACCTCTTCTAAAAGAATGACTAAAGGAAATTGTCTAGATACCAATGAAACTGTCTTTACAGTTTCAGGCATCTTAGAATATCAGGAAAGAAGAAAGCAGTAGGAAAAATTTGAAAGATACAACAGAATTTTCTTCTCCTTTTGAGTTTCCTAAACTATATTTGAAAATCAAAGGAAAGATTATGACTTTGATATGGTTCTAAATGTAGATAGAGAAAACATTTAAGACAACTATATTAAAGGGAGAAGGGTAAAAGCTGTAAGACAAGTAAAGTTTACATATTTTACTCAAACTGGTAAATTGACCAACAACAATAAACTACAAATTTATATATATGCATACATACACATACATATATATACATACATGCATATGTATACACATATATAGCATGTATAGAAATTACAAAGCTATGCACATATATATGCTCAAAAATAATGTAGGTTAAGTCAATAAAATTGGTTTTATTGATTTTAATTATTTTAATCATTTTAAATGATTTTTATCATTTAAAAATTTTTAAAAATGTTTAATTAACCCATAGTAAAGGAGGAAAAAGGAAACAAAAACAAAGAAGGGAGAAAACAAATGGAAACAACAAAATAAAACCCTGTCAATTTTGAGCTTAATGTACCAATGATTACATTAAATGTAAAGGGTCTAAGTAGAACAATTTAAAGACAGAGATTGGCAGTGTGGATTAAAGATATGACCCAATTATGTGCTCTCTGTAACAAACATTTCAAATATAGCCCTATAGGAAGATTAAAAGTAGAAGTTTAATAAAAGATATATTAGGCAAACATTATTTAAAAGAAAGCATATGTGGCTATATTTATATAACATACAATAGACCCCAGAGCAAGGAAAATTACCAGAGACAGAGAGGGAGATTATTTAATAATAAGAGGGTCAATCTACCAAGTAGACATAGCAACTTTAAATGTATACACAGAAACAGCAGAACTGCAAAACATACAAAACAACAGAATAATAGAACTAAAAAAAGAAACGGATGAATCCAAAATTATATCTGAAGACTTTAACCACTTTTTCTCAACAGTTGATAAAACGACTAGTCAGAAAATTATTGAGAATATTGAAAGACTCAGCAACACTATCATCCAAAAGGATCAAATTGACATTTATAGAATATGCCACCTAAAAAATAGAATACACTTTTTTTTTTTCAAGTGTCCATTGAACATACACCAAGATAAACTATATTTGGGGGCAATAAGGAAATATCAGTAAATTATAAATAATTGAAATCATATATGCAGTGTGTCCTCCAAGTACAATGGGAACAAAAATGAAATCAAGAACAGAAAGATAAGAGGAATATATTCAAATACTTGGAAACTAAACATCACCCATCTAAATAATCCATAGGTTAAAGAGGGAGTCTCAAAGAAAATTTAAAAAATACATCTAATTCAATGAAGATGAAAATACAATATATCAAAATTTCTGGGACATTATTATGCTACACACTAAGAAGAAACTTCTGGAAATTAAATACTTGACAAAAGACTAGCATCTAGAATATATTTTAAAAGCCTCTTGAAACTCAACTGTAAAAAAAAAAACACACACACACAAAATCCAACTAGAACATGAGCTAAAGATATAAACAGTCATTTCACTGAAGAGGTTTTACAGATGACAAATAAGCACAGGAAAAGATGACCAATATTACTATTAGGTAAGTTTTAATTTTGTGTTGTTTCTTGTTAGAATGACAATGATATTTCATTTTACACCTTTCAAAATGGCAAAAATTAAAAATATTTCCACAACCCAATGTTGAAAAAGCTGTGGGAAAAACAGAGTCACTCATCCATTACTGGTGAGAATATAAAATATTAAAATCACTCCAAAGTAGTTTATCAATTTCATAAAAAAACTGAACATGCTAGAAGAATACAACCCCACAGTTGCACTCCTGAGCATTTATCTCAGAGAAATTAAGCCTTCTGTCCATGAAATATTCTTACTCCAATGTTTATAGCCGTTTTACTTGTAATAATCAAAACCTAGAAACAACAAAGACATCCCTCATTGGCAAATCGTTAAACAAATTGGTATAGCCATACCTTGGAATACTACTCAGCAATGAAAAACAACAACAAAATATCAATACATGAAATAACATGGATGAATCTCCAGAAAATTATGCTGAGTGAAAACAGTAATCCAGGTGGTTATATTATTGTAAATATATAATAATATATAATACATATATACATATGCTATGCAAATATATAATAATATATAATAAATGTATATATATTATATATATGACATTTGTAGAAAACAAAATTTTAGAAATGGAGAACAGATTAATGATTGATGGAAACTAAGGAGGGGTGGGGACGAAGGGAAATGGATGTGGATATAAAATGGCAACATGACTGATAGATCTTTGCGGTTATGGAAATATTGTATATCCTAACTGTATTAATGTCAATATCCTAGGTGTAATATTATACTATAGCTTTTGCAACATGTTACCATTGGAGTAAACTGAGTAAAGGGTATATAAGCTTGCTTTTTTTATTTCTTACAATTGCATGTGAAACAACAGTAATTTCAGGTAAAAATTGAATTAAAAAACAGAAAGAAAATATTGCTTTTATATGGTCAACTAGAATATTACCTAAAGTAAGTGCACGGCCTATACAAAAATTTAAAGATTTTTCTCTAGATTATGCTGTCTTCACTAAAGAAAGAACATGATTGCCTTCCAAGTACCCATAATCAATGGGAATTTAGAGATAAGTAGAAGGGGAACACACACACACACACACACACACACACACACAGGCTGATGCAAAGCCCTCTTAGCCACAGTGGAATAAAGAGATGTTGCAGCATAACTGCTGCTAAAGAAACAATCATCAATATTTTAAAATGCTTTCAGTGCTTTAAAATCAATCCTGAATAGAATAATAGAATAAAATCGATCCTGACTATAATAATAATAGAACTGCTCCATCTTGTTGGAATTCTCTGAAAGATTAACACCATTGTAAGTTGAACTCGAAACGATCCAGGTCTGTTTCTTTCTTTCTTTCTTTCTTTTTTTTTTTTCCTAAGAGAAATCTTGGCAGCAGAGGGGTAGAGTGAGGTGAGATGCTAAGTATACACACTGCACCATATGGGAACACTGGTTTTACTTACATTTCATTCTACTGTATTTTTCTGATCTAAGGCTTTTGTGATCAGTGTATTCATTTTCTATTATGGTTATAAAAAATTACCACAAATTGGCCAGGTGCGGTGGCTCAAGCCTGTAATCCCAGCACTTTGGGAGACCGAGACGGGCGGATCACGAGGTCAGGAGATCGAGACCATCCTGGCTAACACAGTGAAACCCCGTCTCTACTAAAAAATACAAAAAACTAGCCGGGCGAGGTGGCGGGCACCTGTAGTCCCAGCCACTTGGGAGGCTGAGGCAGGAGAATGGTGTAAACCCGGGAGGCGGAGCTTGCAGTGAGCTGAGATCCGGCCACTGCACTCCAGCCTGGGCAACAGAGTGAGACTCTGTCTCAAAAAAAAAAAAAAAAAAAGAAAAATTACCACAAATTTAGTGGCTTAAAATAACAAAATTTATAATCTTACATTTCTAGAGGTCAGTTAATTATAGTTCTCATCAGACTATTACAAATTATCACAAATGTAGTGGATTAAAACAAAATAAAATTTATAATCCTACAGTTCTGGAGGTCAGTTCATTATTGTTCTCATCATACTAAAATCAAGGTATCAACAGGTTATGTTGTTTTGGAGGCTCTAGGGAAGAATCCATTTCCTGGTCATTCAGGTGATTGGCAGAGCTCAGCTCCTTGTGGCTGTAGGACCGAGGTCCTTATTTTCTTGCTGGCTGTAAACTTGGGGCCACTTCCTGCCTCTAAAGTCAGCCCCATTGCTTGGCTCCTAGCCCTCTCTCTTTCTCCAGTTTCATAGACAGCAATAGTGGGTGAAGTCTTCCATACACACTATTATCTCTGGCCCACTTTTCTGCTTTACTCTTCCACTTTTAATGGGTCACATGATTAGATTGGGCCACTTGGATAATCCTGGGTAACCTCATCTCAAAATCCTTAACCTAATCACATCACCAAAGCCCCTTTGCTCACATAAGTAACATATTCACAGGTTTTGGGGACTGAGGCATGACTGTCTGTCTTTTGGGTTCTGTTATTCTGCCTACCAAGATCAGCCATTTTGGTGGGCTGGCATGGTGGGTAGGGAAGGAAGGCTGTATGTCTCAATTGCACATCCATGCCAGGATTCTTGTTTCTTAGATGTTCCCTGCTTTGCAATGATTCCCAGATTGTCTCTGGGCCCACATCCCTCTGCTTTGGAGATTCTACAGGATTGTACTTGTTGATTTCCTTCATTCCTTTCCTTGGTCTATTCATGTTTTCGCTATTCAACAATGAATACTCACTGTCTTACTCCATTTGGGTGGCTGCAACAAAATACCATAGACCGGGTGGTTTACAAATGACAGACATTTGTTTCTCACAGTTCTAGCGGTTCAGAAGTCCAAGATCAAGGTGCTGGCAGATACAGTGTCTCGTGGGGGCCTGCTTTCCATTTACAATGATACCTTCTCTCTGCATCCTCACATTGATGGAAGGGACAAAGCGTCTCTCTGGGACCTCTTTTATAAGGGCACTAATTCTATTCACGAGGAATGACTTTATTGCCTCCCTAGGTCCCACTTTCTAATACTAATTATATTGGTGATTGGGTTTCGGCATATGAATTGTGTGTAGGGGTGAGGAGGGGGACAAATATTCAGACCAGAGTACTCACTGAGTGTGTTCCATGGTTGAGGTACTATTTCAGCTGAGTGCATACTGAGGGGCATTAATAACAGGAGTGGCCAGGTCCTTGCCTATGCCCACAAAGCTTAGCTCCCTTCCCTTCCTTTCCCTTCCCTTCCCTTCCATTCCCTTCCCTTCTTTTCTTTTCTTTTTCTTTTTCTTTTTTATGGAGTTTTGCTCTCATTGCCCAGGCTGGAGTGCAGTGGCACGATCTCAGCTCACTGCAACCTCTGCCTCCTGGGTTTAGGTGATTCTCCTGCCTCAGTCTCCCCAGTAGCTGGGATTACAGGCACCCGCCACCATGCCTGGCTAAATTTTTGGATTTCTAGTAGAGACAGGGTTTCACCATATTGACCAGGCTGATCTCGAACTCCTGACCTCGGATGATCTGCCCACTTCACCCTCCCAAAGTTCTCAGCCACTGTGCACAGCCAGAGCTTAGTTTCTGATGGAGAGGGCAGAGTAAATGGGAGACTTTTAGATAGTAATGTACAGTATAAATTACAGACAGCGGGGTAACTTTGGATTGGCTGGTGGGGAACATATTTCTCAAAAGGGAACATTTACACTCATTCCAGACAGAAAAAGCAAGATATGCAAAGAAGAATGTGGCCAATAGGCGGGGGAACAAATGGTTATTGGAATAGTTTCTGAATCAGCCCTAAGTTAAGGAGGAACTCGATGGTTTGGAAGGTACAAAGAAGGCTGGTGCACATTGTCTTTTTTTGTGATGGTTTCCCTCTTCCACATGTAGGATTTGGCCAGCTAAAACTTGCACTTCACAATCCATTCTGAGGTTGAGCACAAATCTGAGAAGTGAGCATCATAGTATTCTTCTCACTCTCTCCCCACCATTCTCTGTAAGTCTTATAGCGTCCTCATGACTCTCTCAAATAATAGTATGGATCGCTGACTGACACTGAGGTTTTTCTCCCAAGATATCTGACAGGTATAGTATATACTTCTTCATTTAAAAATAAAGAAAAGAGAAAGGAAAAAATTATCAGGAGATAAATTACAGTTGTAGGGAAGTGGTTCAGTCTGTAATTTACATGTCACACATTATAGTCCTTACCAAGAGACAAGGAAAATGTCTATGTACACGCCAAGTCCTAAAAAAATTTTTGATTACTGAGACTCAGAGCCTTACTTTACAAAACAAAATAGAACATTCTTGTGTTTCACAATTGCAGTGATCACTGCGCCTGCCAAAACAACTAAGCAATGAGGTTCAAACAAATTAATGGGAGATAGTTGCAATTTTTTGTGCTACATGTTAAAATAAACAGTTGGAATTTCTTTTTATTATTTAAAAAAAAGCAAGTGGAGAATAGGGCATTATGGAACTCTTCAAATCATTAGTTTGACTGAAATTTTCTTTCCAGTTTCTCAGCTTTGCAAAGTTCTCAGATAGTCCCTGTGGCACTGCTCTCCAATATGTTAGCTTCTACCAGTTCTGAGAGCAGGAAGGGGTGGTGCAATTAGCCCGAGCATAGTGGTTGGCAGCTGTCAGAATTTGAGCTTCTCAAGGTTTCGGAGGGCAGCAGGTGCTGTTCTCTTAATGTGGTCTCAAAACAGAGTCAGAAGTCAGTAGATTTCATTCTGATTTCTGGAAGAGGTGTGAGGAGCTAGAATGTAAGAATTCTGAAGTTTCATATCAAAGATTCAATGATAGTCATAGAACTTGAAGGGATTACTGTACAGGGCCTGAACAGTTTCTAAGAGTAGGTGAAAATGACTAAGATTTACCTGTGTGGGCATAAGGAAATGCCCTACTTAGCTTTAAGGATATAGGCATAGAGAAGAAACAAGTGAGATGTGATATTTATTTAGCAGCTTAAGGAGCCAGTATGCTCAGAGGTAGCAGTGAAATGGGAAGAAGCCCTTACATAGTCTAGTTATGGCTACTCTCCTAATATCCCTCCCCAGGATCTGCAGCATTGATGACACCTATCAAGTCAACAGAACACATCTGAATATGACCAACTTAGTGATCAACATTTAGCTTTAACAGTAAGCACCTGAATACGTTAACGTACACTTTTGGAAGATGGCTTTTGAACATGGCTGAACCATGTTCTTTGGGTCAGTGGGTCTCAACCCCGTCAACAGATCCATACTTAAGCCCTGCAAAGACTGACTGAGTTAGAGTTGTTAGAGATAGTGCGCAGGCATCTGTATTTTATAAAGGTTTCTAAGGTAGATCTAATGTGCAAAGTCTATATGAATCTTTACTAAGTCTACAGAAGAACTTGAAATGATTTTTTTTCCAAATATTTTATTTTATAGAACAGATCACAGGCCTAGGGAAAAGACAACTTGTTTAAAATACTATGCAGCGCTGGGCCTAGAATAGAAATATTCTAAATCTTGCCATTTAGAAGAGGCCATGGCTGTTTAAGTGAAAGCGCCAGGTCATATAGGGCAAATATAATTTTGCTTGTACAAGTCTTTAAGGGATTACTTTATACATCCTTATAGTTCCTAGCGAACTTTATAGGTTTTCACAATGTTCAATTATTAATCAGCCCACACATACTTATAGAGCTCCTTTTCAATGGCAGATCTTTTTTTTTTAGGTACTTGGATTCCATTAGTGAATAAAAAACATTCATAGACCCTTGCCCTCCTGTTTATTTTATATGTTCTCCTAGGAGAAGGTAGACAATCAACAAAACACATAGAAGTACATGAATTGGTTTAATGGAAGGCAATATGTACTTTTAAGAAGGAAAAGTTGAGCAGAGGAGTTGAGAGTACTGGGTACTTTTAGCATTAAATAGAGTGGTGGGGTTTGGCCCTATTGAGATAGTGATCACTGAGGAAAGGGTGGTGGGAGTGACTATCTGGGGAAGATATTTCCAGGCAGAGGGAATAAAGAGAATGGTTCCGAGGGAAAGTTGCAGGATAGGAAGGAGGGTGGGGTAGAGCAAATCATAAAAGATCTTGTAGACCATTTAAGGACTCTGATTTTATTCTAAATGAAATGGGGAGCCTTTGGAGGGTTTTGAGCAGAGAAGTGAAATGTGATTGATGTTGTCAAAAGATTAGTTTGACTGTGATGTGGGAATAGAGTCCACAGAAGCAAGAGTGAAGACAAGTGCTCCATCTACGGGGGCATCAGGGCAGGGGTAAGAACTAGGAACATTCTCATGATATTTTGTTGTTTGTTTAAAGGTATATTTTAAAATTTGTTTAAAAACATTTACACACAGTAGAATTCACTTTGAGTGTGTAGAGTTCTGGGTGTTTTCACAAACTTATCAAGTCCGGTAACCACCACCTAATCAGAATCAAGATGATTCCCTCTTCTCCCCCAAACTTCCCCTATACTATACCTTTGTAGTCCTTCAACCATCTTCAACCACCCCTCACCTCTGGCAACCACTGATTTATTCTCCATTCCAAAATTTCTTGTTGTTGGTTTTATTCCTCAGAATGTCACATACATGTAAGTATGCAGTATGAAATCATTTGTGTGGTTTCTTTTTCTTAGCATAATGCACTTGAAATTTATCCAGATTGTTGCATGCCGTGGTTTGAATGTATGCGTACTCTCTCTCTAAAATTTTTATGTTGGAATTTAAACCTCGAGGTGATGGCATTAAGAGGTGGGCTTTTTTTTTTTTTTTTAAAGGAAGTGATTAAATCATAAGAGCTTTGTCCTCATGATAGATTTGTGCTTTCATAAAAGAATTTGAATGGAGTGCTCTGGTGCCTTTTGTCCCTGCCATGTGAGAACGCAATACGCTTTCCTTTGTGCCCTCTTCTGTCATGTGAGGACATAGCAAGAAGGCACAATGTTGGAAGTAGTGAGCAGTACCCACCAGACATCAAATCTGCTGATGTCTTGATCTTGGAATTCCCACCTTCCAGAACAGTGAGAAATAAATTTCTATTGTTTGTAAATTACCTAGTTTAAGGTATTTTGCTATAGCAACAGAAGCAGACTAAGACATTGTGTCTAACAATAATTCACGTTTTTTAAATTGCAGAATCGTATTTTGTTGTATGAATGTACATCAGTTTATCCATTTACTCACTGAAGAACATTTGGTATATTTCCAGTTTTCTGACAAGAATTTGCTGTTATACAACCAAGGGGGAAGTTTTCATGTGAATACACAATTTCATTTCTCTAAAGTAAATACATAGGAGTGCAATTTCTGGGTCATATGGTAAGTTTATGGTTTAACTTTATAGGAAACTGCCAAACTATTTTCCAGAGTGACTGTACCATTTTGAATTCTTAGCAGCAACTTAAGAGAGTTCTATTGCTCCACATTTCCATCAATATCGGATAGTATCAATTTTATTTTAATTTAATCATTCTAATGAGTGTGTAATGGTGTGCCAATGTAGTTTCGATTTGCATTTAACTAATGATTATTGATGTTTAACGTCTTTTCTGTGCTTCTTTTCCATCTACACATCTTCCTTATTTGTCTGTTCAAATTTTTACTCATTTTTCCTTTTTTAAAAAACTGAAACTGTTGAGTTTTGAGATTTTACACACATTCCCACACACATTCCAAATATAATACCAAATTTGCCAGATATATAATTAACGGATATTTTATATCCAGGTTGTAGGTTATATTTCTATTCTCTTAACAGGACTTTTCATAGTGACAAAGTTTTTCATTTTGTTGAAGTCTAATTTATCAATTTTTCTTTGATGAAGCATGATTTTGGTGTCATTTTCAAGAACTCTTTCCTTAGCCTAATTTTCTTGTTTTTCTATTTTTCTAAAGGTTTTATTATTTTTCCTTTTACATTTAAGTTTATAATCCATCTTGTATTAATTTTTGTATAAAGAAGAAGATATTGGTTGATGTTATTTTTTTCATGTCAATGTTTCATTGTTGCAAAACTGTTAGAGTATCCTTTCTCCATTAAATTGTCTTTCTAACTTTGCCAACAGTCAGTTGATCATATTTGTGTATGTCTATTTCTAGACTTTCTATTCTGCTATGTTCATTTCTGTGTTTATCCATTTGTTGGTACTATGACAGTCTTCGTTACTGTAACTTTACAGTAAGCCTTAAAATCAGTTAGTGTGAGTCCTCCAATTTTGTTCTTCATTGTCAAAGTTCTTTTGGCTATTCTAGTTCTTTCCTTTCAACAAAAAATTTTAGAGATAGCTGATTGATATTGTATTAGTCTGCTCGGGCAGCCACAGCCAAAATACCATAGACTAGGTGGCTTAAGCAACAGAAATGTATTTCTCACAGTTCTGAGAGAGTCTAAGATTAAGGTGCCATCTGATTTGGGTTTTGGTGAGGGCTCCCTTCCTGGCTCACAGAAAGCAAAGCCCCTTCTCACTGTGACCTCACACGGTAGAGAGAGAGAGAGAGTTAGCTCTGTGGTGTCTCTTCTACTAAGGACAGCAATTCTACTGGATCGGGGCCTCATCCTTACAATCTCCTTTAACATTAGGTATCCCCATAAAGCCCATATCTCCAAATATAGTCGGATTGGTAACTGGGGCTTTAACACATGCATTTTGGAGGTATTTAACACATGAACTTTGAAGAAACACAAATATTCTGTTCTTAACAGATATCAATGGGAAATCCTGCTGGTATGATTAGGATTGCACTGAATTTAGATATTAATTAGGAATTGTGGTTTTGAATTATTCATTCTCATAAGAAAGATATTGTTTCCTTCACATTTGGAATATTACATTGTCTTATGAGATTAAATGCACTTTGAGTGTTTAATTCTGTCAACTTCTAATTATTAGAAACACATATACATGTGCAATAGCTAAGGATATATCTGGTAGTGGAGAAAAAAGCCCTCCTATGTGTGAAGTAATTTCCATAAAGTATTGTAGATTCAGTAGGAAAAATTGTGTAGGTGTGATATTGATATATACAGAAAAGATAGTGAAAATGTTTATATATTTATGTAATTGTTATTATTTCTTATTTATGCAGAATAATTAAAACAGATGTATTGAAAGTTCGCTGATGAACAATTGATGCCATTTGTTTTCTCTTTCTTTGCTGGCTTTAATTTACTATTTTATAGATGTTTCATATGTCGTGAAAAACGGCTTTTGTTGATTTTTAAAATCCTCTTTAAAAGATTATTTGAAATAAAATGATGCATTCTATTTATATCATACACAACACCAACTCAAAGTGGATTAAAGACTTAAATTTAAGTCTTGAAATTGTAAAACTTCTAAAAGAAAGTGAGAAAATCTTCATGACATTGGTCTTGACAGTGATTTCATGGCTATGATGCCAAAAGCACCAACAACAGAAACAAAAATAAACCAGTGAGATAGTATCAAACTAAAAAGCTTCTGTACAATAAAGGAACCAATAGAATAAAAAGGCAACCTGTGTAATAGGAGAAAATATTTACACATCACATATCCAATAAGGGGCTAATGTCTTCATTATGTAAGGAACTCCTATAGTTCAATAGCAAAAAATGAATAACTCAGTTAAAAAATGGAGAGATGATTTGAATAGACATTTCTCTAAAGAAGACATGCAAACGGCCAAGAGGTATATGAAACAATGTTCAATGTTACTTGTCATCAGGGAAATTAAAGTCAAAATCACTGTGAAATATCCTCTCACACCTGTCAGGACGGCTCCTAAAAAAATTAATAAATACATAAAAGACAACAAGTGTTGGCAAGAATGTGGAGAAACTGGGACGCTTGCACACTGTTGGTGGGAATATAAAATGGTGCAACTATTATGGAAAATAGTACAGAGGTTTTTCAAAAATATGAAGATAAAACCACCACATGATGTAGCAATTCCTCTTCTGAGTATTTACCCAAAAGAATTAAAATCAGGATACTGAGGAGATGTTAGCACTTCCATGCTCATTACAGCACTATCTGCAATAGAAGAGATGTGGGGACAACCTAAATGTCCATTGACAGATAAATGGATAAAGAAAATGTGTAATACACATGCAATGGAATACAATTCAGCCTGTAAAAGATGGAGATTCTGGCCGCGTGCAGTGGCTCACACTTGTAATTCCAGCACTTTGGGAGGCTGAAGCGAGTGGATCACCTGAGGTGAGGAGTTCTAGACCAGCCTGACCAACATTGTGAAACCCCCATCTCTACTAAAAATACAAAAAAAATTAGCCAGGCATGGTGGCGGGTGCCTGTAATCCCAGCTGCTTGGGAGGCTGAGGCAGGAGAATAGCTTGAATCTGGGTGGCAGAAGTTGCAGTGAGCCAAGATCACGCCATTGCGCTACAGCCTGGGTGACAAGAGCGAAACTCCATTTCAAAAAAAAAAAAAAAAAAGATGGAGATTCTGAAATATGGAAATATGCAATAACATGAATGAAACTTGAAGACATTATGCTAAGTAAAATAAACTAGTCATGGAAAGAAAAATACTGCAAGATTCCACTTCTGTAGGATATCTAAGATAGTTGTATTCATATAATCAGCATAGGATGGCGGCTGGGTGGAGGGAGAAAAAAGGAATTCCTAATCAACAGGCAGTAAGTTTCAGGTAAGCAGGATGAATAAGGTCCAAAGAGCTGCTGTACAACAATGTACTTGTAATCAACAATAATGTACGTTTACAATCTGTTACGAGGTGAATGTCATGTTAAGTGTTCTTACCACAGTAAAATAGCATTAAAAGAAAAATAAAATAGATGAGGTGAATTACGGAAGAGTAAACGACGTAGGAAAAGCACAAAAGCAGGAGCCAAGAGATTAGAAGCTGGGAGACTTTTCCTCTCCATGTATGGTGTGCTGAGTAACACTATGCAAGTCCACCTCCCACACGGACACGCCCATAACACTTGTGGGACTTTACTATATAGGAAAGTTACAGTAATCAAGACTTTTATGTACTAACAAATAGACAAACACGCAGATGAGTACAGCAGAATAGAAAGTCCAGAAATAGACATACACAAATATGGTCAACTGACTGTTGGCAAAGTTACAAAGACAATTTAATGGAGAAAGGATATTCTTTCCAACTGTTCTGGAACAAAGAAATATTCATATGAAAAAAATAACCTCAGCCAATATCTTATTCCTTATACGAAAATTAACACAAAATGGATTATAAACTTAAATGTAAAATGCAAAATTATAAAACCTTTAGAAAAATAAGAATATTAGGCTAAGGAAAGAGTTCTTGAATATGACACCAAAATCACGCTTCATCAAAGAAAAACAAACATCAACAGTGTAACAATAGAAACCCACAGGCCTTCTGTCCCAATGGCAAGCTACTTAGGGAGCTGTTAAATAGAGCACGTTTGTTTGTTGTTGTTGTTTGCTTGTTTTTTTTTGTGTTTTGTTTGTTTGTTTTGTTTTTGAGGCGGAGTCTCGCTCTGTCACCAGGCTAGAGTGCAGTGGTGTGATCTCGGCCCACTGCAGCCTCCATCTCCCGGGTTCAAGCCATTCTCCTGCCTCAGCCTCCGGAGTAGCTGGGATTACAGACCCGCACCACCACACCCAGCTAGTTTTTGTATTTTTAGTAGAGACGGGGTTTCACCATGTTGGCCAGGATGGTCTCTATCCCTTGACCTCGTGATCCGCCAGGCTGGGCCTCCCAAAGTGCTGCCATTACAGGCATGAGTCACAGTGCCCGGCCAATAAAGCATGTTTTATCTCCTTATTTGATTAACATACTTTCATAAGGTCAGGGAGGCCAGATTCTTGTCTTCCTACAAGGTTCATGAGCGACCTTGGCAGGCGAAGGGAGGGTTGGCACTGTCCCGTAGACTCTGGCCCCTTTCTCAGCCCACTCTCCTTGCTGGAGAGCCCACAGTTTTCAAAATCCCATAGTGCTGCCTTGTGTGTACTGTGCGGGCTGATTTGTCAGAGGGCTTTACTCAGTGCCTTTCCACCTTCGCTTTTCCTTCTTCCCTTGGTGCTGTGCTTCTCACTGGATGTCTCTGTGCTCTTACAGCTATCCTAGTGCCATTCCACTGCTACTTTATACTCTACACGTTGTTATTTTGGTGGTGCAAGACAGGCAAGGAGGACGTTATCTTAATTCTGATTAAGTCTCAGTCTCGGGCAAGTCCTGTACTCCTGGGTAAGACTTTCTCGTTGCTCCCTCCCCCAGCTGTAGTCCTGATCCCATCACGGCATTCCTGCGCCCTCTCCAGGGGAAAACATTTGTTCTGCTGACTTTCCCAGCTGGGATGGGTTTTACCCAGTGCCCTGAGGATGACAGTGGTGCCCTCCCCCAGCTGCAATATTAAGGCTTTTATTTCTTACAGTAGACAGGGAGAAGTGTGTAGGTGGGTTTTGTGCACCTGCTGTTCTTCTCCTCAAGACCTGCATATAAGGGAAACTTTTTCAGCACTCTCACCAAACATTTTTCAGGGATCCACGATAAAAGCGTGCAAGAGGGTGAGAATTTTCTATATATTTGTGTTTCCAGAGAGTGTACACTCATTCTCTTGCCAGACCAATGCCACAACTTAGCCTCCACCAATGCCACAACTATCTAGTTGAACTTTTCCTGTCCAGCAGCTTCTGGTCCAGGTCAGCAAATACTCTATCCCTGTCTCCCTCTCAGGCAATTGTCTCTGGGATTTCAGACCAGTTGATGATCCACTGCTCTCAGATCTCTGAGGGGTTCAAAGAAAGCCATAAACATACTGTTTGTCTGCTTTGTTGTTTTTTGATAGAGTGGATATGAGGCTCTTTTCAGCTTGCTGCATCCTAAGTGAAAAAAATATTTGCAAATCATATATCTGATAAGGGGTTAATCTCACAAATATGTAAGTAACTCCTATAATTCAATAGCAACAAAATTAAAGAACTCAATTAAAAAATGAACAAATGACCTGAATAGACATTTCTATAAAGAAGACATACAAATGGCCAGCAGGTATGCTGCTATTAGTCTCTAAAGAAAAAAAAAAGTCTAAAATCAACACTGATTTATATAAAAATGTTATATAACAATAAAAATGTTACATCACTTCAGTTATTCCCTGGTAATAGGATTATAGGGAACCTATTTCTTTTTGTTTATCTGTACATTATGATTTTTTTCTTATAAAAATTTTCTTAATCAGAAAAGGCTTATTAATATTATTTTCATGCAAAAATAAAGAAAAAATGTGGATTTGTTTTATAGGATGAGTCAAATTTCTGCTCCCCAGACATACTGGCTAAGAAACCATACGGTTTACTTCTGAAACTGAACACTTGTCTGATCCCTAGTGCAAGGCTAGTGTTTGCCACACGTTGGAAGCATGGGTTGTTCCCAGGCTGGGGTCAGCAATCTCCTTCTCAGTGAGGTGTGTGAAGCTGTGAAGGCCAACTGGGAAACAGCAACCTGGGGAGATATTGATCGACAAGCACAGCGAACCAAGATCACACAAAATAAAGAGTGGCTGGTAATTTCTTCTCCCACCTTCATACCCCTATCCCCTCCTCCACCTGATTTTGTCATGTCTCACTGCTGTCTCAGATGCAATGTCCCAGGAATGCCTTCTCCATACTCCCATAAATGAGCAAGTTGCTCCTCTTGTGTCCTCTGCTGTCCTCGTCTACTAGGGCTAGTGTGGCACTCATCACTTTATCGTATTCTAATGTAGACCTCTTTGTCTACCTATAAGGCAATAAGTTTCATGGGAACCAAAGCAAAACCCTTTCATTTTAGCACACCCTCAGTTGCTGGCATGATAAATATTAGTTGATTGAATTCAATAGAACATTTATTTATTTATTTATTTATTTATTTAAGACAGAGTCTCTCTCTGTCACGTAGGTTGGTGTAAAGTGGTGTGATCTCTGCTCACTACGGCCTCAACCTCCCGGACTTAAGCTATTCTCCCACCTCAGCCTCCTAAGTAGCTAGGACCACAGGACTGCACTAGCATGCCTGGCTAATTTTTCTGTTTTGTAGAGACGGGGGTCTCCCTACGTTGCCCAGGCTGGTCTCGAGCTCGTGGGCTCAAGCAATCAGCCTTTCAAAATGCTGGGATTACAGACATGGGCCACTGCGCCCAGCCTAAAAATTCTTTTTTTTTTTTTTAAGTTTACTTTGGTGATCCTTTTAATCTGATTCAACCCAAATATGTTGTTTGCCTGCCTCATGTGTATGCTCATGACAATTGTCAATATATGGATAGATGGACACATCCTTATCTCCTTCACTATATATTCAGCACAAGTAACAACTGGGAAAAAATTTTAAAACAAATTATATGTAAGTGTTTAGAATGGTCATTATTTTTAAAAACACTTTCCCAGTCCCAAAAATGCTTAATTAAATATAAGTAATCAATTAGATTTTTCTGCCCTTCAGCTCTAAAACCTGAAGTAATTGTAGAGTATTCTTTTGTAGATACAATTTATTCCTCTAATGCAGTTATAATTTCAAGAGCATACTGGAAAAGAATTCGGTGGAGGAATTACATAACCCACATATTTAAATTTAAATTCTAAATATTCATTTTTATTCCATAGTTATACAATTAAATTTTACAATAATAAATTTTCCTCGATCTTAAAGTGTTTTTTGTTTTGCATTTTTTAATATTTCAATTACAAAACTGCCAGCTATGCGACTGTATACTTTGTGTTCCCAAAGCATCTTGTAGCTCCTCTAGGATAGCTTGACAGTTACTGCTGATATTTTAATATTATTGCTTATGTGATGTCTGTCATCATTGTTACATTGTAAGCCCCGCGTGAAAGCAGCATAGGAAGCTGTAATACCTTGTTCACTGGGATACTCCCAGTGCTTAGCCAGGCTTCAGAATGCAGTAACTATTAATGAATATTCAGTGAATAAATTAATATGAATGGGACTTAATTTAAAATATTTTTATTTCCATTTATTTCTTAAACTATTAAATCTATATTTGGATTTTAAGAGAAACTCCTTTAAAATAATTGCTGTGTTTATTAGGTTCTTACTCTGGCTTTGGTGCTATTTTTGGCAACAGCAAAGTAATAGCTGATTGATTTATGGGGGAGATAATGGCCATCATTGGTGATTTTCTGTAAAATATCTTCTGAAGTGTCACTCAACAGAAGAGGTTGCAAGGGCAGTAAATAACTCTATTATCTAAGATTTTAGTCACAGGATCGATTACATCTTATGTCTCTCATACAAATATTATCTTTGATGCAGTAAATAGCCCACAAAGTAGCCCAGACATTGTCAATGGTGCTATTTCAACTTCGAAAACCTGTGAGACAAGGTTGTCAGTCTTCGTGTGTAAAGTGCAATCCCTGCTGTGGATTTTTGTAAGAGACATAGATCCATTGTCTTCCTGGGAAACAAATGTTTGTAATTAACCACAAAAAAAATGGTGTTTGATGTAAAGTGATTTGTCACAGAATCTGTGACAATGTTGGTGAAATATGCAGGTTTTAGGTTTGGAAGCATACACTGGCATAATTATATTGATTTGGTTTGTTTTACTTCAAAGTTATTCTCGATGATCTAATTCGCTTAGATTTAGTTCTTTAACTGATTTTCTGTGTTTGACATTTGGCATCAAACCTCAACCTAGATCACAGAAGGAATAAGAAAAATAATCAGAGGCAGCTTCTTTAGGCCATAAACCTTAACCTAAACATTTGGCAAACTACTGCCTTCACTATGACTCCAAGCTAGATTTGTGCTAGCTACATACTTTTACCTTCACTGGAGGGAGTAGGATGGATGTGGCATGTTGGTGAAAAGGCACATACACCCCCTTAATAGATACATTTAATATGTTATTAATTTATTATTAATTAGTAAACTACTACAATTAACATATATAATTAATATGTATCATAATTTGAATAGCAACTTTTATATACTAATTTGCAATAAAATAAGTATCAGGAATAAAACATTCCCTTAAAAAAGTTATTCCATGGTTTCTTTTTTTTGTTTCTAGGTCAAGTTTGTTTATAAAGAAAAAAGCTGCGTAGTGCGAAAATACGGTACCAGTTTTTAACCTTCCTCATGTATTGAAGCTTGTTTAGTATTTTTTATTCAACTTTATATGTTGCTAGTAAATTAGTAAATTGAGTTCCATAAGCACAAACTCACTTGGGGACACAGTCACCAAGAATCTCTCAACCCATAAGAAGCTCTTGATTAAATGCATTCAGATTAAAATCATATATACATCATTTCTTCCTACACTTTTTGTACAAATTGTGTAATTGATAGAAATGAGAGGTTAAAGTTTGAAACCAAGGCAGGAGTCATAAAAAATGATTTATCACCAATACAATGGCTAGTGGAAGCTCACCCTCTACCAGTGAACCCTTGTTTTTATTCTTGTCGATTTTTTCCGTCCATTTATTAATGGAGGAGATAAGTATGTGTGGGATATTGACCTGGAGAAAACAGTGTTTGTTTCCAGGCATAAACACAACTTCATTCCTTACTCTATTACTTTCTAACTGGGTCACCTTGGAAAAACTCATCATGTTTTTGAGCTTGTTTCTTCACCTCAGTAATAGGAAATACAACCCTGGCAACAATACTGTGAGCTTTAAAAAGTGGGGGTTGCTTGTTACATAACTTACTGCATGCTTTCAAGGAGTAATTCTGAACATATTCTATGAAGTGTTTGGAAGCCCCTGCAATGTGTAAAATAATTTATATGCTGATAAATATACAACGGCTGCAACTCGTGAAGGAGTCAATTGTTTTTTTTTTTTTAACTTTTGGCTATTTGCAACAATAAAACACTATTGCTATAGATGAAAAGTTATTAGCTGTTAACTAATGGTTGTATTTTTTTTTTTTTCAGGTTTTCACAGAGGCCTTTGTGGAGAAGTATCTTCTAGATTAGGATTCTAGGAGTCCAGACTAGGAGTCTAGAAAATACTTCTTTCTCTTTACAAAGGAAAAGAGAAACATCATTTATGGGAGGGTTAAATACATGTTTAATATATTTAAAAATATATGTTTTTACATTTTGAAACCCTTGCTGTGTTTCAAGTGGAACAGGAGCTTAGATCTCTAATTTTCCAAGGGAAAAAGACAGAGACAGATGACTTTAAAAAGTTCCCGCAGCTCGACAGTGTCAGGATATGGCTAAAATACTAGTGAATGCTCTTATGAACTTTGGAAGGCAGAATAATGACCCCCTAAAGGCGTCTATGTTCTAATCCCTGGAAACTGAATATGTTACTGTATTAGTCTGTTCTCACACTGCTAGCAAAGACAAACTCAAGACTGGGTATTTTATAAAGGAAAGAGATTTAATTGACTCACAGTTCAGCATGGCTGGGGAGGCATCACAATCATGGTGGAAGGTGAAGGAGGAGCAAAGGCCTGTCTTACATGGCAGCAGGCAAGAGAGAGGGTGCAGGGGGACTGGCCTTTATAAAGCCATCAGATCTCGTGAGACTTATTCACTATCACGAGAACAGCACGGGGAAAACCCGCCCCCATGATTCACTTACCTCCCACTGGGGTCCCTCCCATGACACGTGGGGATTATGGGAGCTACAATTCAAGATGAGATTTGGGCACGGACACAGCCAAACCGTATCAGTTATCTTACAGGGCACAGGGAAATTAAGGTTGTTGGTGAGATTAAAGCTGCTAATCAGCTGACCCTGAGCTGGCAAGATTATCCTGGACTATCTCCGAGATCTAATGGAATCACATAGATTTTTATCAGTATAAGAACCAGGCGAGAGAGAGAGAGTCAGACGGACATCTGAAGACACTAAGATTCTGCCTTTGAGGTTGGAGAAAGGGGTCGTGAGCCAAGGAATTCAGATTCCCTGTAGAAGGCAAGGAAGTGGACTCTTAAGTCTACAGAAGGACTGCAACGCTGCCGACAACTTCATTTTAGCCCAGTGAGACCCATGTTGGATTTCTCATCCCCAGAACCGTATGATACATTTTTGTTGTTCTTAGCCGCTAAGTTTGTGGTGATTTGTTGCAGCAGCAAAAGAAATCAAATCTACCAATATATCAAATTATTTCCTGGAACATTTCAGTTCAGGATCTTGAGTCTTTAAGAGTTAATATGGTCTGGCAAGCTGGATGCACTTCCCTTTTAGACATAACCACCAAGATAGGCTTGTTGTTCCAGTCAAATTTTAACTGCCATCCCGAGGATGTGTATAATGCAATTATAGAAGATGTAAGTACTGTTAAAAAGGAAAAGGAAATTGAACAAAGTAAAAAGTTAAAGGCAGACTGAGTGATGAAAGATATATTTGGAAGACATTCTTAGGAAAACAGTACCAAGAAGGAGCTAAAAAATTACTTTCTTAGCATCATAGAGTAAGGATTAGAAGACAAGGCAAAGAGAGAAAATTTGAAATACTCCTAGGAAAGTTTCACTGTTGGGACACTGTCACTGCTGTGAAGCAAGCTTTTACTGTTAGAGAGTTATCGACTGAATAAACCCACAGCCCAGCTCAGGATGGCTACATGGTTCACAGATTATCAAGAAGTAGAAACAAGTGACACAAAATCTCAGAAAGTGGGCTGATGGAGCCAAGAGAGAGGGCAATTTTGCATCAAGGGTGAAAAGGGAATGAACAAGAGTCTGCAAATTGGCCGGGTGTGGTGCCTCATGTGTGTAATCCCAGCACTTTGGGAGTCCGAGGTGGGCCGATCACTTGAGGCCAGGAGTTTGAGACCAGGCTGACCAATATGGCGAAACCACACCTCTACTAAAAATACAAAAAAAATTAACCGGGCCTGGTGATACATGCCTGTAGTCCCAGCTACTCAGGAGGCTGAGGCAGTAGAATTGTTTGAACCCGGGAGGCAGAGGTTGCAGTGAGCAAGATCACACCACTGCACTCCAGCCTGGGTGACAGAGCAAGACTCTGTCTTAAAAAAAAAAAAAAAAAAGAAAGAAAGAGTCTGCAAGTTATATTAGAAGTGTATTAGTTGCCTATTGCTATTATAACAAATTACCACAAACTTAGTGATTTAATACAACACAACTTTATTCCTTTACAATTTTGAAGGTCAGAAGTCTTTTATTAATCTCTTGAGGCTAAAATCAAGGTGTTAGCAGGACTTGTCCTTTCCAGGGGCTTTAGGGGAGACTCTGAATCGATTCCTTGCCTGTTGTAGGTATCAGAGATGACTGGCATTCTTTGGCTGTGGTCACATGACTCTAGTCACCAGTTCTGTTGTCACATCGCTTTTTCCTTCCTTTGACCTTTCACCTCTCTTTCTTAAGAACCCTGTGTTTACACATTAAGCTCAACCAGATAATCTAGGATAATCTTTCCATCTCAACTCAACATCCTTTACTTAATTACATCAGCAAAGCCCCTTTTGCCACACAAGATAACATATTCACAAATCCTAGGGACTAGGATCAGAACATCTTCTGGGAGGCATTATTCAAAAGCCCACCACAGAAAAGTAGTCACATAGAATTTCCTGTAATTTAGACATATAACTAAACTTGGGTTAAGAGGTTTCATTTTTTCATGTTTCAGGTACTTTTTGAAGTCCTGGAAAAGGGGAATGTGGAACCTGGAAACAGTCCATGCATTGTCTGGAAGAATTCAGAATCTATTACGTGAATTTACCATGAGGGTTGGATTTCCTCTAGACGTAGGTACTTCACATAGCAACATAGAAGCATTGCTGCAGATGCTATCAGCATCTAGAGCAAAACCCTCAAGCTCACTAGTGAGGTTGCTATGTAAAGTACCTGTGTCTACAGGAAATGCAGCCCTTGCAATTCAACATATATGAGCAAAAGATACTGCCACTGGCTGGGTCGGTGGCTCACGCTTATAATCCCAGCACTTTGGGAGGCCGAGGTGGGTGGATCATGAGGTCAGGAGATTGAGACCATCCTGGCTAACACAGTGAAATCCCGTCTTTACTAAAAATACAAAAAAATTAGCCGGGTGTGGTGTCATGGACCTGTCGTCTCAGCTACTCGGGAGGCTGAGGCAGGAGAATCGCTTGAACCTGGGAGGCGGAGGTTGCAGTGAGCCAAAATCATGCTACTGCACTCCAGCCTGGGCGACAGAGTGAGACTCAGTCTCAAAAAAAAAAAAAAAAAAAAAGATGCTCCACCATCAAAGTTCTCGCCATTTGCTGTCCTGTTGTTCTCTATATCTTCAGTCACTGCTCACTATACATTCTGAGAGATGAAAACTGAAGCCACGTGAGTGAAGTAGGAGTTTAAATTGCTCTAGCCATTAAGCAATTTATCAGCCTTACTGTTCATTTGCATGTAAGCCCATGTATATCTGTGCATGTGTAAAGGAAACTACAGAAAATAATGATAACTTTGTCATCTAGAATGAACTTCTTAAATTTGAATGTTAATTTCAGTGATGACAGTTTACTGACAATTGTTATTTAAAAAGATCCATAACCCAACTCATTTTTGATAAATATTTCATATTTATTATAAAATTTGATAGCTGAAGTTATTTTATTTTTTTCTTTCAACATAAGTTTGTCAATGTCTAGTATGTGCAAATATTCATTTACTCATTGATTGCAATTGCATTGCATTTGGTACTGTGGATACATCAGTGAACAAAGAAGTTATAATTCATTTTCCTATGGAACTTTTGTCCTAGTTTGGAAGGCAGACAAACAAGTCAAAATAAGCCGGTCAAATAAATGTCTGTATATACAAATAAATACATTGAAAAAAGTCATAGTATTAAAACTCTTTTCCCATATACTCTCAGATAAAGCAAATTTTAAGTTTCTATGATTATTGGAGGCATTAAAATTCAGCATGCAATTCTTGTTTTTATTCAATAAGTATGAAAGTAAATCTTGTTGTAAATGTCCATTCTTGGAAAATACCTGTCTTAACTTTTCCCTCAATTTTTGGTGTTTCTGTTTTTAAAAGAAGGCTGTTGGCACTAAGAGATTTCCATACCCCAAGCAGCTACGTCTCCAGTCTTCCACCTCTTAGAAAATGTTACCATAGTTACCCAATACTTCCAGCAAATAACCTGATTATTATCCTTGCTCTCTCCCATTTTTATCCTCTATGAACAGAGATAGAGGGTGGTCAGTGAGCAAGGAGGCTCCAGATTTGGCGGAGATAAAGAAGAATTGATCATTCCAATGCTATTTTCATAATTCCTTACATCTTTGGTATGAATGTGCTTGGAATCTTTAAGATGATTATGAGGGCTGTGAAGGTAGAAACGTTCTATGTGTTTTTTATTCTGAGCAATTGCAATAGATGAGTAAGCAGGAAATTGAACCAGGATCAAAGACTTCAAAGAGCCAAACCAATGCAGGTGTCTTGAAAGGCTTAAAGGCATTGATGGAAGGAGGTGTCAGCTAGAGGCAAATGGGGCTGGAAAGACTGAATGCAGTATCAGTGGATACGATGGGGTAATTAACAGAGGCATCAAAGCAGAGTGGCTAAAGAAACACAGACTTTGAAGTAAAGAGGTACTGCATTCAAATATTAAGTTTTCCACTTAAGATTTGCCTCTTGTAGTCCCATTTTCCTCATGATAACATGTAGATTATAATACTGTTTTTCTTAAAGATTTGTTGTTTCGGTATTAAATGAAGTTTTAGATAAGATAATGGATGCAGGGCACGTAGTATGTTGCTGGCATCCAGTTGTCACCAGAGGTGGAGTCACTGTAATGCTAGCAAAATCGGAAGCTTCAGCGTCCCTCCCATCAGTGGTCTGTTCCACATCTGTGCAGAAGTCCCAGTAATGTGCTCACGTGGTCATCTTTCGGACAACATTTGTGAAAGTAAAATATTTTGACTTCAATTTATTAAGTGTGTTATCTCTTTTCACTGTGACTGCTTTTCTGTTATATTACCCCTTTGTTTCAGAGGGAGAAAGAGGGACCCATGTGACTGCAGAAAAGAACTTTAAAAATAAATAAAAGAATGTAAACTATTTCAGGAATACAAGACTCAAAAAATAGATTACATAGAAAGTTTAAGAGCATACAAAGACTCAAAAAATAGATAACATGGAAAATGTAATAAGATACATGGAAGGAAAATAGAACAATAGCCAGGAGAATGAAAATTAGAAAAAAGAAAAAGTAATATGGGTGAGAGTAAAAGTGGTTCAAATGGAAGCCAGAAAATGATGTTTCAACATACATGAAATTGGGGTCTTTGAAGAAGAAAAACATCAAACTATTTAAAAAAAACAGATAATTAAAATAACTAAAAGAGTATAATTGGATCATTTAAAACACAAAGGATAAAAGCTTGAGGTGATGGATACCCTATGTACCCTGATGTGATTATTATGCTTTGAATTCATGTATCAAAATATCTCATATAACCCATAAATATATACACTTGTTATGTACCCACAAAAATTAAAAAAAAAAATAGAGAACTAATATTGAAAACTAAAATACAAAAAAATCTTTTTGGAAATTAAAAAAATGAAACTTCTAAAATTCTTATTAAAAGAGGTCATCTCAAAAAATTGATTTGACAGTAAACTGAAATCTTTCTTAGTAAAGTTGTTAGTCTTTAAGGACAAAGAAAGAGATCTGCAGGGCCTTCAGGCGAAGAGATCAAAGTACCTTATAAAGGTAATAAAATTCGGCTGGTTTTGACTCTTCGGGAACTGAATGTAAAGCCAGTGTGCTATAGAACAGCATTTTCAAAGAGCACAAAGATAGATGACCCAAGAAAATAATTTCCAGCCAAGCTGTCCTTGAAATATCAACACTATAGAAAAAAACAGTTTTAAATATGTAACTACAAAGGAAATCCTAAATACATCAACCACTCCCCAAAATTCAAGTGTATGGTGAGTTTCATTCACCCAGGAGACAACTGGAGAAATTTCAGCCAGAAGACTGGTGGTGAACATTTAACATATTTAGTTGTAAAATTATGACCAAACTGAGAATGGTGACACTGATGGGAGAAAGCCAAGTAAACATTATACGTTCTGAAAAGGTGGAAGGAATACAATTTTTAAAATAGGAAGAAAAGGGAGAGTGAATGGGGAATGTTGCATAAGATCATTGAGTTTTATCATTAGTAAGTGAAAATCAAAGGAACCAGCCAAAACAGACAAACCAGATGGTAAAAGATTAAGTAAGACAAAAGAAGATTAACAACAGTATAAAAGGTTTGAATACAAAGATTTCTACTCAAATGAAAATAGAAATCTTCCTAAACACTAAAAGACATTTTGAAACATAACAAAGATGATACACCATTTAGAGAGAGACTTAGTAAATATTACACAATACACATAGTGACTGAATCTTAATATGATAGGAGGATAGCTTCCGGTTCAGATGAAGAATATTGCAATAGAATGTTGCTATCAGTGAAAGAATCAAAACAAGTTGGATGATGTATTAGTCTGTTCTCACATTGCTATGAAGAACTACTGGAGATTGGATAATTTATAAAGAAAAAAGGTTTACTTGGTTCACGGTTGAACAGGCTGTACAGGAAGCATGGCTGGGGAGCCCTCAGGAAGCATACAGTTGTGACAGAAGGCAAAGGGGAAACAAGCATGTCCTACAAGACTGGAGCAGGAGGAAGAGAGTGCAGGGGAAAATGCTACACATTTTCAAACAACCAGATCTTGTAAGAACTCACTCATTATCATGAGAACAGCAAGAGGGAAATTCACCCCCATGATTCAATCACCTCCCATCAGGTCCCTCTTCCAACACTGGAGATTACAATTCAACATGACATTTGGGCAGGGACAGAAATCTAAACCATATTAGATAAGCTATATAATCATGTTTTTCAAACTCCCAAAAGAATTGAGGACACAAGAAGATATAAATGAACTTAACTTTAGAAACTAACATGATCTTAACAAAAGAGAAGACAAAATAGTTATCTTATGACTGAAGGAGTGTGAAAAAGGAAAATGCACCATTAGAAGGATGAGAAAACCAGCCCAATCCTTAACACACTTTTAACAGTTGCATTGGAGCTGACATGACAGTTTGACATTTCATTACAGGTCTAAGAATGGCCACTGCAATATCTCTTAGAGAATATGATGGCTAATTTTATGTGTCAACTTGACTGGGCTGAGGGATGCCTAGGTAGCTAATGAGGTATATTTTTGTTTGTGTATTCCAGTGAGGAAATTTCTGGAAGAGGTTGACATTTAAATCAGTAGGTTGAATAAAGAATATCTGCCCTCATCAATGTAAGTGGGTGCTATCCAATCTGTTGAGGGCTCAAATTGAGCAAAAAGGTAAAAGAAGGATAAATTCTCTCTTCTTGTGCTGAGACATCCATCTTCTCCTGCCCTCAGACATTGGAGCTCCAGGTTTGGACTTGGGCTAAATTACTAAATTACCTCAACCTCCATAATGTGAGCCAATTGTCATAATGTAATATAATAGAAAATAACTATCTAGGTATCTATCTATCTGTCTATCTGCCTATCTATCTATCTATCTATCTATCTATCTATCTATCTATCTATCTATCCATCCATCCATCCATCCATCCATCCATCCATCCATCCATTTATCAATTGTCTTTCCTATTGGTTCTGTTTCACTGAAGAACCCTAACTAATACAGAGAGCAACAAACTTCTATGAAGTACTTCTTCCTTGTGGCTGGATAACTGCCATTGTTAGTTAATCTTTTAATTGTTCAGTAGAAAATGGGGTGATCTTGCTTCATCATAATGTGCATGTAATACTTTTTTCAAATCAGCTGGTTTTATTGCTTTAATGACACAAAGCTTATTCTCTTTCCTATTTTTTCTAGTCATAGTTTCCCATTGCCAGCCTCTTGACACAAGTTTTACTTTCCCTGTGGCTGTTTCATAGGAGTGCTGTAAAGATGAAGTGAGATAATGCATGAAAAGAGTTTCCCACAGTTTTTGACATATAGCAAGTGATAACTACAGCAATAATTATTATTAGAGATAACCTTTTTTTTCTAAGTAGGAGCAGAGAGGAACATTCTTTAAGCTCATTCACCTCCTCTTCAAAACCTACATTTTAAGTTCATGTAATTGGAACTTCCCTGAGGGAAGAAGCTTTCTGACTGCTGGAGAGAAAAACTGTCACTAGCAATTCACTAATTTCCCTTAAACCCCACAAAGCAAGGGCCTATTTGCTGGATCTCAACTCAGTGTGGGGAAAGTACTTGGGTCTAACTAAAAACAATTGATTTAATTAGGACTGGAACATTTTATATCAATAAATGACAACAGGAAGATCAGGATCACTTAAGAGGAATGAGTTATGGGTATTTTGTTTGGTTTGCTAAAAAATGTTTGGATGATTTAACTTCTTTATAAAGATATATAGCCTAAATCATATTATTGCAGTAAAGACTTTCATATCAGCCCAGTGGAAATTGTGAAGAGACCATGTTTGGTGTTCCCATTTCTTGTCTCTCACTCTTACTCTTCATACCATATCTCTAGCTATTCTGAATTCAATTTTATAAGCCTCTACCCTTAGCTGTCACTATTGTTTGAGTGTTCCTGCCGAAAGTCTTAATTCCCAATGTGGCAACATTGAGAGGTGGAATCTTTGAGAGGTGGGGCCTAATGGAAGGTGTTTGGGTCATGGAGTGTCTGCTTAGGTAGTTTGGTGCTGCTCTTCTGAGATTAGATTAGTTCTTTCAGGAATGGACTAGTTTCAGTGACAGTGGGTTGCTATAAAGTGAGGTTGCCTCTCATGTTTGTCCCTACTGGCATGCACCCACTTCCCATTTCTGCTTCTCCACCATGTTGTGGCGAAGAGATGGGCATTGTCATGGACTGAATGTTGCCCCTCCTCCAGCAAATTCATATGTTGAAGTCTTAGCCCCCCAGTGTCTCAGAATATAATTTTATTTGGAGATAGGGCATTTAAATAGGTAATTAAAATGAGGTCATTAGGGTGTGCCCCAATGCAATTGACTGGTGTCCTTATAAGAAGAAGAGATTGGGACACAGAGAGGGATACCAGGGGTTTGTACACATGAGAGAATGACCACATGAAGAAGCAGCAAGAAGGTGACCATCTATCATCCAAGTAGAGAGACTGCAGAGGAAATCAACCCTACAGACACCTTGGAATTCCAGCCTCTAGAACATTGAGAAAATAAATTTCTGTCATTAAAGTCACCTGGCTCATGGTGTTTTGTTATGACCACAGCCCTAAGAAACTAATATAGACATGAAGTAGCCTGTCAGGTCTCAGAGCTCTCAGAAGTAATCGCCTCAGCTGATACCTCGATTTCAGACTTCTGGCCTCTGGAACTGGGAGAGAATAAAGTTCTGTTGTTAAGGCTGGCATGAAACCATCCTCTCGCCATTTTTATCATCCTCTTCTTGACCCACATCTGTTGTCAGTCCATTCCGTAATTTATTTGACAAGTATTTACTGACCTCACATATACTAGTATTAACTGTGCTTTATTTGGTGACCACTGTGTCTGTCTTTAGCAGGATATTTGAGACTGGATGAATAATGATTAGTAAGATTCTGCTTGTATTAGCGATCTATTTTTCCAAAGTCCTGTATAATAACCTCAAAATTCATGTCTTAAAACAAGAAGCATTTATTATTATTTTTTGAAACGGTTAGTGAGTGCGCTTGATAATGAAAGAAGATAAAGTACCATTGGAAGGATTTGAGTTTGCTTGCACTAGCATGAAGGTTGCCTTAGTAAGAATATTCCTTCTGCTATGAATAGCTGAAGGAGCCTAACGTGATAGCATGAAAGGATTGGATGTTTAAAATTTATATCTGTTGTAAAAACAAATTGATTTTATAAAGCTTGGTCATTTCTGCAATTCAATTCCAATTCCTTAAAATACAGGAAATGGTGACAGAATATAAAATTCTAAGGCTTTCTCTAGAAGAATTCAAACTTAAAAGAGTATAAAACAAAACAAAAAAACAGTAGTATAAATATCAAATACTTGAATGGTGTTTTTTTTCTCTCTTTTTTTTTTTTTTTGAATTTGAGACTGAGTCTCACTTTGTTGCCCATGCTGGAGTGCAGTGACTCAATCTCGTCTCACTGCAACCTCTACCTCCCAGGCTTAAGTGATCCTCCTGTCTCAGGCTCCCAAGTAGCTGAGGCTATAGGTTTGCACCATTATGTTCAGCTAAGTTTTGCATTTTTTTTGTAGAGATGGGTTTTTCTATGTTGCCCCAGGCCAGTCTCAAAGTCCTGGACTCAAGTGATCTGCCCGCCTAGGCCTCCCAGAGTGCTGGGATTATAGGCATGGCCACCACGCCCTGCTTGAATGGTGCTTTTCAACTGTGAATGAGAATTTTCAAGAATGGCTTCAGAGTCCAAATGTGCTTTTTTTATAAAGACACAGCAAATTGAGACGAAAGGGAGAATGATAATTAGAAACTTTTTTTTTCTGGTACATTTGTATCAAGAGTTGTTTCTAAAGTCCATAAAGTAAATAAAAGATTTCAGAATGATGGGATCACTCTATATTCTTGAGGTGTTAGGAAAAACCACATGTGTTTACAAAGGCAGAGATGGTGAAATAGTTTTAACACAGAAGTCCAAATAAGTGTGAAATATATCTTCACTGTTGATATGCTTATAGATACAAAGAAGAATATATTATAGAAAAAGTAAGCTCAAGTCCCATCTCTAAGGGTTTGTAATAAAAATAATAGTAGGTTTATATTTCCTGATCCTGTATCTCAAAATTGAAAAACTGGGGCTTTAGGATTTCCTGCCAAAGCTTCCATTAGATGGATACCTTGGTAACAGGATTTGTGTAATTTTTTATCTCCTAGAAACCTTGCATTTGGAATTTACTCTCTATATAAAATATTTGATAAAATAAATGGAAAGAAAAGAGAGCAATGGTTTAACACATCAAAGCAGGCAATCTTAGTCTTTCTCTTTCATGGGGAAAATACATGGGGTCCTGTCTTATTGTTAGTGACATTAAATCAGCAATGGTGTGTTTGGTATGAAGCATTTGACAGCACACAATTTGCCCACTGACACCAAACATAGCAGAGGAAGAAGAACCCACCAGAACCTTCAGTTCTGCTCTGTATGAGGGCATGTCAGATACCCTGGCACTTTTAGTGATCTATTTGTGTCTGACAAAGATAAAATTGAATTTAAAATCAATTATTACTCATTGTAAGGTATAGATGAAGACAAGATAATTTTTTTTCTGTCCATTTTCTATGAATATCTTCAGAAAGGAATGTGGAATTCTTGGAATTCCCTAAAATGTAGATGTGGCCACTCTGAGATTTGGAAAGTGCTGTTAAATACAGAAGTCACTGACCGGGACCGATAGCAGGAGCTGGATTGTGGGCTGTACTATTCAGAAGCCTTTCATTTTGGGGTTAGTGATAAAATGCACCATGATAACTTTTGAGTCAAATCATCTCTGTGCTAATAAATAAAACATTACTCCTTATTACTTTCCCATTTCCTTCTCTTGCCCATGAGCATTTTGAAACACTTGGATTCTTCCAACATATTAAACTAGAAATTTGCTTTCATTGAAATGTATTAGCCATTTAGTTCACATAAATATTATCTAAAATGAAAATATATTGCTCAATAATGCAGACAGGAGATTTAGATAATGAATATATATATGTATGTGTATATATATATAAAATTATTTTTCAAGACTCCTGATTGAAAATTGATTTTATACTTATTACTGCTTTTTAACTATGCTTTTGCAAGGACTTTCTCTATTTACCCTGATCCTTAAAATATTGTAGAACATATAAAACATGCTATAAAGGAAGCACACAACAATAAAATAGAAATGATTTATAATCTCAACAACTGCAATTAGTAGTAAAAGTGTAAATCCTGTCCTGGACTAAAAGTGAAAAATCAGCTTGGATTGAGAAAGAAAACAGCAGTGCATGAATCAGGATAGACATAAAGCCCATTGCAATGTTAAAAGGAAACATGGTTCCTCCCTGGTCAAGCGGCAGCTATGAAATGCCAAAATAATTCCTTCTTTCAGTTTTT
The DNA here is from genome assembly GCF_008728515.1 of Papio anubis. Classification (NCBI taxonomy): domain Eukaryota; kingdom Metazoa; phylum Chordata; class Mammalia; order Primates; family Cercopithecidae; genus Papio; species Papio anubis. Next base: position 111,991,786 of record NC_044985.1, read on the forward strand.
TTTGAGTGGCTAGTACTTTCTTACCATTGACACCCCTCACCTCCCTTGCTTTCTCATCATTATACGATACCATTGCTACCCTTATCTCATGTGGGCACCCACTTATGGCTATGGTCTGAATGTTTGTGTTTTCTGAAAATGTATATTTTGAAATCTTAACACTTAAGGTGATAATATTAGGATTTGGGGCTTTGGAAAGGAGGGGGTTAGATGAGGACGGCATAGCACTTGTGAATGGGAAAGTGCCTTTATACAGGAAGCCAGAGAGAAGCCTTTCATCCCTTCTGCCATGTAAGGTTACAGTGAAAAGGTGGCTGTGTATTAATCAGAAAGTAAGTCTTCGCCAGAGCCCGAATTTGCCTGTGCCTGGATATTGGGCTTCCCAGCTTCCAGAACTATGAAAAACAAATTTCTATTGTTTACAAGCCACCCAGTTTATGGCATTTTGTTACAGCAGCCTGAGTGGACAAAGGCACTAATTAACCCCTACTTCTAATCCTGCTTCAGTAACAGCAGCCACTGCAAAGTGGATTCTATTCCTTAGACCCACTGCTGAATGTTTGAGTGGGGACCTTGATGTGGTTTGGCTGTGTCCCCACCCAAATGTATCTCAAATTATAATCCGAATTGTATCCCCACGTGTTGAGGGAGGGACCTGGTGAGAGGTAATTTGGTCATGGGAGTGGTTTCCTCAGTGCAATTTTCGTAATAGTGAGTAAGTTCTCACAAGATCTGATGGTTTTATAAGAGGCCTTCCCCACTTTGTTCTCTCTCTCTCCTGCCGCCTTGTGAAGAATTGGCCTGCTTTCTGTTCACCTTGCACCATGATTATAAGTTTCCTGAGGCTTCCCCAGCCATGTGGGGACTGTGAGTCAATTAAACCTCCTTTCTTTACAAATTACCCAGTCTCAGAGGAGTTTTTACAGCAATGTGAAAACGGGCTCATACAAACTCATACCTGACAAAAATCACCTTCTTCTCCCTCTTCTATAGTGGCATTTGCAGTTACCGTGGAGCTCCCCTTCTCCCTGCATTAAGGCAGAACAATCTGCTTTTGCATTCTTCTCTTCTTCCGCATAATGGATTCCGGGCTGATCTTCTATGACAAGATATAAATGACATAAATGACTGAAAGTTTATTGGGAATGTAAGGTAGATGCTTGACTTCAGCATTAGGATGGTTTCCAGATAAAAAGAAATCATACTTGATATTTAAATAATGCAGCAAGCGGTAAGACCTCATTAAAATATCAAGAAATAGTGCAACATATGAGAGAGGCATATTTCTCTCAATGACAAATATATGGTTGATCTTGTTATAAGCAAAGCAGTTAACAGGAGGGAATAATAAGAAGTAGTATTACAGAGTGAGGGTAAAGTCTATAGGATTGTTCAAGCCCGGGTGTGAATCACAAATAGGCAACTTATTAACTGTGTGATTTTGGGTTCAGATTCCCTTTAGGTAATATCTGCTTCTCAGGATGGACTGTGAAGTAGAGACTATAATGCCAGTTATAACCATTAGGGAATTGATGAATGGTAGATGCTATTGTTTCTTTCATTGTAACCACCAGGTTAGCAATCATTTGTGCACAATTACACACATCCCTATGTGCATTCACATATATACATCCTCAGACATTTGTTCTCGATGACATCCTTAACTCAGCACACACACCCATGTTCATATCTTCTGTCCGACATTTGAGGATATCATTCTCATTTTTATAAAAGTTAACCTTTTTGAGAACCCAGTTATGTTAAAAAGCAGAGAGATGTGAAATAGAATGCTCTGTTATATAGATTTCTGGGCTTCACCTACGTAATGATGTAAACTATGTGCAATAAGACAAAAATCCCAGATGCTGCTGGGATCTCTATTTTTGGACTTGTTTTAGCACCTGGAAACCTATGCTACTTGCATAATTATTTCCCTTTAACTAAGAACTCTCAATAACAGTAGTATTGTCAATAAATATTTTTAACTAGATATGATCATATATTAATTATACATCAATTAGCACGTAGTCTTCACATTTCATATCCTGTTGACAATCTTTTAGTTTCTGTGAACAAACGTCTCAAAGTAAGTCTGTCTTTAGTCATACATGAATAGATACAACTCTCAGGGTGTGTGGGGAAGCATCTGTCTACCTCTCAGCATTGAAAATTCTATTGCTCACTCCATATACCTGGTGCCTACAAAAGTTTTGCTCATTTCCTTTAGAGTGTTGGGCCCTTTTAAAATGGGAATGTTTGTGGGAAGATGACTCTATAATATGCTGGAAATTCGTACTCTTAATTTGATATTAGAGAAATACATATTTCTCTAATATGTATTTAGATATAATATTGTATCTAAATGTTATTTATATCTAAACATATTATATCTAAATACATATCTCTAATATTATATCTAAATACATAGATATTATGTATTATCTAAATACATATCTCTAATATTATATCTAAATACATAGATATTATATCTAAATACATATCTCTAATATGTATTTAGATATAATATGACTCTATAATATGCTGGAAATACGTACTCTTAATTCGATATTAGAGAGTAAGCTTTAATTGGAGAAAAGGAGAATTAATGTGTGAACATACTGGATATCAGAGAAAGGTGAACTAGTTCTCCGAATAGTAAAAGAAAAATTTTACCAAATCAGTATAGTGGTAACCCTGGAGTATAATCCTGACTATGTCATAATTTACTGGTGGAATACTGCTTCTACCCAATCAACACAGGCTTTGGATTTGCCTGTATAGCATACTTAGGTATTGCCTAATACAAGTGAATAGTAGTTGTCTGTGTGCAATGCTACAATTGGTCCTCAGACATCAGCCTACGTTGATTTTCATTGTTTAAAACGTCTACCAACATCATCATACTTACAGACAATATTTATTCAGTGTTTACTATGTTACAGCCATTATAATCACCATGATGTATATCTTTTCTCAATTAAACTACTTCCCAACAGTTCAATGAGGAAGGTGTATGTTGTTATTTTATAGATGTAGAACCAAATATAGAACATTTATATAGCTTGCCATTATTATTAGGGTTACTAAGTGGCGGAACTAACCCAGTTGTCTTTGAAGCCAAAGCTTATGCTTTTTACCACTGCTTTCCCTGCTCAGATGACTTCCTTCAATTTGATCTCAGCTGTTTTAACCTAAAGGTGTTTCTCAGAGTCTGTGCATGGGAGTTGGGGTCTGGAAGTCTATTGTTACCATGCAATCATGCTATAAAGATATAATGACATAATATAATGACATAATACTCTCAGACTTACAGTGTACTCATTTGCATAAATGTTTTGCTTTCTAAGTGAACAGTGGCAGAGACTGAGTGTTGCTCAAATGTGTCTTTCTTCTAGCAAGAAGACTTGAATATAGAAGGTGCTATAGAAATTCATTTATACTTATTCATACATAATCATGTAAACTCCAGTGAAAAATGGATCTAGGTAAGCCTGAAATTTTACCTAGACTGGGGACGCTATAAACATACAAAACCTCAAGCTAAATAAGTAGCTTGATTACACTCATCTTCCTTCAGGGAAAGTCCCCTAATAGGACGAATGGGACTTGCATATTAGTAGACACAAAACAGTAAATTATTTTAAGGTCCTTTTGGAGGGTAAGCCCAGAAACCGACAGTGAATTACTTTCAACTGAACTAACCAGACTTTTATAGAATGTGTTAACATTTCATTCCAGTAAAACTCAGAATAATCAGTTGTTCTTAAGTGATTGCTAGAAAATTAAAGAACAAAGTATGTAACGATTTTGCCAAGAACAATCTGTTAAAATAGTCTTCGAACAAAACATAGTTTATGAGTGATATATCAGTGTAAAGAGTGTCATGAATATATTAGTTTGGCTTACAATTTGTCAAAAATTCTAAAACAAAATGATACAGGAGTTTTCTCTTTATATATTCACATGTCTTTACATATGTAATAATTTTATAGATAATAGATGAAAGCAATTTTAATTAAAGAACTGGAAAAAAACAATTACTGTGATCTCTTAATTTTCAGGTGGGAAAGTTAAGTCTTTAGATTTCAAAGACTGGACCAAGGTCATATAACTACTTATGGACAGAATTAGTATGACAAATCACAATTTCTGATCTCAAATTCCTTGTGCTTTTGGCCATAGCAAATCAAAGAGAAAATGTTACGAAAGAAATGTTTTTACTTGTAGTTTTACTTTACTTTGCTGTAATACATTTTAACTGTATATGCCATTAGAGTACTAATTTTATTTGTGGGTAATTACTAAGTTTTCCCTTCATTTTGAATATTTCTTGAAAATGCGCTATTTACCTCTGGGTTTTAAAGTCTGGCTTTTTCTTCGTGAACTCACTAAAACATTTTTTGTAATAACTAATTATAATTTTTGCATTTTAATAATGCTTTTAGCCTTATAAAAATGCTTGTGCATAATATAACACTTGAGCAAGCAGCAGTCCTGTTGGGGAGGTTATGTCTTTTGATAAAGACCAACCTTGATTTTGTTACCTTCCCGTTTAAAATGATTTAGATACTGTTCCAGCCCCAG